>NC_133802.1:33460171-33775171 GCF_043250625.1 Sebastes fasciatus | reverse complement strand
GGGACCCCTTTGAAAATGGCCATGCCAGTTTTTCCTCCCCAAAATTTAGTGTAAAATGGAGCGTTATTTAACCTCCTTCACGACGAGCTAGTGTGACATGATTGGTACCGATGGATTCTGGATTCCACTACAACCTAAGAAATTGCAAGTTGTGTTAAAGAAATTAGTAGCGTTAAAACAAATTTGCGTTAACACGTTATCGCGTTAACTTTGACAGCCCTGATTATTTTGTTAACCGGGCTGTGGAACTTGTTTTTCAATTTCTAGAGAATATTTGTCGTCTTTTAAAACCCACAAAATCATCTGTGTCAGCTGAGCCGAAACACGGCACTCATTACATCTCTCAGAAGAGAAAACGGAGGCTCAGATAAGCATCTTTCTTTCCATATTTATACAAACACAAACTGTTCAATCAAAGTCAATCTCACTTCTTTCACCCTCACATTCTTCTCCTTCTTGTATCACACCGCCCTTGTCAATCACGTGTGAGAAAAACAACTCCTAATTGTGAGAATGAGGTGGCGGCACATAAGAGCATCCCCGGGTTTACTGAATCATTGCACCCAATCAGCAAGACAGGAAGATAATAACACACATTCTCCGTCTCCCTTTACTCCTCGCTCTCTTTCATTTTCTTGTCTCTTTCTCGCTGTCTCCCTTCCACCCTTTAACCCTGTGGGCAGGTGCTACTGTAATTAGCCATTATTTGACTATCAAAAGTCAGGAGTTGATTAAATGGCCGCGAAGCAGCACGCAGAGCACTTTCCCCTCTGAGCCCAGCCCCATAATTTCAAAAGCTTCTTGCAACCTGCTGAGGGCCTTTCAGGTCTGTGAGACGCCGCTTCCGACCGCTGGTAAGAGCCTGTTGCCGGCGGTAATCAAAACTGATAATCTTACAGGAGAGCAAAGGGGGGGGGGGGGGGAGCGGGGTGTGGGTGGAGGAGAGAAAAGAGAGTGAAAGAAAGAAATGGTCGGGGGCTTTCGGGAGGTTGGAGCTCAAGCAGCGAGCCTTCCATTAGAAATGTGTTGTGGCTCTGAGGGGGCCGGTGGCCAGCAAGCGGTGAAAAATGCTGCCTTCTTAAGGCAAGTGAATGGCATCTCTTTAGTGATTAGGAGCGGTAATAATGGGCACCCCTGCCTGTTACCCCTAAGTCCATTTTATTGCTAATTCATTTACCTGTTATTTCAGACAAACTTGACAGGAGTCACCTGCTAAGAAGTCATGTTTGTGAGGCAGGTATGCCCATTAGCTGGGGATCTTAAATCAGCCACACAATGGTGGAGGGGAGCAGAAAAGGCTGGCCTCATTGTGAGCAGATAACACCACACCACAGCTTTTCCTGAACACGGTGGAAAATCTTGTCTGCTCCAAAAATAATTACACTTCATCCCCGGAGCGATTCTTAATTAATGCTTTTTTTTTCATTGTAAGTGGATTTTTAATCCAAGCTGATCTGCTTTTGTGCTCAACTGTGAAAATCCTGTACAGTCAGGAAAACATATTACATCTGACCTGGTGCTTTAAAGCCAGGGTTGATAATCTTAAGAAACTAGCAAGAGTACGCTAGATTTAAAAAACACAGCTCAGTGTTTCCAACTCTTTTCCAATGAAAGCAGCACCACTAGCTCCAAAAGTCCCGAAATCTAGAGAGAAAGTCGCCAAGTCAGCAACACTGACAGTCCGTCGCTTCAGGCCTCCCTCCAAAGACGCTCCCCCTAAAATGATCGTTACAAACGGAAACAACGAACATGGTTATTATCAGTACTCACAGCTGTGAAGCTAGTAGCTTGTGGAAGACTCGGTGTGTGCACGGGCAGAGCGCACGCAGGCAGGTAGCCCGTCCAATCACTTTATCGACTCAAATGAAATGACTGGACGGGTTTATTACAGTCCTGCGACAGCACAGATACCAGATATCTTAGTATTTGATGTATTGACTGCTGTTGGGGTGTAATAGGAATTTCAACTTATTTAAAAAAAAGATTATGAGGAAGGTTACCAACTCTAGCTTTAAGGAAAAACAGCTGATTGAAAATGAATGTAAATAAAGAGGCGAAGTCCCGCCCTTTCCGATGGACCACCCGGGACCTTATTTCGGAAAAAATATGAATGGTAGTCAACGGAGAGAGACAGATATTTATTTGAATTGTGCCATGAATCACACATATGATGATTGACAATTTAAAACTTCTACAAATCAAGAAAGTCTCAGTTTGTTGTAAAACTGTATCAGATTGTGAAAATGCGTCGTTAGAAAGATGACACATTCTCTCGTCTCTCTCTCTGAAGCTACGATGTCTGTGTGTTTCCTACTGGGATGAACTGACACCAGCAATGGGTCTGATCCTTCTTTCTCTTCCCGGCTGATTAAAAGATCAGGAGTCGCTGGATAAATCACATCAGGTCAGAGTTAGCTAGTGTTGGTGACGTATGTTGTGCGAGACGAGAGATGTAGTTCACTGAGTGGTTTCACACAAAACTAAATGATTCTACGACAAACTGAGACGTTCTTGACTTGTAAAATGATGTTTTAAATTGACAAACTTCATATATGTGATTCATGTTGGGATCAAATAAACATTTGTCTCTCTTCGTTGATTACCGTACGTATTTTTTCCGACGGTCCCGTGGTGGTCCAACGGAAGTCTCTTTTTGTGTTAAAATAAATCTCGCTGTTGGACCCACTTTGGTTCAGTTTCAATTGCGGACTTTTTTTTTTTTTTTTTTTGCATTTTCACGGCAGAATCCCCTTTCCACTGAGCAAAGCCATTAATATCCAAATAAATATTTGACTAGATATAGTTTATATTAGAATAAATCATGTCATATACATGCTAGGATATTCCCCAAGGAGAATATCAGGGCAAAAATAATCACTTTGACTCCCCTGGTTAATGTTGTGGATAATTCTCCCAAGGGAAACACTCTCTATGATAATATTCCTCGTATGAGCATCTCGATCTGAAATGTCACAGCTGAGATTAGAGCGGCGCTGACTCCCGGTGTACGGTGTGTATTCCCACGGAGGGTGGAAAAACAAAACGTAGCGTAGCGGACTGAAGAAGCACAACAAAATATGTAAATATATACAAAGGTTTGATTGGATTATTACATTTGGGTATTCTCTGTGAAAGTCTGCTGCTTGAGATAATAATCACCACTGAAAGAGAAAGGAGATGTAATAGCATTTAAATTGAGCCTTTGCGCGACGTCTCAGTGTTGTCGGTCTCCTCCAGTGGCCGGGCCGCAGCCATTGTCTATACAGGTCACTCTATGTGGCTGCAGTAAACTGTTCCCATCGGTTTCAACGCTGCTCGCTGAATAACAGGATTATCCACTATGAATTAGCACCGAGACACAGAAAACCCCTCTCTGGGGATGATGCTCTATGTGTGTGTGTGTGTGTGGGGATCCCCTCTCATTGCCTGCCTCTCCTAATTCTCCATGTCCTCACACGTGTGTTTTTGTGCATGTGATAATTAGCGCTGCGCCGGCTGAGTGTGCTCTTCCTTGTAATCACTTAATTAGGGGTGACGGCCCCGACGCTTGTTTACTCAATTAGCCATCCTCCTTAATTATCTAATTCACAGCGAGTCAACTGTCCTTGTTAGCGAGCTCAGTGGCGGAGCGATACGGCGCCGGTGCACCTGTGTGTGTGTGTTTGTTTAAAAATGTCTATGGATCCACCGATCCGACTTTTTCAGTACCGATACCGACAGCGATACCGGGGATCAGCTGAGTACCGATCAGATACCAGTTTATAATTAATCAGCTGTATGCCTCACTGTGTGGAAGTGACTGGGATCATTCTTTAATGTGTAAGGCAACATCAGGCTGGACTTCATCGCTTTCCTAACTTTATAAAACAAATGATGATTGATATTTATTATTAAAATAATAAATCGTGCAGCATCAACCTGGTAAATATTTTTTTTAATTAACAGGAATTGTAATTAAAGTGTAAACCTTTTATATGCAGCAACTATTTAGTCAAAATTTAAACAGGAATTCAAATGCCAGTATATAATATATAGTATATAAACGTAGAATTGAATTGAATAGATCGGCCCCATTGTCCCTGATAGCCGATCCAGCTATATGAGTCAGTATCAGCTTGATATCTGATCCAGTATCGGTGCATCCCTAAAAATGTCCTTCCACCTGAGAGGGAGAACTATAAATGTTACGATGGAGTATGAGGGCCACATTGAGGGGAAAAAAAATCTGAGATTTCAAGAATAAAGCCATAATATTACAAGAAAAAAGCAGTAATTTAATGAGAATAAAGTCATACTATTTCAAGAAAAAAAAGGCGCAATATTATGAGAATAAAGTCATAATTTAAGGAGAAAAAAAGTCATTTCCTCCAAAAAGAGTCAGTTTCCCCTTCAGGTCTCATGATATTACCACTTTTTTTTCTCGTTATATTATGACTTTATTCTGGAAATCTCAGATTATTATTTTTTTTCCCTCAATGTGGCCCTAATACTCCGTAGTAATATATACATATATAAATGTGAGATTTATTTTATGGGTATTAAATGAGACAGCAAGCCATGTAAAACAGTCCTGTAACACACACACACACATGCATGATCAGACACTAGGCCATGCTCACGGACTGCATATGAGCGCCGAGCCACATGCCTCAGATTACTGTCGCTCCGATTCCCTGAGATTTAGTCATTAATGATAAAATCTAAGTCAAAAAAAAAAAAAAAAAGAAAGAAAGAAAGAAAGAAAGCGAGTGAAATCTCACGGTGAGTATGATTGATGGTTGCTTTAAATGGAGGCGTCCAGGGCTGGCTCTATTGTTTCTCCTGACCAGCCTTGCCACTTACTCCACCACCTCCACCCCGGCTCCTTCGTGTGGATTAAGGCCTGCCGTTTATTTAACAGTTCATTTGAGCGAAGGGGTGACCAAGGTGAAGCCGGTGGAGGGGTGGAGGGGTGGAGGGGGGTTGGCAGGGTGTCTGTGCTGTGCCGTTGCGGGACGTCCCTTGCGGGACAGTGCCAGGCTGCGCTGTGGGGAGACGAGACAGGGCCTCCCCAGCGGACTAATGCCCTGTAATGAAGATTAAGACTCAGTCAAAGACCATACTGTTCAGCCGAGATCGGAGGGAAGGAGAGAGGGATGGAAGGAGGGGGAGAGGGGAGGAAGTGAGGATAAAGGATAAAGTAGGGATAGAGAGGACAGAAACACGGCTTTCACAATGTGTTTCAGGTTGGATTATCCTAATGTGCAACAACAGGTACAGACACCGTCATCAATAGAAAAAATGAACGCATAAAATGATTGTTTAATTAACTATATAACCACATCTTCATGTCTTCTGTTGTATTCTAAATCAACATTTCTGAAGCAGCTGAGAACAACAACATACTGCATTACAAGCTGTGTAAGGTTATAGCGTCTTAAACCACCACTGCAGCCACAAACCGCTAGAAACAATTACCATTCTGCACTCGGAACAACAACAACAACAACAATCCTCAGGATAAGATCTGGGAAATTCATTTGAGCCCCGTTTCAAATGCACTTCTGCATGCCCCCTTTCCCCTGGGATCATAAAAATCATCCAGATGTATTGTGAGAATTGAGCGGCCATGACTTTAATAATGGATATTGATCAACACATAGCAGTTACAGAGCACTCCCATCTATGCTCATTGATACAGACCGGATATATTATTACTAGAGCTGTCAATCAATTAAAATATTTAATCGTGATTAATCGCACATTTTTATCTGTTCTAAATGTACCTCAAAGGGAGATTTGTCAAATATTAATACTCTTATCATCATGGGAGTGGACAAAAGGCTTTCTTTATGCAAATATATGTATATATTTATTATTGGTAATCAATTAACAACACAAAACAATGACAGATATTGTCCAGAAACCCTCACAGGTACTGCATTTAGCATAAAACAATATGCTCAAATCATAACATGGCAAACTGCAGCCCAACAGGCAACAACAGCTGTCAGTGTGTCAGTGTGCTGACTTGACTATGACTTGCTCCAAACTGCATGTGATTATTATAAAGTGGGCATGTCTGTAAAGGGGAGACTCGTGGGTACCCATAGAACCCATTTACATTCACTGATCTGGAGGTCAGAGGTCAAGGGACACCTTTGAAAGTCGGCAAAACAGTTTTTCCTCGCCAAAATGTAGCGCAGGTTTGGAGCGTTATTTAACCTCCTTCACGACAAGCTAGTATCACATGGTTGGTACCGATGGATTCATTAGCTTCTCTAGTTTCTTATGATGCCAGTATCTTCACTCTTGACAAAATTTGCATTAATGTGTTAACTTTGACAGCCCTAATTATTACCTTTAAAAGCTGTTACACATCTAATAGATACGGAGCATCGTTATCATTTATTCCCCCTTCATGTCATCCATTTCTTTGTTTATTTATTTGGATCCTCATCAGCTGTCACCTTTCTGGATAAAGAGAATTTCCCTGTATGAGACACTAACTGAGCTTTTTGTATTTCTCTCTACTTTCAAGGCCCTGGTCTAAAAATCTAGTTGATATTAGTGAAACTTTCCATCCACTATTATCAGATAAACAAGACGGTACATTTTCTGGTTTAACCGGGGCCCACCATACACACACTTTAAAACACATGAGCAGGGATATACTCCTGTTTGTGTGTGTGTGTGTGTCTGAGACCAGAGCTGCCTCAACACACGGCACGCGTCACTTACCACTCTGTGGCTAAAAGCTCCCTGAAGACCTGTTACGCCCAGACACACTTCCACTGTCTCCGCCATCGCCTCATCCCTCGCCCCGACTCCGTCCTCTCTCCCCTCCTATTCTTTAATTTTTTTCCCGAACAATTTTCAAATGTTTTGACTACCTAAAATATTCAAGGGGTCAGAGTGATGTGCGGATGCAGGGACGGATGGATGGATGGATGGATGGGTGGATGGGTGGATGGACGGGTGGATGGGTGGATGGGTGGATGGACGGGTGGATGGGTGGATGGACGGGTAGGTGGGTGGAGAAAGGGGGATCTTTTTTCACATGACCTTGTGTTGGCGGGGCCGGCCTCTCTCACCCCCCACTCTCTGTCTCTCCTCTCCAGACGGGCTGTGTCTGTGACTGGACTGGCAGTTCTTGCCTCTCTTGGGCATTCTGGCATTCCTTCCCTGTCCTGCCCCCCCCATCCCCCTGCCTCCGGCTGTCTCCTGCCCTCTGAGGGTTTCCATCTTGACTGACGCTCACTCTCCTGCTTCAACTCCATCTTTTTTACCCGTCTATCTATAGACGTTTATGTTGTGTCAACACATCCCCATCTCCCACGCCATCTCTGTTTCTCGGTCAGTCTTTCCTCATTTCAAGTTGATTTATGGCGTGTTGTGAAAAATAACAACATTGTGAAAACTTAAATGTGGTGTATTCTGTTATTCTCAAAGCAGTAAATGTTAAAGTAAAGTTTGTGAGATATTCTGAGCGGCGCAAAATGTAAAGAAAAGATTTTGTGCAGAGATATTCTGAGCTGCAAACAGCTGAGAATGACATTAAAAGGTAGACGTGTCTGCGGTACAGTGTGACGGAGGACAAAAGAAATACTCCCCCTTACGATGTGGAGTTTCAAACGCACCCAGCCGTTCTCACGCACAGATGAAGGGAGATCCTTGTCTGACACGTGAAAATATTTTTGAAGAGCAGGACCACACAACTCTCTGTTCTCCCTCCCCCCCCCGGCTTCTCAGTCTCCGTGGCAACGCCACGCGGGTCGTCATGTTATTATCACCAATGCTTGACCGGCCGGCCTTCTGCATTCACTCAGTCTGCCTTAATGGACTCGCTGCTTCATTGACAGACAAGACAGAAAGTGTGTGTGTGTGTGTGTGTGTGTGTGTGATTGTGTGTATTGTGAAGCGCCAAATGTCCTTAAAAAGCACAGAGAGACGACGGTAATCCTCCAAAGTGGGGTCATTTCACCAATAAGTAGTAAGGCTAAGAGATGTCAAGTGAAATATCTCAGCTTTCAAAATGCACCAAACCATGTTTATCACACAAAAGAAGAATTATCAACCTCATTTGACAGTATGATGTTTTTGGGTTTAGGGTGAACATCAGAACATCAGCATTGAGATGTGTGAGGATTAAAGGAAAATTTGCATCAGTTTGTGATGTTTGATGCACTCCAAAAGGGATGAAGTGTTAAAAACATTTTTCAAGCTGTGACTGTATTGTATTGTGGTTTATTCAAGCTACTGTTTGTTTTGTAAAATATAAGGAAACCTGATGAATCCATCGGTACCAACCATGTCATACTAGCTTGTCGAGAAGGAGGTTAAATAACGCTCCAAACTTGCGCTAAATTTTGGTGAGAAAAACCTGGAATGGCCATTTTCAAAGGGGTCCCTTGACCTCTGACCTCCAGATATGTGAATGTAAATGTGTTCTATGGGTACCCACGAGTCTGCCCTTTACAGACATGCCCACTTTATGATAATCACATGCAGTTTGGGGCAAGACATAGTCAAGTCAGCACACTGACACACTGACAGCTGTTGTTGCCTGTTGGGCTGCAGTTTGCCATGTTATGATTGGAGCATATTGTTTTATGCTAAATGCAGTACCTGTGAGGGTTTCTGGACAATATCTGTCATTGATTTGTGTTGTTCACTGATTTCACAATAATAAATATATACATACATTTGCATAAAGAAAGCATTTTGTCCACTCCCATGTTGATAAGAGTATTAAATACTTGACAAATCTCCAAAGATACATTTTGAACAGATAAAAAATGTGCGATTAACTATGGACAATCATGCGATTAATCCCGATAAAATATTTTAATCAATTGACAGCCCTAAAAATAACATAACATAAGTATGGAAACGTCACTAAAAAACACTAAGGTACTAACGTAACTTAAAACACTGTTCTCAAATACCGGTCTTCCTGTGTTTGTTAGACCCGTCCACCTCCTTATTCTACGCCACTAGCTCTGAGCGTAGCATATCTACACGGCAGTCAGTACAGACTACATGGCGTACAAAGCAAGAATGCCGTTCTTGCTGCACACTTTTACCTTTCACATTATCGTGTCATTCGTTCGCCTTGGATTCGGGTTATCCATAAGCACAGAAAATATGTAACACAAAAAGTATTACACTTGACAACATAAACATAAAGTGTTTCACAGAGGAATATGGATATGATAATCACGGAGCAACAGAATGTCCTCATACTGATAGTTAAAACAAATGTGTGTAAGCGAGTGTATATGTGTGTATGTGAGGGAACTCATATGACAGCCCCCGCAAGTGTCAGACTATCGCCCTCCTCCTTTTGTTGGGTGACCCCAGAGAATGTGTTGGAATGGCCACTGGGAGAGAGATTATGGAGAGACAAAAGACTGCAAGAGAGGGAATGAGAGAGGGAAAGGCACAAGAAAAGAGAGAAAGAGAGAGAGATGGAGAGAGAGAGGGAGAGGGAGAGGGAGAGGTCAGGGAGCCAGCTGATGTGAAAGTGCCTCCGATCACCTCGTGCTTCTCCTCCGCCCCCTCGCTCTGTCTCTCTCTATCTGTTCCACTCTTTCTTTCTTTTCGTTCCCACTTGAATTCCTCTCCCAGCGCTTCACTCCATTGTGACGTCGGGGTTTTGATCGGCGATAACAACAGAGATGCGTCAGTCAGGGCCCACACACACACACACACACACACACACACACACACACACACACACACACACAAGTTAAAAGTGCCACTGCAAGTTAAAAGTGGCGCTCGCACACACACACACATACATGAACGCAGCGACACACAGCAGTGGCCTTTGAGTGAATGCTCCTCACAAGGCATAATGACAGCATTCTGCAGCGGCCATAGCTGGGACGGTTCCCACAGACAAGACAGACAGAGAGAGAGAAAGAGCATTTCTTTCTGTCTTCACCTCTCCTCCTACTCCTCACCTCCTCTCCAACAACCCTGACTTTGTCCGGACCATGTGACCTTCCACGGATCAACGCTATTTGCTAACAAAAGTCTGGACAGATGACTTGGTTGTCTATAATCAATGTGACCAGTTATTATCAGCGGGAACTCCGGGGTCTGAAAAGTGAAGCCAATGCTGAAGTGCCTTTAAAACTGCATTCTCTTTAACAGCCAGCAGGGGGCGACTCCTCTGGTTGCTAAAAGAAGTCTGATTGTATAGAAGTCTATGAAAAAAATGAGCCTACTTCTCTCTTGATTTATTACCTCAGTAAACATTGTAAACATGAGTTTATGGTCTCAATCGCTAGTTTCAAGTCTTCTTCAATACAGCATGATGTTCATTTAGTAAATGATGGTCCCATTTAGAGTCAAATAGACCATAAAGCAGGGGATGCTTTAGGGCGGGGCTACCTTGTGATTGACAGGTCGCTACCACGGCGTTGTCCGGTCTGGGAGTTGTCCGTGTTTTTGTCTTACAACTTTAACCATTTCACAGTGTGTTTTCACTTCATGAAAGTTAATTATAACATTTTTATTAGACGGCTCTGTTGAATACTCAATTCTGATTGATCAATCACGGTCTGTTATTTGTTTATAACAGACCGATGCTATGTATAACAGACCGTTGCTATGTATAACAGACCGTTGCTATGGGCACAGTCCTGATGGCGGGACTCTGGCAGACTGTTTTTGTGTCAAACTACTGATTTCTTCAGTAAGTAGCCGTGCAATAAGCGGGATAATGTACAGCTGGCGGTCATTGCGCCCCTTCAGGGTGACGCAACCCCTGTTACGATTTATTTCACAACAATGACCGGCTCACTGCACATTATCCCTTACTTGTTCACCCTATAAAAGTCTTTTTCAGCGTTCGGTTGTACTTAGCTCCATGACGGCCAAAAACCAAGATGCCAAACTCTAGGATTCAAAACGGCGGTCTACAATCGATGACTGCTCCGTCTACTTCTCATATACAGGTTATGGTTATTTTAGACACATTAAAGGAATACAACACCAAAAAAACATCTTAATACTCGTCTCTTACGAGTTGAAAGTCGGCTTTGAAAAGTTTGTATGTTGCTGAAAATGGTGAAAACTTCTCCAACCACTCCTGCAGCATCAATACGTCATCAATAACTAATCAAAAAAATGGCTCAATATGACACCTCCAGCTTTCAAGCTACGGGGAGGCGATAGCATGACGTAGAAGGAGTGTGTGTGCACATTTTGAGTGTTTGGAACATCTTGAACAGACAGATCAACAGCAGATTTGCAGGAGTGTTTAGAGACGGATCTTTTCTGCCAGTGACGTCCGTCCATCCATCCAAGCTACAAACTTTTCAGAGCCACCTTTCAGACGTACGTGCATCGAGTACTTCGGGGGGGGGAGTATTCACTTTCAATTTAACCTTCTCTAAGCACGGGTCGATGTGAGGAGGCAAACGGTATGCTTTGAAAGATTATCCTGCCTCAGGATCCAAACATTCCCCCCAACATACATGATTTCGACCATGTGAGCTCAGCCTCTGCATATTTGTCTGTCTGTCTGCGAGGGACCACTCCCCGTCCCCCCGTCCCTCCGTTACCTTCCACACAAACACTACATGGAAGCTCAGCTCAGCGATCACTGCCTCCGCTTTCAAACCACCTTTTCTTTTTTTTTCTCGTCTGACCCGACACAGAGCAGGATTTGGCAGTGTATATTTTGAAGGGGGGATGGAGAGGAAGGTGGTGCCGGTGGTGCCGGTGGTGGTGCTGGGTTGGGGGAGATGAGGCGGTGGGGAGCAGGTTACGGAGCCAAATGAAAACATGTCACTCAGGGCCCATTAAAACGTAACCCTGCCCAGCAGAAGAAAGGGACCCATATCATCATTAAGTCATCTCGGGGCGAAGAGAAAACCGCAAATATTATTCCTGCACCCCCCCCCCCTCAATACACACATGCACCACACACTCCTCCCCTTCTTTTCCTTCAGATGACAGAAGAAGACGGGATGATTGGAGCTACGCCGTGTTTGCTCACCGCCGGAGAATGACAAGAAGATGTTTGGGAACTTACTGATCACGCATCGGTTTGTATGTTTTCAAGAGCAGGCGTGAAGTAAATCACACAGGTGAAGTCTGTCTTTCTCACGGTGTGTGCAGACAAACTTTTCTAAGCATCTATCTATCCAACGTGATCTCATCCCTACTCGTCATATGGTGCCGCTTGGCCAGAAGTCACTGGAAAGAATGTAAAGGCGTCACTATGAAGACGTATCTTGAAGCAGAAGGTTCACTCCGGTCTGTGAAATCTTGCAGATGCCGTTAGGAGCACCGGAGGACACCGGAGGACACCGGAGGACACCGGAGGACACCGGAGGACACCGAGGAACATGATTTTTTTTCAGGTTACCTGTTTCATGTACTACTGTCACGATATACACTCACCGGCCACTTTATTAGGTACACCTTGCTAGTACCGGGTGGTCTTCATCTGCTTCAAGGTTGGACGTGTTGTGCGTTCAGAGATGGTATTCTGCATACCTTGGTTGTAACGAGTGGTTATTTGAGTTACTGTTGCCTTTCTATCATCTCCAACCACTCTGCCCATTCTCCTCTGACCTCTGACATCAACAAGGCATTTCCGTCCACACAACTGCCGCTCACTGGATATGTTCTCTTGTTGGGACCATCCTCTGTAAACCCTAGAGATGGTTGTGCGTGAAAATCCCAGTAGATCAGCAGTTTAATACTCAGACCAGCCCGTCTGGCACCAACAACCATGCCACGTTCAAAGTCACTTAAATCCCCTTTCTTCCCCATTCTGATGCTCGGTTTGAACTTCAGCAAGTCGTCTTCACCACGTCTAGATGCCTAAATGCATTGAGTTGCTGCCATGTGATTGGCTGATTAGCTATTTGTGTTAACAAGCAATTGAACAGGTGTGCCTAATAAAGTGGCCGGTGAGTTTAGAGACCGTTTTATAAAAATATATATTTTTTAATCATATTTTCTCCAATCTCACCTACTTCAATTGATGACACATCTCGGCACTACATCCATCCATGCATACATGTTTAGTATCTATGCAACACTGAGTGGAATTTAAATGTAACAGAGATGTTTTTCCTTTCTATTTATGTGTATTCAGGCTATTTCCTGCTCTTTGGGCGCATCACTCCACAGTCGAGTCAAGGCCCTGGGGAGCCCACTACCAAGCCCTGGGCATCCCCCCACCCCCAACACATACACACACACATAGACACAGACAGAACCAGCCCTGTAACCAGGGGGCATTTGTGACGTTCAGCATTATGAAAAATGACTTGCCCCCGTGGCGCAACGGGGTGGCAGTGATTATAATATCCAGATAATCATTTCAAACAAATTATCATAATTATCAATCAATCATGAGGCTATTTAAGCAGGGGGAGGGACGGGGGACGGGGGACGGGGGGGGAGAGTGGTGCTGTTGGCAGGGGGTAAACTATGGCCCCGCAGCACTGGATCACTTCTGTGACCCGTGAGCCTCCCTCTGTCCACATAATAGCCCTCATACATTTAGGGTCATTTAGCTAGCATATTTAGAGATTCAATTCCCCAGCTTGATATGAATGGGGGGGGTGGGGGGGGGAGACTGCGTGCACATACACACTCATCCACTCAACAACTGCAGCTGACCCCCATTTGGCTTCCTAGTCTTTCAACATGGAGTGGGAAAAATCTACTTATAGGTCAGAGTTCATATCAACCCCTCTCATTTCCCCATTTGCGACTAATGCTGCATCTAAAAACACACATTTACACCACAGCGCACCGCGGTGCAGACAGAACAACAACTACTGGAGAAAGAAAGACACGTATCACTATCTGGAAACCATCATGTCCACCTTCGCTCAACACAAATAAGGGAGGAAGAGTGACACGGGCGGAGTAACGGAGACTTGATCGTCTTAAAGAGATATTCCGCTGTATCTTTTCACAGTAAATCCCCGGTGAAAAGCAGCATGAATTGATTCAATCTCTGTGGTATTGAGAGGTGAATGAATGGGGCTTGGATAGAGAGAGAGACGTAGAGAGAGATAGAAGGAGAGAGAGATAGATAGTAGCCTTCGGTGGGAGATGATCGTCTTGGGAAAAAAGCAATCAGTGCTCATTGATTTTCTCTGCTGGTTGAATGGAGGGTGTCTATCTGGAAGTCATTATCTGCCATCTGATCTGCTGGAGTGTTTACACACGTCGGGATGGACAGCGGCGCTCTTCTGAAGATGAGGATTAACACACACACACACACACACACACACACACAGATTCCCTTCTTACCCTCTGCTCCCTATCTGGCTACCACTTTTAAATCCAAGGAATCCAAAAGAGAAACACAAGTCCTCCGATACCCTATTAACTTACACACACACATGGATTTAAGAGTATGTGCGGTGTGTGAATGAGAATATATAGGTAAGCAGGGCCTAGACAGCTAAACAGACAGATAGTCCTGTTTTGTATGGCCGGACCGGACCAAACTAAACAATCCCTGATCCTATCCTCAATAGCCGCTGATAGCGATCTATAGCTCCAACAACACCATACCGTCTGCTGAGAGATGAAGGAGGGATGAAATGAGTGGAAGAGGACGGACAGATGGAACTCCGATCATACTCGCCAACACTCCTGATTTTCCCGGGAGACTCACGTTTTTTAATCGCCCTCTCCCGGTTTCCTCTCGGGGTCACAATTCTTCCGTATTTCTACCGATTTATGACACTTAAACTGTTTCTGGAACTGAACAGTGTGTATAATCCCTACTTGTTTCCACCCGGACGACAATAGAGCTACACCAACTGTTGTTTCCCGGCGGAAGAGAGCAGTCTATGCTCGCGACACAGCGCAGTTTGAGCTCATGTTTAAGCTCCTAGCGCCTAAAGTCGGGCTTTGCTCACCGCAGCCAAAAGAGAATTATTCAGTTTTCTTTCCTGGGAATTAAAGGTAAACTCAAAAGTTAAACATAAAAATACTTCTTTTAAATTAATTCTTTTAAAGTCACCAGAATGCAGGAAACAAAGTCTCACATTTTTCTGGGGGAGGACCGTCAGAGCCCCGCTTTAGTTTTCAAATCCTCCCTTTTTTTTAAAGTCTCAAGGTCGGCGAGTATGACTCCGATAACACATCTTTATATTCTCTGCCTGTGGGTGGGGTGCAAAGATGCATGTGCGTAAGCCAATATGACTCGATCCACGTCTAAGCAAGCGCTGGATATGAATCCAAGGCCTTAAACCTCTCTCTCTCTCTCTCTCTCTCTCTCTCTCTCTCTCTCAGACAGCTGAAAGCTCTGGGCAGCTTTCAGTAAGTGGACTGGAGAAGCTACAATAACATCTTTGCTTCCGTTTTATCCCCCGCCTTAACCCCGACTCTCCCAGAGCCCCCCACAGGCCTTCATATTCTTTACAGACTGACTCAGCAACATGTTTCTATAATAACTATAACATTACTGTAAGGTTACTATATTTACAATATACATAATTCTCTCCTTAAAACATGTGATTATCATAGAGGAGATTTTAAATTTATTTTTTCTTAAAGTTTTATTTTACTTGAATTTTTCTTTCATGAGTTTAGAGTTTATATGTGCAGTGTATCCGCACCATAGAAATAGAACAGGAGTAGAAGGGTCATTGAACCACTTTCCGTGGTAATTTGCTGAGGGCAAAAATAAATTCTGTGATGCCGGGGATCAGCCTTCGCCTGCCGCCCGGCTGCCATTGCACACTATGCCTATCCCTGCAGGGGGACGGGCCCACAGGGTGGCGGCTCCATGATGTTCCATGACGGCTCCCCAGGTCTGGCTCCAGAAGGGGGGCCCCGTCTCCCTATTCTGGGCAAGGTTCTACTAGTCTATTGTAATGCACTGTATGTTGGTCTCAGCCAGTCTTTCCTCACGCGCCTCCAACATTACCCCCACCCCCGTACTTTACTCACTCAGTTGGCTTCCAGTTCGTTTTTAGAATCAATTTTAAGCTCTTGATGTTTGTTTTTTAAATCCATTAATGACCTCGCCCCGCCGCATTTGTCCGAGATTTTAACTCTCCACGAGCATAACGGGGCTTTGTGGTCATCTGGTCAACTTCTTTTTAGAAGTCCCGAGGTCGAGGTATAAGCTGTGGGGTGATCGTGCTTTTGCTGTCGCTGCTCCTAGGTCGATCACTGACGTAGCACTTTTTAAATCCAAGCTCAAGACTTTTTTATTTAGATTGGCTTTTAATACCTAGTAGCACTGAGACATTTTCCATATGCTTCTTATGTACCTTTTTATGATTTTATGATATGTTATGTTTTAATCCTGTTATTTCTTGATGTAAATGTGAAGCACTTTGGGTACCTTTTGGTTACTGTAAAGGGCTATACATACAAATACATTTTGATTGTTGATTGAAAAAATAATCGTGATTATCATTTTGGCCATAATCATGCAGCAGCCCTCTGTACGTATAACATATTCAAACACAACAACACATCTGTTTTACTGTGATGTACAGCACAGCCACAAATAAGAACTAATAACACTAGCAGTCTCTCACACACACACACACACACACACACACACACACACACACCTTTCAGCAGTGAACTAGTTTATTCACAAGCTACAACTCAATTAACATTCTGCCTTAATCAAGCATAGCGATGTTAATGACACGGTGGAGAAAGGAGAAGTCAATGTTTATGTGTGTGTGTGTGTTCATGTGTGTGTGTGTGTGTGTGTGTGTGTGTGTGTGTGTGTGTGTGTGTGTGACTGCACGATGTGGATGAATGAGTCATGTCATAAGGAATGGCTCATGCATAATTTCATTCATATTCATAACAGGCATGTGGTCTGCCACCGCCCGACGAGGGCCCACCGCAACTCACACTCCGCATAATGAGATGTGGCCAGTGTGAGCGTGTGTGTGTGTGTGTGTGTGTGTGTTTGGATTTTATGTACCATAGGTAACTATACTGTAAATGTCTGTATTCTGTCATCTGTGTGAGCTTGAGTGTGTGTGTGTGTTGCACATTACGCTCCTATCAGTGCATGTCTGTGTGTGTGTGTGCACGGACCACTCTTGTGTGGAAGGAAGGCGTTGAGGTAGTTTTATAAAACTGTCTCGGTTTTTTCCACGTAGTACGAACACATGTGGGAAACAGGGACCGGCCCAAACCACCTGCGGTCAACTCTTAAAATAAGCTCATTGACTTAATGCAGGATTTCAAATCAACCAGGCGGCCCGTCTACAGACGGTATACGGAAACATGACCCCTGACCTGAAATGCAAATGTAGTGAGATTTTGGTTTTCTAAAACTGGTCAGAACTGTAAATTACGCCAAAAGACACTTTTAAGTGAAATACGTGGGTTGCTCTCGAGGCGTCTCCTCTCTCTCACACACTGCTTTTATTATAAGAGGAGCCGGATTACGGATTGAAAAATAGTCCTCCATTAGTTCTGCTCCTGATGTTTTCACCGTCCTGTCATGTAAGATAAGACAAAGAGGCGAATACAAACTTTGGAGTCCAAATCTCAGTTCTTTGATAGCTAAATCCACGATGAACGCCACTCGTGTGACATAATGAATGTTTTTAGCTCTGTTCTGTCGACCAACATTAAAGAGGACATATCAGGAAAAACTCACTTTTCTGGAGCGTCTACCGACCCACAACAAACTGTGAAATAAGACGACCCAGTCAATTGTTTTGTGGGCTGTCTAGATCAGAAAAGATGGGATTCAACAAGTCATTCAGATCTGGCTCCTCTTCCTATATCGCCCACAGGTTTCACAACTACTTTTGCAAAGGTGCGCCATATTTTTCTTGCAGGCCAATCAGAGCAGACCGGGCTTTTTCTGGAGAGAGCAGAGAAGAGTACCAGCAGCTTGTGAAAAAGTTCGCAGGAAAACGTCACGGTAAGGACTAAAAAGAAGAAGTGCCAGCACCACTTTGAGCCAACTGGGTATATTCAGACAGACAGCATGAGAAAAATAATGTGGTTTTTGAACATTAAAGAGTGTAAACATGTTCTAGTAGAAACCCAAAATACAAGCATGCACCTGAAAAAAAAGCACGAAATGGGGCCTTTAATCAAAGTCAATATTGTTAACAAATGTTTCCATTTAAAGCTCAACTATTATTGTTTAAAACCCCAGATCATTTACTGCTGTCCCATTTTCAACCATCGATTCAGTTTTCAACTATCTTGCCTCGGCGCTACGCCTGCACGGCTTCAGTCGTTCTCAGAGAGAAAGAGAGAGAAAGAGAGAGTCCACTCCGCTGCAGCCATTGTTCTTTCACGGACCATTAGATGGACATGAACTCTCTCGCTGTCCTCCCTTGACCCGGCGACACTGGCCGTAAAAGCAAACTGCCCAGCCTCTTCAATAAATTTATCACCTCATAAAGTGGTCAGTGACTGGTCAATGGGACGTGTCGGTCACAGTGTGAGTGCATGTGTCAGTGTTTTTGTCTGAGTGGAGACAGGCTCTCTGTTCTTTTGATAAGAAAGGCTCATAAGTTACTGAAACACAGCCAATGAATCCAACTTTCAAGCAATTCAAGCTTTTGTAGAAAGCTCAGAAAATTTAATACGAATGAAAAATATAATAATATAGCTATTTAAACCACCAGAAAAACGCGTGTGTGTGTACAGTAGTGGGGCAGCGGTTCTGTCCCGAAGCTTTGAACACCTTCAAATATTTCTCACCGAAGATTCAAAGCCCAAAAACTGGTATTCAGGACGGCCCCTAGTATTGATGACATGAGTGTTTCATGTTGTCCGGAAACGAAAACAGGCATTCACACGTTACGGGAATATCCGAGACGACGCCGACAGCGAAAACAGCTGATTAGCAATGTGAGTTATATGTAGATAGAATTATGTGGCGAAGGTGTTTCCATATCCCATTTAGGCAAAAACCACCTCAAGCAAGCGTAATTTTTTTTTGGAAAGGCGACTATTTTGTCTTACAAATACAGACATACTGTACAAATGTAGAAGAGATATCTATCTACATGTTATGCTTGCTATAAACTGCCACTTCATTACTTCACATTCACAATGTTTTCCGATACCTTTGCTGTATACTGTAGGTAAACCCAGCGTGATGGTCGTCACGCAAGGACAGAGGTACAGAGACAGGAAACATAAAATAACATAAACAGGTGTAACCGTCGTACCTTTTTGATGCAGCTGTCAGGGGAGGCTTCGTCATCGTCATTCATCATCTGCTAAGAAAAACACAAACCAAAAGATAAACATTTGTAAAGCGCTTACCAAAAAACTTTATTAAAAAAAACATGAAGAAAAAATAAAAACAGGTGAGAAGAAAAATCTGTTTATTAAAGCATTTAAAGGGAATATTGATTCCTGCGGCCGTGGTGTTGTGACCGTCGCCGCTTGATGACACGAGCACAGGGTGTTCACAGTTCATCACACAGACCCTCTGGGCTACAAATGTGACCAGAAGGATATAATAATGGACTGAGGGGTCACAAAAACACACACAGAAGCAAACATAACACACACACACACACACCCACTCTGATGAATGAATGCCCCACAGATTTGACGTTAATTCTCCGCTTCAGCGTTGCAGGAAATTTCGCCGAGACCGTGTCTGTGAGTGTGTGTGTGTGTGTGTGTATAATTAAGCCTTCAAGCAATATTTACTGGGGGCAGATGGGTGGTAGAATGCTCCCAGTGTCTGCCAGAGGAAATGAAGGAAGTGGGGGAATGATGAAGAGATGGGGCTGCCCCTGCTGCAATGAGGGAGCATTTCACATATATAATGGCAACCCAGAGTCTCTCTCTCCGTCCGTCTGTCTGTCTGTCTCTTTCTCTGAAGCCCATTGATGGCAACTGAGGATCAAAGAGGAGATGCAGACTGTTTTCAGAGCAGTTTCAGGCAGGGTGGGGGGGATCAGCGTGCTACTTTACAGAGTTTAAGTGAAATTAGGCCAATAAAACTTCCTCAAGCACAGACAGACGGCGTATCTGAGCCTCCCTTTTCCTGCTCCCCTATCCTCCCCATCTGCCCTTTCACAGTAGGTGTGTTGTTGACGAGACTGGCTGCCTTTACATTCGAGCTGACATATTGAAGTTTCCTAAACTTCGGCGTGGCCCACCGTGATTGGGAAAGAGACATTTATCTGCCGTGGAATCTGCCTGTGGAAACTGTGGAGCCATTCTTTCAATTCTGGCGTACAAGCAGCTTCTTTTATGCACCTTCCTATACAAGGCCCCGATTCACGGGAGGTGATTATGAATTGTGTGTGTGAGCTTGTGGATGTGTCCAGAAGTTTAACACTATTTAATCCACGTCTAAACAGAAGTTCGCTCTCGATTCTTCGTCCTCTCCTCTCTCGCTAAACGGTGCACCAGATGGGCCATGTGTGCACCGGCGTGCCGTACGGAGTGGTTTCCTACATTAAGCTGTCAAGGGGATCTGTTTCTCAGCCTCAGCAAATGGCAGCAATTACACCACAGATACTTACAGCGGTGTTCTCAGGCCTACTTACACATCATCTAAACCTTTACAGAAGCATCCTGTTCCTGAAATCAAACAACGCAACAACATGTCAACACGAGACGCCGCGTCCCTCGTGGCCAATCAAATTTGTCACATCGTGTTGACTTGTAACTGCAGCGTGTCCCTACAGTATTTTGAAAATGTGCAAATAAGAGTGGCGAGCTGGCGTGTACGTGCAACCAGACAACAAGGACGGTACTCGTGTCATGAGGACGCATGTTAGGCTTTTCGCGTGTCATTTGTACGCCAAACAACAAAACTACGGTAACGTTCGTGGTTAGGTTTAGGCAGCGAAACCACTTAATTAGGTTTAGGAAATACGACACAAACGTCAATCACGTAACTTACGAAACAAAACACCAGTCTCAAACTCCGATTTCCTGGTTGACAGTCGTGTGTAGCAACGCTGGCCTCTATGCAGCATCTCGTGAGGGTGCGTATGTTTATGTATTGTATTCCTGAGACCAAGAGAAATGGTTCTGCTTTTTGTAAAAATAGTCAAAGCGTCTGATGTGCTGGTTTGAACAAACAAAAGAGACGGATTACAAAATGGTCATTTTGCATTTATTTTTTTTGCATATTCTCTCCTCAAAATTTGTTACTCTACTTTTTTTTTGTTTACTTATTTATTTTGTGGAAATAAGTTAATGTATCTGCTCTGGAAGTAGAAATGTGCTTGTGAACTTTAAACATGGCGATAGAGTAGATAGTGAAATAGAGAGAGAGAGAGAGAGAGAGAGAGAGAGAGAGAGAGAGAGAGAGAGAGAGGACTTCCCCTTTCTTGTAATGCACAAGACCAGCTGCAACAGTTTACAAAACCAACAGCTTGGCTGGCTCGTCTAAAATGCTACCAGGCGTTCAACAACTATAGGACCATTTCTGGACTTTCCCCACTGCTCTGTTCAGCTACATGCCAAGTGTAAATATGTGTGTGTATCAAATTGTGCAAGAGAAACCTAAAACTGTAGAAGACATGCGAGCAGACACGAGTGGTTTTTACTGATGCCTTAATGTCTTTCAGCTTCAGGTGGGGGGTCGGGTCGGGACGGTGCGGGCTTTCTGTCGTCCAAACCTCAGGTTTTGGGTCCAGAAACACAAAGCTAATTATAAAAGCTTCCTGGCTTTCAATTCTATGCAATTGTAATCCAAATTGTTGTTGTCTGTTGAAACGCTACCCAATGAGGGTTTTCTTTTTCTGGTTAAAGATCGGGGTTTCCAGCGGTGAGAAGCGAGGGCTTGTGCAATGATGACAATAAATGTGACACAACGGCAGGTGGAGATGCTCTTTCAACATACTGTACTGCACACACACACTCGTCTACCAGACAAACACGCAGAACGGCCGAGCCCTGAGGCACGACCCCGCCAAGCAAATAAATAAGCTATTAATTAGGGAAGGAAAATGTGATTGGCCGCTGACTGGCGGCGCTATGATTTATTGCACGCGTCACTGTCATCTCAAAGTGACTTGTACTCGGGGTCGGTGAGACGGCTCCGAATAGAGACCGGCCTATGTAGAGACGGATAGATTTTTCCGCTACACAGAGAGAGGTAAAATTGTCCATTTGTTCTGTATCTACCCGGCTGAATGCTGACATGTCAATATGTCTTATGGAAAAGAGAAAACACTGAAGTGAGGGTAATTAGAAAGTGTCTGTGAGAGTGTGTGTCTGGGCACACTAACCTCTCTCTCTCTCCGGCCCGTATGACCTCAAACATAAACAAATCCAGTCGTGGCTTGATGAAAGTGCAGCCACCTGCAGAATCCTTCCACCGAGAGCTGTCCAGAGCTCTCATTAGGGGTGTGCGTGAAAGTGTTTGTGTATGTGAGGATGTGTGTATCTCACCCGTGTCTGTGGTGTGTGCTTTCACACCAGGCGGGAGGGAAAACCCCGCCGTTATTAGTGTTTCATAGCGCAGCTTTTGTTATTGGACAGAGTCAGGAGTTTTTCAACACCACTTTAGCACCATTCGCATTGACGTGCCGCGATGACCGAGCGGACAAAGAAAACACGACGTGGGGAGAGACACTCACTGAGTGGACTTGCCTCATTGTTTTCACAAGACCTGTCACGGCCTAAAACACATGACGGAGCGAAATCCCGCTCAGTTTATTTCCAGAAGTCGTTTAACATGAAAAAAAGCAGCAGAAAGAGGAGTTTTCTGTGAAGCATGTGGTGGTTTTGCAAGTCAAACCTTCACAGAAGGACCCATACATCATGACTTCTAGTCACACCAATGAGAAGGCTGAGTAAGTAGCTATAGCAACCAGAGGAGGAACTTACAAAGCTTGCTCATCATCATCATCATCATCCTTGAAGAAGAGGGCCCCACTTGGAGGTTTGCGCCGTAGGAAAATGTTAGCGCTCCGTCGCCAAAAACAATTCTCCTCAACTCTGGATAATATGAGGCAATACGGCAACACGGCCCAATGGATGGCTGCGGATGTCACAAAGCCGCAAGTTTCCAAAAAGAACCAGCAGCAAACAAAACCTCAGGGCTTTTTTGAACCAGGGCCCTGACTGACAACCCATTGGCTGCAAGAGCCACACCAAGAAAGCCACAAATTGAAAGTTTTGCTACGCATTTATTGGGGAACTTTCGCAGCTTCTTGGCCCGCCGACAGGATCTCACTGTGGTGGCAAAGCCCTGGACGGGTTATTGATCTCTTTGACGTATAGATGGGAGAGGAAACGGTCTTTCACTGCGGGTCGTGTTGAATAATAAACTGCAGAGAAAGTGTATTTGTGTCAGGGAGGAAAAAAAGAAAGAAAAATGAAAAGGGGGGCGGGGAGGGAGGTTCTGTTTCTCATTGCTGGAGCCTTTAAAATAGGAGCTAACCATCATGTCAAACATGATCTCAACAAATGGATCTGACTCCTCTGACTCCCAGATACTGGCGAATCTGATCGGAACACTTTACAATCAATGAAACAGCACGACTGCTCCAAAAAAGGAAGAAAAAGACGTTGGGGATATCAAGTCTCCAGTGTTTTTCTCTGAGGTCTCTCTCACTATCATCTGAACTCCCTGATAAGGAACCTTTTACACATTCCTGCCAGAATCAGAGACTGTTTGACTAAGGATACACGTCTGATTCAGTCTGCTCTTTAGCATCCAGTCAGACGGTGCCTGGTTGTACTTCCAAGTCCTTTCTCTGGCTTGTCCTTTAAAAGGGTGTAAAATGGGGCTATTTCAGGACTTCCCAGAGATAGGGGGCCTTGACAGCTGACCCAAAACAAGACCAGAGCTAGGACTTCTTAAAAACATGCCTCAACAATGAGGTTGCTCACTGAGCTTAAAGCTGCAGTGGGTTGAAATATAATATGATAAAAAAAAAGTTGTTTTTATAAAACGGTCACTATATCCTGACCGTAGTGCAAGAGACAGGTAATCTGATAAAAATCATGTTCCTCGTGTCCTCCGGTGCTCCTAATGGCATCTGCAAGATTTCACAGACCGGAGGAAAACAAGCAGTCAGAGCCGATCTGGAGCCTTCCCGTCTCTGAGCAGCTGTCAATCACTCGCCAACTCCGATCAAACGGTCAAACTAGGCAGCGCTGATCAAATATAAATCAATATTGTGTCACTGTAATGCCTATTTCTCTCCTCAAATGTGTTCAGAAACATCTTGTTGTGTTTTCTCCTGCTGGTGGGCGGTGCTTGGTATTTCCTCAACAGATCTCAACATGGCTGCCGGGTCACCGACGTTCTCATTTTACAGCTAAACAGTACACTACAAGATGTTCCTGAACACATCTGAGGAGAGAAATAGGCATTACAGTGACAGAAAATGTATTCATATTTGATCAGCGCTGCCTAGTTTGACTGTTTGATCGGAGTAAGCGAGTGATTGACAGCTTCATCCAATGAATGAACAGCCAATAGGAACGCTCTCTCTCTCTCTGAAATGACCTGTGATTGGCCAAAGTCTCCCGTCACGGGCTAGATGTTTTAAAGCCTGTAAACAGAGCCATGAGGAGGAGCAGAAGTCTCTCTCAGAACACTTGAATTACAATATGCTGAAAGGTTACTAAGGACGTTTTCCCCCAATGATGCCAGAAATATTCTGCCTTCTGCCACTTTAAGTAGGGAGGCGGGGAGAAAAAGGCAGGAGAGGAGTAAACAGGGTTGAAATTTGCGCTGCTAAATACCAGGAAACTGGGCGTCCATCAGATAAAACATATTCATGATGACTTTAATAAGCGGAAGACTTGAGGTGCTTTGGCCAAGGCAAACATCAAGGGGAGTGCTGATAGGAAACTTTCTCTCTTTCTCGTCTTACTTAGTGGATAGAGAAGGTAATTATGAACATAATCACCGTTTGGTTTCCTTATCTCCATCTCCACTTTGCTGCGAAGCTTAATGTGAGAAAATCATACAGTCAGTAAAAGCGAAAGATGCCAAAGGAACGCATGAGATGCCATTGTCTGAACAGAAAGAGGAGAGATCAGATTAGCTTGACACTTATCACAACCACGCTAAAGCCAACACTGTTACCCAACCCTACATCCAGATGGGTCTGTGCAGGGTGCGGCCGCCGTGACGGAGCTGAGAACTGTTGGTGAGATAGAGCTTAGCGCACAAAGGTTAGATTTGGAAGGCAAACACTCGGAACTATTGTGCGACTGGAAAGTCACGGCCACTTGTCAAACACAAACGGGCTGATATTTACAGAACGAGCGTTGACCCCGCGTGTCCTGAAAGTCTTTGTGTGATTTATGGAAGGAAATGCCATAGTGAAATATCCTGGCAGGGTTTGCATTGACTCCGGACAGGCTTGTCTCATCATTTCAATGTCCTGGATGATTCACAGGTCTTGCATAGACATGTGCGGTCTCAACACTATACGCTTGGTACAAATAAGCCGATTCAATATTTGTATTCATACATCTGACAGTTGGCGGCGTTTGAACTCATTTCTCTCCGTGTTACAAGGTGAGGTTTGCACTTATTCAGCAAACAAACGTTGGGAAAGAGGCTCACTTTGATGAAAACAGAGAGCGAGAGGAATGCAACGGGAGGGAGGAAGAAGAAACTGCAAATTTATTAAAAGGGTCATATTTTCATGGGGGCCTTGTATGATCCATCCATCACCTGACCACCACGGCCCCTTATCCTTTTAAGGCCGTTGACTCTGAACTTGATATCGACAGAACCGTACGGATAAATTATCTGCTTTGGCCTTCGCTTTATTGATAAGTCATTTGGGCAGATGATCAGTAATAATCATAAGTGAATAAGGGCGTGCCGATAGATCTTCCCGCTAGCAGATGTTGTGACAGCCTGCAGGGTCGAGGCCCAATAAATAATGTTACCTTTTGGCCTAAGAGGATTGCCTACACAGCATCGGCAGCTGCCGCGGCATGCCTTTCAGATAATGATATATCACGTCCTGCCTCTTCATTTTGATAAAGGTTGCAGTTTATCGATACGCGGCAGCAGGAAGAAAAATAATATTGCCGTATTTCTAATGATCTCCTATTCTTCCCGTTGCCTCTGAGCGAGCAGGGAGGAAGATTTAGGGTCTTGACTTGAGGGCGTATAGATCGAATCAAAAGGTCATGCCACGGATACTTTTCATTTCGCGAAACCTTAGCTGAGCCACATGCCAGCGCAGCGTATGCATACATGAATGTTTACATTTATGCACTACATAAATCTGATATTGGCTTTTCGGCGCAGCAATGTCATATGTTTCATATCTCCATTTCCCCCTCGCAAACTGAATTTGTGTATTTAGAAACAGACACCAGACCACACTGTCTGTCCTCTCCGTCTTGTGCCAATATATGAATCCCTAATTCAAACCAGGAATTCCTCTCGGTAGGTAGAAAAGGACGCGGAAACACAGAGAGAGAGGGGGGGCGCGGGCAGGCGGGGATCTCTCATCGCATCGGGGGCTTTCTGGACAGCAGCCACTGAGATATTGTCACGTGACGACGGATAACTGGCGAGTAAATTGCATATCGTTTATCGGGGTCCGGCTAAATATTTACACCCGTTTGCATATTTCAACATAAACAGAGGGGTTCTGGTAGCTTTTCATTCCTCCACTCCGCCTCTTTCTTCAAATCCAATATATGTACAGGAAGGAAACAAGAAGACTGGACAGAAGTTAGACGGAGAGCAAGATGGAGGAGGAGAAACACATTTTGAGAAAGCTAGTACTATCTGTACTTGTGTGTGTTTTAGTCGGTCAGGCATCCCCCTGAAAATCCATCCTGTGGCTTTTCTGCATTTTTGACCACACACACACACACACACACACACACACACACACACACACACACACACACACACACACATACACACATAGAGTTTGGGCGCGGGCCCAAACATAGAAGTGAAAAGTCTCTAGTGACTTGGAGGCTAAGTGCATGTATATATGGGTCAGTGGCCGGGACAAGCAGGGGCTTTCTTTAGGGCTCCGAGGGTTTACACCGAGGTCAAGCCCTATACACACCATGATGATGATGATGATGATGCTGCTTGAGAAGGCCAAAGCCACGCCGAGTGACTCGTTGACGAGATTTCTCCAGCAGATAAATAAACAAGGCCTGACCGTGGATTTCCTGCTCTGGCGTATGAGTGTGTTTTTGTTTGTGTGCGGCGGGGTACTTTTGGAGATACGGGTTTGATCCGATGCACCAAACAGAAACAAATTACACACACACTAAAACTATTACATAATTACATGCAGATCAATTATCAAACAACTCCCAGAGCTCCTCCGTCTACACTCCAAGTGTCCGCTTAGTTCTTTAGCCTGTCTCCACTCTCTCAATGGTTCTCTTTGTACTGGAATGGCCTCTCTGTGTTTACGGGGAAGACTCTGAGCTTAGATGTTAGGTCATCAGTAGGACAGAGGTGAATGGAGCGGCGTGTGCTGAGGAAAGAGTAAACAGATCCTAGTGTTCACGAGACACTCTTTGTAAGATCGGCAGTCTTTAGTTGCTTTTATTGCACCAATACTAGAGATGTCAAAGTTAACGCGATAACGGATTTTTTTGCAGAGGTTGTAGCGGGCTTAGTTTTAAAGCTAGAGTGAAGATCCTGGCATCATATAAAACTAAACAACTTAAGGAATCCATTGGTACCAACCATGTCATACTAGCTAGTCGCAAAGGAGGTTAAATAACGCTCCAAACTTGTGCTAAATTTTGGTCCCTTGACCTCTGACATCCAGATATGTGAATGAAAATGGGTTCTATGGGTACCCACGAGTCTTCCCGTATGATTTGAGCATATTTTGTTATGCTAAATGCAGTACCTGTGAGGGTTTCTGGAGAATATCTGTCATTGTTTTGTGTTATTTATTGATTTCCAATAATAAATATATACATACATTTGTATAAAGCAGCATATTTGCCCACCAGGTACATTTTGAACATATAAAAAATGTGTGATTAATTTGCCAATAATCACGATTAAATGTTTTAATCGATTGACAGCCCTAACAATACACTTGAACACACACTCTTTTCCAAATGTTTCATTAACTACAACTAAAATGACTGCGACATGCTGAACGCTGCATCTGTCCTTCCTTTTACTGAGAACTGACCAGCTGTAGGAATAAAAGAGTGTGTTTCTGCATTATATGATTGTTTTGGCATTCTACAATGCCAGGTCAAAAACTTCAATCAAAAGTTTTATTTCAAACGCCAAAGTCCCACAAACTGAAGCACGTACACCATATATAAATACCAACAATAATAACGGCAGCTTAATAGTTGTAATGGCTGCTATTAGCGTGGATATAATTTTGAGTATATGATGTGGAGATAAAACACAAATAGCGTTTGTGTTTAACAAATGGACTGTAACCGCTGCACCGTTTATCCTGGTGAGTTCTTTTGGTGGCCAATCAGATTATTTGCACAGTGGAAACATGTAAAGACCGGAGCGGTTCAGCCAGCTGCTACTGCCAAAAGATACTGTCTGGACATACCGGCTACAAAATGCTTTCTTTCACTACGGTGGCCAGTGAGGAACACATTTAGCAGGGGGGTTTATGGAAAGGAAAAATGCAACCCTGTAACCACAATTAAACTATATTCTCAATTATGTTGGAAGGAAATGCATTTGGTCGCGGATTATATTTGTCTTTGATGTATCACAAAACAGGTTTGTAAGTCCGCAGCAAGAGACATCGTACAACGAGCGGCACGCAGAGCAGGTGACGTAGAATATCGAGCGACCGTTATAGGAAGTTACGTGTTATAATAACAAGTAGCCAAACCTTGATGACCATGACGCACATTCCTTTTAACGCCACTCATTTCTTTAACGCATTAAAGATAGGGATGATGATGTTGGAAAGGTAGCATTATCTGAAAGAAGCATCGCCTCAGGAGCTCCGTCTAAACCTCCACCTAAATCTAAACTACTTCACAGACACAGAGCGGAGAGAGGACCTCAACTCAACAACGCTACCTCATGACAAGTAACGCGGCAGTGCTACTGCAGGGCTGAGTTCTCTCTTCCATTCTCCAGTAAACATGCGGCGGCGACGTGCTTTGAGTTCAGGCTGGTGCACGCCAAGGGTAGAGTACAAGCAGGGAGGCATCTGATTGGTTCTTTCCAAGCGGACCGCGAGGCAGTGATTGGTAGACGTTTTTACAGTTTTACAGCAGCTACAGATGACGGCTCTTTTCCGGTCCTTTTTCAGAGCTCATCAGTAATGGATCGCTGACGGGGTGTAAAGACCATTTCAACCAGTAGAACAGATAGTGTTTACTGGAGAACATCGTCAACCCTGCCTTTAACGCAAGTTGCGATTTTTAATTAACCTCGGCTGCTCTTCGATCTTTCGGAGGTTGTAGCGGGCTCAGTTTTAAGGTCATTAAAGATACTGGCATCATAACATGAAACTAGAAAAAATTAATCCATTGGTACCAACCATGTCATACTACCTCATATTAAGCCAAACCATGATGTTTTTTTTACTAAATCTAACCCAGTAGTTTTGTTGCCTAAACCTAACTAAGTAGAGTTGTTGCATTTTATGTTTTGTTTTAAATTACAACACTAACCACGTGTTTAAAACTGTTTAAAATCATGACCGTAATCTGGGAGAAAATACCTCGAAACGTAATTGAGAGTGCAGTTTATTTGTATGGGAATGTAATTTTGTAGGAGACAGGGTTGGAAAAATGATATATACATATATAATGCATATAATGGCCCCTAAATCATGATGACTGGTTATTTTTTCAACTTGTAATACATGATAAATAATGACATGAAAACTTCCACAGTCTCAGTATAACGACTGAATAACGAATAATACAACAACTGTCCGAAAGACTATACAACAAAGAAATTTGTAAATTGCCACACGACAACCAAAGCAAAATTACACTCTAAAAGTACTAAAAATACTCATTTGAAGAGCAGCCACGATTTGAAACACCAAACTAACACTGAGAAATGATCGATTGATCCCATTGTGCAAATGAATCCTCCACCGTTGTGCTCTCATTGATTCGCTCAGTCGAACATTTGTTGCTGCACAGCAACCTCTTTGGGGCTCTTTTGCTCCCCGTCCAGTGTTTTTCTCTCTTTCCAACCCTCCCTCTGTCTGCCTGTACACACACACACACACACACACACACACACACACACACACACACACACACACACACACACACACACACACACACACTCTATTCTCAAGAGATAGCAACATTTATCACCACGAGAGCTGTCTCCAAGTCCACGGGATCAACCCATCACCTCCACAATAAATGTCAAGCTGTCATGATTTATGCAGCTAATGAAATTGATTAGACGGCCACAATGTCCCAGAACATTGTAATGGCGTGATTCACAACCGTCCTGTTTACTCAACTTGCTTGAAAGAACAACGTTGGATGAAAACAGGGTTGCGAGACATCTCGTCAACCGCCGCACGACATCGATACAGTTACATCTCTGGAGCCTCTGTCATCGGTCTTTATGGTCCGGCCTTGAGGACTCTTTGGAGAAGATATAATTGAGTGGAGATAATGTAGCAGTCCCACTCCCTCGTACAAAGGCCGTTGTCTGATGTTTTTGCCATGAAAAACCCTTCAAGATGAGTTGTGGAGTGTCGCTGACTTTGATCATTTCAAGGATGGTCTCAGACTTCAAAAGACTTGACGTGGTAATGATGTTGCAAAAGCAATGATATGATGCTGCCGGCTGTCCCGGGACACGGAGTGGAAAAAACTATGTACGACGGTGGACTTTGTGGTGCAAAGACACTGCCAAGTAGAATTTGAATATCTGACAGATACCTCATGTCATTCCAAAGTTCAATAAGACATAAAACCGTCCTGTTGCATCAACACTAGAGCTGTCAATCGTTTAAAATCACAACTTAATAGCACATTTTTCTTTTTAACAGATAGTTCAAAATGTACCTTAAAGGGACATTTGTCAAGTATTTAATCCTCTTATCAACATGGGAGTGGACAAATATGCTGCTTTATGCAAATGTATGTATATATGTATTATTGGAAATCATTTAACAACACAAAACAATGACAGATATTGTCCAGAAACCCTCACAGGTACTGCATTTAGCATAAAACAATATGCTCAAATCAGAACATGGCAAACTGCAGCCCAACAGGCAACAACAGCTGTCAGTGTGTCAGTGTGCTGACTTGACTATGACTTGCCCCAAACTGCATGTGATTATCATAAAGTGGGCATGTCTGTAAAGGGGAGACTCGTGGGTACCCATAGAACCCATTTACATTCACATATCTGGAGGTCAGAGGTCAAGGGACCCCTTTTAATATGGCCGTGCCAGTTTTTCCTCGCTAAAATTCAGCGTAAGTTTGGAGCGTTATTTAACCTCCTTTGCTACAAGCTAGTGTGACATGGTTGGTACCGATAGATTCTTTAGGTTTTATAGTTTCATATGATATCTTCACTCTAGCTTTAAAACTGAGCCTTAATATCCCTAATCAATACTAAAGATCCTCCGTCTCAGGTGTGTCAGACTGCCAAATGCTCTCTACTCCGTCAAAGACAGCTCACCACTAATATGCAGGTTAATACAAATATCCATTCAGTTGACCTTCGGGCTCATCACAAATGAGTTTATCAGCCGGGCCATATCAGGTGAAGGCCCTTTACAACCCTGTTAGTGTGAAGCAGAGACTATCTCTGTCACTAAGATTGATGTTCCACGGCTTATCGAAGGTGCTTCCGTTATCAGCAGAAAACCTTCAGCGGGGGGATACTAAGTCCCATTTGCACACCTCATCAAAACTTCACAGGTCTTTATCATCATCATCGCCAACTGTTAAAAACTCTTATCATTATTATCTTCATTGGTGTCCGTGATACCGGTTACATTTAATAGCTATCATCGTCTTCTGTTAGAATAACAAAGGCCTGACATGTACAGATAGGATGCTCTCTGCCGTGGTCTCTGAACCCTGGTTTATAGCTGTCTGTCTGTCTGGCCGGTGCACGGGATGATGACAGATGACTTTATTGGGGGAGTTGCATGGTCACAACTTGGAGCCGGGACTTTCCATTAGTCATCTAACTAGAGCAATCAGCATGGAAAATGTTTGCGAACACCCTCTCGACCCCTTTTCTCGTTGTTTTTATATCTGCAAAGCCAGAATGTAAGCTATCCTTCGCCCACGCCTTCGTCTATTTCAATAACAAAAAAAAAAAAAAGAAATGACCAAACAAACTAAGAGCAGGGAAGAAACTGATTTTGGAGCCATTAAATGTCTTCTAATTTTGGCCGCTGGTTGTAATAGATGACTTAGGGGAGAGAGTTATTGGACAGAAGGGAGGAGGGAGGGCGAGGGGCGAGCCTGGTGAGAGGAAACTTATCTGTCCTTGGGCTGTGGGACAGAACACAGTGCCGGCTTTATTCGGCGTCTCGGCCCCGTCGTCAAGGAACGATGACACACTCCTCCAGGCCCACATTAATCTTTAACAGTGTGATTTCTAAAATAACACCAGTGTTTTCCCTAAGGCTCGCGGGGAGAGAAGGCCCTGTTCAGTCCTTCTTTTCTCCCCCTCCCCACCCCCGACACTGTTAACATTGGAAGCGGTAGAACAGGGGAAGGCGTTAGAAAACTAAAAAGATGGACACGAGTTTGAACAGAGAGAAAAGAAGAGGGATGAAGTGGAGCTCATTTGGTGCAACGTCACCTAGGCTTGCCCGCGGTAGTCGGTGTTATCGATGTCACGCGGTGGTTGGGCACACAGCTGCGGCAGCGAGTCACCTTCGCCCCGAGCCTTTCCAAGCCAACCTAGAGCCGGTCGCGGCGCACCGCTTCGTATGCGGGACTCCCCAGCCTACCGTGTGTTGCTCACACCCTCCAGCTGGCTGTTAACGAGGGTCTTTAGGCACAGAGCAGTACTCGTATCGGTACTCGGTATCGGTACTCGGTATCGGCGAGTACACACAAATGTAAGTACTTGTACTCGGTCTGAAAAAAAGTGGTATCGGTGCATCCCTAATATTGACACATAATCGGTAACCCTGGTGTTGTCACAAGTTTATTAACCGGTGGAAAATGTCCTCACCGTGACATCCGTAACGTCACCAGATGTTAAAAGCCCTTGACCTCACTTACTCACCCTGACAGTGGCAGCTCCAGCGGCTCCCTCGCGCCACACATTACTGTTGTTAACAGTGTTATCACAGGGCTGCCCTGGGCAAGATAAAGACTGTGGCCGCTGATGGGCCTTAAGTGAATGAGGGACTGGCTGCAGACACGCAGACAAGAGGGAGTGTCAGTCAGCCGGCCTCTGGTTAATGACAGTGGAGAGATAGAAGCTGAAACAACACTTTGTGGGGAACTGTGTGTGTGTTTAACAGCAGGCTGGGAAAAGCAAGAGCGGGAGAAATATAGGACAGTGCCAGTAATGTTGTTTGGGTTTTGGGAGCCAGACAGGAATCTCTCTTTCTCTCTCTCTCCCTATCAGGGAGCTTGGCCGCTTGCTAGTGACCATCACGCAGCGTGATAGCGCTGCAGCTCTGAGGTTTCCCATCGGGACAAGCAGGGGGCCTCATAAGGCACGGAGTAAAAGATGGAAGATCTAGAGAGCCGATTCTGACACATCACCAAAGCCAAAACCGCGAGCTTATGAAACATCTTGTCTCACCAAATAGCATCTCTCTCTCCCTTTATCTCTTCTCACCCACCGTCTAGTAGATCTTGTTTCACAGCGTTTTCAATTCACTAGATGTAAGAGTGATAGGAATTCTCTCTTTAAACAACTTTCTTGGAGCACGTTAAGCTGTCGGATAAGCTTATCCTTTCTCTAGCATTCAATAACTTCCATGTGCATTTCATTTCTCATCTCCTCCCTCCTTCCTCTTGTCTCCTTTCCGCTGAGTGCTCCGCGCAGTATACAGAAGGTCGGGCCAAGGCTAACATGTATCTATAATGTGTTCGTCTCAGGCAGCCCCCCCGAGGAGCGGAGCGCTGCTCTGGCTCCTTGGCACGGCGGACAATGTGGGTGTTGTGTGGAGGAGCTGGCTGGCTGTTCACTCACAGACGAGTCAATCTGGGGCAACTGCTGAACTGCTGCCTGTCCTGCCGCTCTAGTGCCTCAATAAGACCCCTCTTCACTGATTGGGAAAAAAAAAAGGAGTGCTTTCCTTATTTGTTTTGCATTAATTTTTTAATAAATGACTTTTTTCTTCTACTCGCCATGCTGGATTTGATCTGTTCTCACCCCTCACACTCAGTACTTTCATGTGTGTCTCTATAAGTGTGTGTGTGTGTGTGTGCCTACACGAGAGTACTCCTTTTCACGGCGCTGACACCCGGCAGATTGAGACATCAGTCGCCTGCTCGCCGCGGTAAATTAGCCATTCTTCTCAGGGGCTAATTGGAAATCTAAAATGTTTTGCAGGGGGAGAGAAGAGCTGTGAAGGAATGCGGTCTGCCTGAGAGCGGAAAATCAGATTACAGAATATTTCTATTCAATGAGATTCGATGTGACTCTGATCATCGCTGCGTTGAGGGGAAATTGCACAAAGAACAAAACATATTTAGTGAATAGCGGATACTGGAATGCAGCGAACAATGTTTATCAAGAAGCCTTTTGTGGAGACGTATTCCCGTCCTGAAAGCCTCGCCACTTTTAATGAGCAAACACTCCAAGCTCTGAATTAGAGGCAAATACATTTCCATGCATAATGACCCAAACACACACAAAAAAAAGCATTAATTACATTGCCTCCATCTGCATAATTCAGAATAAAATATGAAACAAAAAATGCCACTAACACTAATTGACTAATTCATCACAGGGCCTTGTTGGTAAATGTTCCTCCCTGCTTGAGTAGTTTCGGTAAAATGAAAACATTTGCATAAAGTTGAGGTTTGAGGCCCGCCAGTAAACACGGAAAAGTGAGACTAAATATTGTTAAACAATGCACATTTACTTGGTGTAATAATTATGAATACCTCTTTCTTAACCCTTCAGCAATGAGGTGTGTTTTCTTCTTTAGGGAAATAGCAACTTTTGGAACGGAACGTATGACAAAATATGTTTGTCAACGACCTTCCATAACTAAGACGGGACGATGACGAGACGGCACAGAGGTTATTAAACACTAACGGTGACGATACCAAACACGCAATATCGTTGACGAAAAAAGACGAGACCAAAATGTAGTTTAAAAACATAAAAACTCAGTCCGTCTCTTCCTTGTTTCACACCTCAATCCTGATAATTGTGCTACTATAATGCATAAAGTTGAAGGTTTACGGGGTCACGTTCGGATGGTTGAGTAACGCATATTTAGCTCTCATAACGGATCGGCAGGTGCGACTGAATCACGAATCATGAACTAACTGCAAAGCTGCATTCTTCATCATTCAACCCGTGTTTTTCATCAGATAATGAAAAGATAAATGTTAAAGATAAATGATAAATGACAGAAATGTTCTGATGACTTAACAGGACTAAGATCAAATAAAAAAAATAGCTGACAAAATCAAAAAAGAAAATATTTTGACTAAAATGAAATGACTTTTCGGTGAAGTTTTGAGTTGTCGTTGCCCAAAACTAGACTAAAACTATGAAGGCTACAAATGACTTAAATGTGACTAAATCTAATAAGCATCACCGTCTTAAGACTAAGACTAAATGTAAAATAGCTTCCAGAACTAACACTGCAATTAATGCCATAAAACACGTTGCACAGCTGCGATGTATGAAGTATACAAAAAGGAGCAGATGTGTGCATTTCTTTTATTAATTCTGTTTTGTCCTAAAATTGCGAAGAAAAAGATTTTAGCTTTGAAATTTTATCGCAATCACAATGCTAAATTTCCTGGCAAGCATCATCTTCAAAGCATCCTGACAAGTCAAAGTGGCGTGACTTTGTTCTCTCTAAGCAGACAGTCCTGTGAATGCGGCCGGAGGCTGGCCCGTGCACAGTTCTGGGCGGTACTCCCCGTTGTTGGGGGTGAGTTTGAGGTGCTGGGAAAAAAGGGGCCGTGCATTCACAGCAAATGAAGCCTTGTGAGTAACCGTGGAGAGAACGCTCCTTAACTGATGAGTCCAGAGACAACTTCCCAGATCTTCTCTTGCCACATGGCGACACCCACAATGCTAAAGACCTACTGCCATCTTTAGAGCGAGACACAGAGAGCCCCTGAATAGCTTAGTTTTTAGCCTCGGCCGTGAAAACAAACCTAAACACTGTGAATTGAGTTTTGTCTCATTCTTCTTAATTGGCAGCAGCAGGTTTTTGCCTCTTTTTCTTCTCCGTTCAATATGAATAAATGCGACAAGCTTCTGATCCCGGCTTTTCAGCCTATGACTGTTTATTTATCTATTTCAACTACACCCGAGGGAACAAAAGGCATGCAGAATGGCCACTGACAGCCATGTCGAATATCTCTTTCTGCCAAATCTGGCTGTTTTCTCTCGCTGCTGTCACTTGATGTCTTTATGCGAGGCTGAGAGTTCACCCCGATGAAAAGGGCGGGGGCGAGCTGAGTGAGTGACCCCCGCAGGAGGGGAGTATTAAAAGTAAGAGCGAGAGCGAGGGATGGATGAACCAGAAGGCGGGAGAAAAGTTGAAGGGGGGAAGAGGGGGCACCCCCGCCGGGTCCCAGGCATCTCGGCTGGCAGTCCCCATCTTGGCTTCAGACGGCTTTTGTCAAAGAGGGGAAAAGAGGGTCTCTTCTTCACTTGGGCACGGGACAATAGACGTTTTGTCAGTCAGGGAGGGGGTGTCGTGGGGGAGTATGGAGAGATGCTGAAAGAGGAATAAAGCCAAGGACCCATCTTCACAAGGGGTGGGGTGGCGGCGGTGGGCAGCCCCTTTGGGACTGGGCAGATGTTGAAACGAGGATGATTTATTAGCCTTAGTGTCCTTGGTGGCACTTGGCCACCATCCCAGATTTAGGAGTGAGAGAGAGTGACTGAGAGTCAGGAGGAGGAGGAGGAGGAGGAGGGCAGCTATGTATCTGAGACATCTTAATACCTTCTATGGGCATGGGGCGCTTCTTGCTCTCCGACCGTCATGGTATTTTTGCCCGATTCTCTGGTAGAAAAACAACTTGGTTGGGAGTCATCTGCATCACTGAGCTGGACCTTGTCACCCAGCATTACCCTCGCCCTCCAACACAACCTCCCCCCCCGCCCCCAACAGACCCAAACACACAGACCGAGTGTGCTGCACGACCACCACCATCACCACCACCACCACCACCATCCCTCCCCTGCTTATATAAAACAACAAATTACCAAATTAACATTCCCAACAGCCCTTACTCTCCCTTCACAGTTCTGGGCAGAGACACTCTCAAAGTTGCCAGAAAACAAGTGTAGAAGAAGAAAGCGTTCTATGGGCGCATGGGGCTGTGTGTGTGTGTGTGTGTGTGTGTGTGTGTGTGTACGTCTGTGTGTGTTACGCATGTTTTGCATGCGTGTGTGGTCAGGGAGATCTCCACTTGTTGCCTCTGTTGCTAAAAAAGGAGAAATTAAAAGAAATGTGTGTTTCTGTGTGTCTCAAGCCGCCGCTGTAGCCTTAGCCGTGCGCTAGGAAGGTGTCACATGTTTTAAGTCGTGGCGTGTCATGAGAGAAGAAATAGGACGCATTCCTCGATGCAAACCTTCCTTAACAGTTTTCCATTTTTTATACTGATCTCCCCATTCCATCCCCACAGCACACGTCTCCCTCGTCTTTAATCCAAACTTCCTTTCACACATTTTCTCCTGAACTTGACCTCCCAATTTCTCTCCCTGCTTCCAAAGGTCCTCTCTGTCTTTTAAGGCCCACACACACCAACCCGACATCAGAGAACAAGCGGCGACGAAGGCCACCTGTCGCTTCGCCTCACGACGCTTTTGTCTTGGCCAAAAAGTTGCACCTGAACACACTGCAAAGACTAGGCCGACGGCCGAAACGGGGAAGATGGAGATAAACGGACAGAAGAACGTTTCAACCTGCTGCGCCACGAAGCTTTGAATACCTTTGAATATTTCTCACCGAAGCTCTGAAGCCCAAAATAATGGTATTTGTGGACAAACCGCAAAAAGCAGGCGGACAGACGCTCACCGACGGCCCCAAACTGTCCGACGGACGACCGTCGGCTTGGAATATCAGGGCCCTATACTGTCCTTTCCTCTCCCTCCTCCCGGCAGCATTCAATCCCGCGTCTTGTTTGTCCAGTCTGTTTCACAGCCCTCTGCTGACAAACTGTAGGAGGGTTACTTAAAGCGGTAAAGGAAAGTTTGCACAGCTTTCATCAAGGGTATCCGGGGGGGGGGGGAGATTGATTGGCAAAGTAATTTACTGCCCAGTGTCCGTTCTGCACTCCTCGTTCTCCACCTTCCTCCTGATACGTCCATCCATCCATCCATCCATCCATTCATTCGTCTCCAACTCTTTACAAATCCATACCTGCTGCCTGGAGGTAAAGGTCTCAGTGGGAGTGACAGCGAGCGTGTGTGTGTGTGTATATGTGTGTGTGTGTGTCTCTGACGAGGTCTGCATGTGAGGTTGAGAGGTTGGAGAGTCTCGGTATCCACTGGCACAGATGAAAAAGACTGATTGGCTAGACGGCTGCGATGTGTACGTGGCGTGCACGCCCCAGAGTGTATGTGCACATGTGTAGACAATAGGCACGTCACTTTGGAGGTCTGGGCGGGGAGGCGGTGGGGGGGGGGAGCTTTTGACATGAATGAGAGGGAGGGTCATCTATCATCTGAAGAGAAGGGTTGAGGAGGGGTCGGAGGAAAAGGCTGGAGAAAGGAGAGGAGAGGTTGCCGGGTCAAGTCTCCGTCGCTCTCGCTGTCTTCTGTTCTCTCACTGTCAACCTCACGGCGACTGACCACTCAGCGGACTCCACTTCAGCCTTCAGCCTCGCTACGGCTGTTCTCTCTCACAAACCGTCCCCCCCCTCCCTCTCTCCCTTCCACAGGGCCCCCGGAAACTTTTGTTCCGTTCATTAGTACAACAAATACATACAGATGCTCGGCGAAGGGGGGGACGAGGAGAGAGAAAGGATTTCTAAGCACATGCTCCCCCCCCGCCTCAAAATGACTGCTGATTTGGAGACAATCTGTTTCTTTGTAAACAAACGGCATGCCGAGGAGCTCATGCGAGAAGTGGTCTCATTATTCAATGTAAACGTGGACAGTTAAGTGTTTAAACGGGGTATTAGTGATAGGATGGTCGGGGATTTGCTTTACTTGTTTTCAGGTTAATGGTGGAAATGCAGTACGGAAAAAAAAAAAAAAGAGCAAATGCGGCATGTGACAATGAAACGGACACCCAGGAGTAACGGTGGACTGACAAGAGCCCCACGGGACATCTAGAAATGCTGAAGGTGCTGATTTTAAGGTCCGTGTGTGTGTCTTACATGTGTGAATATGATGTGAACATGAGTCCTTATGGCTAACGTCAGCATCACGGCGCCGTAATCAAGTTTAATTTCCTCTAAAGCAAAGCCCTGCCTCTCCCTTTCTCCGCCTTGATAGCTACAGTACGCTCGGGGTTAATGACTTTTGCCTCCGTGCTGTCCATCAAAATGTCCACATCAGCAAAAGAGGCCATGAAACATCTATTTGCCGGGTTTGCCAAGGCGTGATGAAATGATTTCTTTCCCATGGAGACGCGTCTTGATCGGAGGAGAGGCGGCCGACTCGTACCAGAGGTTAATGACGAACGCGGGACAATGACTGTGTGTGTGGGGAGTGGTGATGAATGGAGAGAAGCAGGGAAGATGGGTCCGGGGGCACAAAGACTGGCATACATGTCCCCACCCCTCCACCCCTCCATCCCCCACGACTGCTCCATCCAAACTTTTTTTTACTGCTCAATGGCCCGTTTTCTCCTGTGTGTCCCATGAATTATGTAAACGACCCTTTCTCCCCCCTGGCCGGAGGAAGGGAGGAAGAAAAGATAGAAGTGAGAGAGAAATGCCTCCTCCTCACTTTTTTCTCTTCCTCGCGCCGCCTCTGAACAACCTTTCATGTTGGCAGTGTGGGCCTGGGGTTTTGGGATCTTGCGGCCATGTGAAGGGGTGGACGGTGGCGGTGGCCGCTGAGTTGGTGGAGGGGGAGGGTCAGGGCACAATGACATATATGAGGAACCGAGGGGGCAGGCAGGGGAAAGAATGCCGGCCTTGTTGTTGGACGGCTTGACATTGATTAATGAGAGAGAGAAAAGACAGAGAGAGAGAGAGAGAGAAAATAAGAAGAGAGGGGTGGCATTGGTATAGTAGGCCAGACAGGGGGGGGGGGGGAGTTGGACTCTCGTAGGGGTGAGAGACTCCGGAAGAGCCCCGGGCTGCACTGCTGATCAGGAAGAGGGTGGCTGCAGTGTAACATGTGTGGTGATACCCGGACTATACAGCCGGAGGGATTGTCTGTCTTTTCTCATACACAGAAACGCATGTAGGCACACACACAATCCATCGTAGGTCACATCAATCCTCATCCATCAAAGTGCTCCTCAAAGACTGGCACCATCACCATCATCATCATCATCATTAGGAGTATCTTTGTTGTCACTTTGTCACACACATTTAAGAAGCTCAGCTGCTCCGTGTAAAGGGAAACAGTCTGAACTCTACAGTGCAGGGACCTCGTTGCTAAACTTTAGTAATCTGTATCACAGGAGCTGACCTTCTGTGAAACAGCTGCTGTGGTTAAATTCTGCTAACTTAAAATGTAAATTGAAACTCTTGTATAACTCTTAAAGGCCCCGATCAGACGGAGCGCATTTTGCAAAACGCAAGGTGCACCGCACCGCCTCAGAAACGCCTCAGACAGAGCGTTTGAGTGATAACGTTGTCTTAACACAAACCATGAAATGTACGAAACCTAATAGTTATTAGTACAGTTTAAATTGATACAAAAAATGTATCCGAAAAATCTCAAGTACTGCACTAATATGCCTCCAGGCCTGCTGTTTTGGATTATGGTCAGATCAACTACAGTTAAAGGTCCCATATTGTAAAAAGTGAGATTTTCATGTCTTTTATATGATAAAGCAGGTTTAAGTGCTTTATAAATACTGTTAAACTCTCAAAACGTTCAATATACGGAGAAACACACACAGCCTGTATTCAGAAATTGCGCGTTTGAAACAAAGCCGTTAGGATTTCTGTCCATTTGTGATGTCACAAATATACAATATTTAGACCATTACACGGTTTTAAACGTAAACATTCTAAATGTGTCCCAGTTTATTTCCTAGTTGCAGTGTATGTGAATAACATCAGCTGACAGGAAGTAAACATGGACCCAAACTGTTGCCTAGCAACGCAATTCCGTTGCAATTCCGTTGAAATGCACTAAAACGGAGCGTTTCAGACAGAGGGTGAATACAGAATGCAGGTATATTCAGACAGACAGTATGAGGAAAATAAAGTTTTTTTTTAACATTACAGCATGTAAACATGTTCTAGTAGAAACACAAAATACAAGTATGAACCTGAAAATTAGCACGATATGGGACCTTTAAGGTTCCAGCAAAGGTCACCACAACGAGAAAAATGTTAAACTCGAGGCGTTCAGGGCGCTCCTGCAAAAATGTGAGGCATACAGAGCGAAAACAAACGCTGATGACTGAATGATCATCTCAACATCTCGTTGAAAACAATTACAAAAATCACACCAGGTTGCTAAAATAATGCTACTAATTTAATCTAAAGTAAGAAAGTATCATAGTTGGAGTGGTGAGCAAAACGTGTATCATGGTTGTTTGAGAAGTTTCTATGGATATTCAGATTTTTCTTTTCCTTCAGGCAAAGTAAAATGAATACAAGCTGAGCACAGAAGGGAACTTTCAACAGTCACCTTTCAAGCGGGTGTTTGATACTAAAAAAACAACAGGTTTGGGGTTCGGGTATCGCTTTAAAATCTGCTACAACACGTTGAAACTTCTGTACTTTTTGTACTCTTTGTAAAGTACCATAACTCTTTTCAAACTATGTAAATCTAATTCTAATCTTTCTTATCTTTGCCATCCTTCCTCGAGTTAAATCCTCCTCCTCCGTTCGGTGTCTACGCTGACCGAACACTGTTGACCTTTTCTACACCAAGAGCTACTCCAGGCCGCCTCCGTCTCCAGCCAAGAGGGATTTCAAAGCCTCTCCTGGATGTCCCAGCATCCTTTGTCTCCACTCTCATCTATAGGTAAGCACAGTGTGCACCCCCTCTACCCCCCTCCCCACCACCAGCCTCTTCAAAACTCTGCACAATAGCCAGATTTCCTCCCAATTTGCTGGTAGAGAATAGGAGGCTCAGGAACTCCTTTCAGTAGCTTTGAATGGTGGGCCTAATTCAGACTCAATCTTTGGGTTTGCCAGGCCTCACCCCAACCTTAGCTGGCCTTACTTTGGAGCTCCTGACTTTGGCTAATGCCGGGGCAATCCCACTGTTGAAGGACTTAGCCTTGTGCACGTTTGTTGCCTCTTCGGCAAAACACGCCGGCCTCGCATTTCTACTTCTGTGTGCACCGACTGATATTTTAAATCTTACTGTGTCGGGTAAGCCGACGGAGCACATGAGCTCTGTTCTCGGTAATGTTATGCTTCACACGTGTACGCTCATTTCCATCTGGGAGCTTCCCCGCTACAAACCACGGGTTTGCTTTCGCCTGACTGGGGAGTGGAACTGGCAACTTTTTCCATCACTTCTCTAACCTCAAAGTGAGCAGTGCTCCTCGGACATATAGTATATGTGGTGAGTGTTTGTGTGTGTGTTTTTATAGACTTTGAATTCACTCCACTGACCATTTGTTCTGCTTGACCTCTCTGCACTCCTCTCTGCCCCAATTATGCAAGCGCACACGTCCGCTTTGCATATTTGTACTTCTTTTTTCTCCTGACACTCTTGAGGTCAGTTCTAATCAACCACCCTTCGGTTGTACACACACACACATACACACAGTTCTCACCAGAGTTCCTTAAAGACGCCCACCTTCCAGGTCCAAGGACTGCTATTAAAGCAATCAGGAGCTTTCTAAGCTAGGTCAAGAGCAAGGTGCTCACATGGGGATTCTGATTTGAATTATGCAAAGGGAGGAAAGGAAACGAAGGAAGAAAATAGAAAGACACAGAGAGAAAGAGAGAGAGAGAGAGAGAGAGAGAGAGAGATGGGGAAGAAAACAGCCTAACCTTTTTGTAGTCACATGGAGGTGAAATCTTGCAGACAAAAGAAAGGGTAGAAGTGAAAGCGACGGAGGTGGGCAGGTGACTTCTGACGAGACAAAAGGGACTGAAACAGTGAGGAATTTAAAAGATTAGTCTTAAGTCCCAAAACCCTGACCTTCAGACCTGATGAAGCATTAGAAAACACCGGTGAGGACTGAAATGGTGGGACCACACGCAGTTTTGTGTGTGTGTGTGTGTGTGTGTGTGTGTGTGTGTGTGTGTGTGCGTGTGTGTGTGTGTGTGTGTGAATATGTGTCTGTGAGATCAGCTTTCCCTGTGGTCCATTCAGTGTCTAGTGGCTCAGGATACTGAGACAAGAGGAGCGAGAGGAGAGAGAATTATCTTGAAATACGACTGGATCCTGTGTGTGTGTGTGTGTGTGTGTGTGTGTGTGTGTGTGTGTGTGTGTGTGTATTGTGTGTGTGTGCGCTAAAGAGACAGTGAGAGAAAGAGTCAGTAAGTGAATAGAGACAGTAAACATGGTAACTGTAGAGCTGATATAGTGGAGAGGAGGGAAACGGGATAGACAGAATAAGTGTGCCTATTTTGTGTGAACCTGACATTTAATGTGTGTGTGTGTGCATGCAGGCATATGTGCTTATGTACTGGCTTATGCACGTTCAACAACTAAAAATAAGGCTGTTAATAGATTAAAATATTGTTCAAAATGTACCTTAAAGGGAGATTTATCAAGTATTTAATCCTCTTATCAACATGGGAGTGGACAAATATGCTGTTTTATGCAAATGTATGTATATATTTATTATTGTAAATCAATTAACAACACAAAACAATAACAGATATTGTCCAGAAACCCTCACAGGTACTGCATTTAGCATAAAAAACATGCTCCAATCATAACATGTCAAACTGCAGCCCAACAGGCAACAACAGCTGTCAGTGTGTCAGTGTGCTGACTTGACTATGACTTGCCCCAAAACTGCATGTGATTATCATAAAGTGGGCATGTCTGTAAAGGGGAGACTCGTGGGTACCCATAGAACCCATTTACATTCACTGATCTGGAGGTCAGAGGTCAAGGGACCCCTTTGAAAATGGACATGACAGTTTTTCCTCGCTAAAATTTAGCGAAACTTTGGAGCGTTATTTAACTCCCTTTGCAACAAGCTAGTATAATATGGTTGGTACCGATGGATTCCTTAGGTTTTTGTAGTTTCATATGATACCAGGATGTTCACTCTAGCTTTGCAAAAACCTAAAAATTGGAAGTTGCATTAATGCGTTAAATAAATAAGTGGCGTTACAACAAATTTGCGTTAACCGTTATTAACTTTGAGAGCTCTAATTGAAACCAATTTAAGTGTTAAAGGTATGCAGATAGTATCTGATTTGGCCTGATTTGGAGATTTCCATCTCCACCTCAATTCAATGGAGGTGAATAGAATTTCATTTGCTCAAAGAATTCAAAAATCACATTTAAAGAGACAACAATTTCCATTGGAACTGAGAATGTTGAAATTTAAAATGATCCTTCTCAATTCTGTGGCCGATTAATTTGGGTGAATCGTCCCTTTAAAGAGAAGAACAGTTCAATCTGTTTCTGTAAATAACAAAAGGTGATCACATCAAAACACGGCTTCTCTGTCGAAAACAAGAATTATCAAAACGAAACCTCGACTGAACGCGGCATAACAACAAAATCAGAATAAAATAAAATCTAAAAATCAAAACTGAAAAAGACTGAAATTGAAATAACTTGTGAAAAATAAAAGCCGATAATTGCCCCGGTGTCCACATGTGTCACTGTACAGTACGCGTGTCCCCTTTGTGTGTCCTCTTGGCCGAGCCTACCCCACGGAGAACATAATCATGGTCCTGTCGTCCCCAGGTTAAAGGCTCACTGCTGGGTCTTCTGGCACTAATGCAGTGCCAAACTATAGGGGTAGAAAGAACGCCGTTCCCCCCATTAAAAGCCACCAGCGGGTTCTGATGTGGGCCTACCTGTGATGGCCTAAATGAGTCACTTAATGATAGCCGTGCTGCAGGGAACGAGTGCTCAGACAAAGAAATACTGATTGGATACTGATTTAGTGCGAGGGTCAGACGGATGTGAGTCAGTATATCATATCAGTTCTGTCACTTGTGTCACTTCAGGACACAGCAGGGGGGCCAGGATTTGAGTGATTATTATTAGAGATCATCACATACTTTACATACTTTTTGTTACTTTTTGTCACATGTGCAGCCTGCTGTGAAATTGGATGTGCTTTTAATTTTGGACCACAACTTCCACAATCTGTCTTTATGGATTAAATTAGGTACAGTATGTACCAAAACTCCACAGAGACTATGTTATTGTACAACAATAATGAATGCCATAGTGTGTGTGTGTGTGTTTTTCTTTATGTGTAGAAACTAGGGCTGTCAACTGATTAAAGTATTTAATGCGAATTAATCGCATTGTCCATAGTTAATCGCAAATTTATCGAACATTTTTATCTTTTCAAAATGAACCTCAAAGGGAGATTTGTCAAGTATTTAATACTGTTATCAACATGGGAGAGGACAAATATGCTGTTTTATGTAAATGTATGTATATATTTATTATTGGAAAACAATGAACAACACAAAACAATGACAGATATTGATCCAGAAACCCTCACAGGTACTGCATTTAGCATAAAACAATATGCTCCAATCATAACATGTCAAACTGCAGCCCAACAGGCAACAACAGCTGTCAGTGTGTCAGTGTGCTGACTTGACTATGACTTGCCCCAAACTGCATGTGATTATCATAAAGTGGGCATGTCTGTAAAGGGGAGACTCGTGGGTACCCATAGAACCCATTTACATTCACTGATCTGGAGGTCAGAGGTCAAGGGACCCCTTTGAAAATGGCCATGACAGTTTTTCGTCGCAAAACATTAGCGCAGGTTTGGAGCGTTATTTAGCCTCCTTCATGACCAGCTAGTATGACATGGTTGGTACCAATAAATTCATTATGATACCAGGATGTTCATGCTAGCTTTAAAACTGAGCCCACTACAACCTAAATACCGCAAGTCGTGTTATCTGCGTTATTAAAGCGTTAACTTTGACAGCCCTGGTAGAGACTCCTTAGCTTCTCCACAATCACAACATGGGTTTCCTTTATCTCCACCCTTTTCGTCTTGACACTTCGACTGCAACTAACTATTATTTTTATTAAGATAATCGTAAAGCACTTTGTCTGTTAAGGTAGAAAAAACACAAAACCATTCATTTTACTTAGTCTACAAAATGTCAGAAACTAATCCAGAGCACAGATCTTAAAATAGTTTTGTCCGAGCGATGGTTGAACACCCAAAGATATTCAATTTACAATCATTCACAACAGAGACAAGAAGCATGATTTAAACGACTAATCCATTATCAGAAGTGTTGATTTTATATCGACAAATGAATGAATCAATTGGCTAATCGACTTTGCAGTAGTTTAATACTGTTCCTTAACCTTGACTTGATGTCTACTGGGCGTTGTGTTTCTTACTCATCCTGATATGTTCATTTGTGTTTCTTTAAGTGAAAAACACAAACCACCAGCTGTGGGTCGTTGTAAGCTCACTGGACCTCTGTTCATCTTTCTAGCAGTTTATCCAGCAGACCAGGAGGAAAGGCCCACAAACATCCTGGAGGACAAGAAACCAGCTCCCTGCGTTCCCCCGGGTCCATCAGCAAGGTCAAGTGCACAGCAAATAGGTTCAGAGCCTCCTTGGAGTCTGGGTCCATATGGCGGCTAAGCAGCATGATTAATGAGAAATCTGGGCTGATATCAGGGTTAATTGACGGTGTTAGTCACAGACTGAGGAGATATGGCGTTTCTTGTCCTTTTTGCACTACTCATGTTGACAGCAGGAGTTAGTAAGCAGACGTGTGTGGTTGTATTTATGCTTTCTTATTTCCTTCAAATATACTTTCTTTGTGTTCTTTGTGGGCACTTTGTGTTTTATTTCTATTGCCTTATTCTCCCTTTAAGCAAATATCCCAATGGAAATCAATAAAGTTGATCTCAAATGAACTCAAGATTAAATACCTGAATCTTGGGTTTGCTTTAGGGCTGTCAATCGATTAAAAATTGTAATCACGATTAATCGCAAATTATTCACACATTTTTTATCTGTTCAAAATGTTCCTTAAAAGGACATTTATCAAGTATTTAATACTCTTATCAACATGGGAGTGGGCAAATATGCTTCCTTTATGCAAATGTATGTATATATTTATTATTGGAAATCAAATATCAATACAAAACAATGACAGATATTGTCCAGAAACCCTCACAGGTACTGCATTTAGCATAAAACAATATGCTCAAATCATAACATGGCAAACTGCAGCCCAACAGGCAACAACAGCTGTCAGTGTGTCAGTGTGCTGACTTGACTATGACTTGCCCCAAACTGCATGTGATTATCATAAAGTGGGCATGTCTGTAAAGGGGAGACTCGTGGGTACCCATAGAACCCATTTACATTCACATATCTGGAGGTCAGAGGTCAAAGGACCCCTTTGAAAATGGCCAAATCGCCAAAATTTAGCGTTACTTCGTAGCGTTATTTAACCTCCTTCACTACAAGCTAGTATGACATGGTTGGTACTGATGTTTTTTTTAGGTTTTATAGTTTCATATGATGCCAGTATCTTCTCTCTAGCTTTAAAACTGAGCCCGCTACAACCTAAAAATGAATGCGTTAAAGAAATCAGTGGTATTAAAACAAATTTGCGTTATTATGGCGTTAACTTTGACAGCCATGATTGAAATAAACCTGCGAATGGCAGCAAAACCGGATCATCCGGAGTACGCCGTTGGTTATCGTTCGTCTAGATTTTGGTTCGTCTCAGAGGACATTCAGAAACTGGGTGTAAACATCCACGAAAACTTTCTCAATGGATGTTTGTATCCTGTATCCGAGGGGTGTGGGAAGAGAGGGCGAGTGTGTCCTGGCAGCGGAGAAGATGAGAAGAGGGTAAGTGAGCCATGCGGAGGAAGCCAGAGGGTGAGCGGTGATCTGTAAGACGATACCCTGCTACCTTCCCTGACCCCCCCTTGTCGGGCCACTCTGTTACCTGGACAAGATGGGAGGTATTAAGTGGCCCGCTGTCCCGCTAGGTTGAGTTGCTGATCCGCTAGCCAGAGAGGAAAGCCAACCCCTGCTCCCATCTTCACTTCAGTGGGAGCGTTTGTTTTGATTTTTGTCCTCTCTTTCTCACAGACAAACCTGAGAGGCCCAATTTATCTGGGAGAGTGAGGGGAAATAGGGCGCTTTGCCACTTGAACACTAGAACTTTAAGCCGGCAACGGTTCGCAGACTCTCCCTGCCAATGTCTTCCTTGACTGTAATGCAATGCTGACATACACAGAACAACGGAGGGCTTTTGATAACACATTAATGACTCATAAATAATACATCACGATATAATGAACTAAATCCATGACTGAATATTCTTTGATGGATTTGGCATCCGAAGAAAAAAAAAAAAAGCAGATGAAAAGGTGACTCTAAATGACTTCCACTATGATTTTTCTTCTTCTTTTAATCTAGAGGACATCTCTGGGTTTCCTGTGAGGAGTCAACAATGTGTGCCGGTGCCCACCCACATCTTTAGGCCGGGCAACACGGGGACTGCCGAGAGAACAGGAGGAACAATTTGCTCATTCTCAACCAAGACATGGGGGCTTTGGACGAAGGGGGAAAAAAAAGACACCCAATATCCAAAATCCCTCTCTCAGGGCCATCATGTGAAGAATTCCCCCTCTTCTCCTCCTCCTGTGCCCTCCCTCCCTCCCTCCTTTTCCTCTTCTCTTCTTTTCTTTTTTAATCAAGCCGTCTGGGGTTGTCAGGTCTTTTGAGACGAGGACTCCCAGCCATGTGAAAAGTTAATCCCTTGTGGGCCTTCTTCTCCGTGGCGCTCATCTCCCTGGGAACACTGGTGGTGGCTCGGAGGCAGGTGGTGGTGGTGGGTGGAGGGGGGTGGGGGGGAGGAGGAGGGATGGATGGAGGGATGAACACAGGGGCCACCCTGACCAACGGATAGAGCGGTGCAGATTCTCTCCAAATCACCGACTCTGAAGCCCACACCTGAATTTAAGGCATGCTATGTCCCCGTTTGCCACCACGCTGACCTCACAACACCTCCCTCTCCACCATCCTGCCTCCCTCCACCCACTCCGTCTCAATCCCCAAACTCCACAAGACCTTTTGATGAGGTTCCCCGCCTGACCGACATACGGCTGGAGTAGAGAGCGGAGAGGATTTGCGGCGTGGAGAGCCGAGTCGAGTGGCTTCTGAAGGATGACAGTGGTTCACAATGGAGAGGGTACTCCTGTTGCATTGTGCCCCAAAACCTCCCCGGCGGCACAGCATCCACCCCCACCCCGTCCACCACCACCACCACCCCCACAGCCACTTGGCTTCAACCGTTCCCCTCTAGCCGTTTCACTGTGTGTCAAAGCAACAATCCCGACAGACTCCTCTTGGGCCTTCTGCCAAGGAATGAGGGACATGATAGATAACAATGGAGGTAAGACGAGGGGTTCAACCGGGCTTTTGTGACGGGATTCTCTCAATGAGCCGTTTCAGGGTACGTCAACAGCGAGTAGGAGAGACACAAACTGTCTCTTTTGAACGTCAAAGTAATCATATTTCTGGTCGAGCGTTGAAGTTCAGAGAATGCGGCTCACAAAAGCCTCCTCTGGCAGTCTGAAGGAGACAGAGAAAGCACTTGAATGCTTCGCTTTGCAGTGCACTTTTTCCTCTTCAGAAGCGAAGTGCCATTGGAAATATAGACAGGCTCAGTCAGCCATCTTAATCCCTCTCCCCTGTCCATCTCACGCTCACTCAATCCACCCTGACCCCACACACTCTCACTCTTTCACACACACACACACACACTCATTCGCCTTCTCCCTCCCACTTGATGTGCCCCCCCTCCCACCGCTAAGAAAAGAGCTCGAGGCAGAGAGAATCTCTGTCGGAGGGGTGTACGGAGTGAGATTTGGGAGTTTGTAAAGGTCAGCGCGGACTTTGTTCAATCTGAGGGTTTATCTCAGCAACAGCAGGGCAGGACAATGGGGCCGCTCGCCGTGCAACAGAAACCCAAGCTGTGGCAGCTAAATTACTTCACTGATAAGGCCGAATTAGAAGCACTGGGACCCCGGAGGCCAGGAAAAGAGGAGGAGGAGGAGGAGGAGGAGGAGGAGGGAGCGAGAAGAAAAAGGAAGGAGAGGAGAAATAGAGAGGAAGGAAGGGCACATAGAGATTGAGAGAGAGGGGGTTGAAAAATCAATGAATCACAAAAGAAAAGATTTGAGTCTGTGATCTGGGTGGAATTAAAGCACATGCCCTGTGTTTTGTCATGAAAACACGTGATTCACAGACGCTTTGGCGAGCGAAAAGAGATCAAAGTCGGCTATCATTGTAATATGTTTGTATAAATGTAAAGCGTAAGACGAGACTGTGTGAGGGATGCTCAGAAGGCCTTTTGGTGATCCATCATGTGAATGCTAGAGAGATGCTCTCTCTCTGTGTGTGTGAGAGTACTTGTGAACACATGTGCAAGTGGTCTAAAGAGATGAAAAGAGAAAATAGGAAATGGAAAGCGGTGTAAAGACAGAAAGTGATGGTGACGCCTCCCCCCCCACTCCCCAGGACGTTTGTACTGCTGGAGTAGTTTGCTCGTTGGGCGCCGTGCTTCAAGTGTGTGTCAAAGACTGTGTTTGCTGTTGTGCTCTTACACTGTACACTCGTATGTTTTTCAACAGTTGTAACTAGAACGTCTGCCGCTATCTCTCTCTCTCTCTCCCTCCCTGAATAAACACAACACAACATTAAAAGCACTTGTTCAGAGAGTGTCATTGTGAGCTCTCGGCCAGCAGAGGGGAGCAGGCTTTGTCACCAGAGACACTCAATAAAATAACAGCAGACAAAGCGGCAGAATGAAGAGCTTCATTATAAACTAGTGGGTCCCATTTGAACTCCACTATTAAAGGGGCAGTAGGCAGAATATTTTTGGCATCAAAAATCCCATAATAAGCTTTCAGCATATTGTAATTCAAGTGTTCTGAGAGAGACTTCTGCACCTCCTCATGGCTCTGTTTTCAGGCTTTAGAAAATCATTTCGGAGAGAGAGAGACAGCGTTCCTATTGGCTGTGCTCTGGCTGGTGGGCGGGGCTTGGTATTTCCTCAACTTGATCTCAACATGGCTGCCGGGTCACAAGCTCTCTCATTTTACAGCTAAACCGTGCACTACAAGATGATTCTGAAAACATCTGAGGAGAGAAATAGGCATTAATGTAACAGAATATTGATTCATATTTGATCAGCGCTGCCTAGTTTGACCGTTTGATCGGAGTTCGCGAGTGATTGACAGCTGCTCAGAGACAGGAAGGCTCCAGATCAGCTCTGATTGGTTGTTTTCCTCCGGTCTGTGAAATCTTGCAGATGCCGTTAGGAGCACCGGAGGACACAGAGGAACATTACTTTTTTTTCAGATTACCTGTCTCATGCACTACTGTCAGGATATAGCGACCGTTTGATAAAAATCACTTTTTTTTAAATCATATTTGCTCCATTTCTACCCGCTGCTGCTTTAAAGACATGGTTTAAAATAACCAAACCATGCTGCATTACATTTGATTATTTTCTTCTTCCATTTCTTTCATTTGCTTCTTTGTCTGGATCTTCGATGCTAAAAAACTGCTTCACATGACACAACACTTGAGTTAAAAGCAAAAGACTAATAACTGCAAGACTAAAATTCTTTCAAAAAGGGAGCTTTAAGGTTCTTGAGAACAGTAATGTCAAGTGTTACAGGTGCAAATAAATACCAGCCTGACTTCAGGTAGCGATATAAAAATCACACAAATGTATATTTTAGAATATAGCAAGAGAAAAGGGACTTGATATTTCCTTTCCTTGCTTTTGTTCAGTTGTTTGGCATAACTTCAGTATCACATGGCTCAGGCCTAAGAGTCTCAGAGAACTAGAAGGTTTTTCAGGGTTTATGTTTTTCTCCACCCTTCCGTGTTCCCGGGTGGCATGCTGGGTACCGCTGCGTACCAGCTGCACCAACATCAGCAGCTCACCTCGTCTACAGGGAGGGTGACAAACAGCAGAATCCTCCGTGACGTCTCTAGAGGACAGAAAGCTGATCCGACCATTAAAGCTGCAGCAAGTTGGAGCAAATATGATTAAAACAGTTATTTTTATAAAACGGTCACTATATCCTGATAGTAGTGCAGACATGTTCCTCTTTGACCTCTGGTGCTCCTAACGGCAAGATTTCCCAGACCGGAGGAAAACAACTAATCAGAGCTGATCTAGAGTCTGCCGTCTCTGAGCAGCTGTCAATCACTCGCGAACAACGAATCAACAAATGTTCATCATCGACACTGTTCTGTCTTTAAGAGGTTGTTGCTCACTGAGTTTTCAAGCTAGAGTCAAGATACTGGCATCATATGAAACTAACATTTAGAAAGCCTAATGAATCCATTGGTACCAACTATGGATGCACCGATACCAGTAATGGGTATCGGGTCCGATACTCTGCTCATGTACTCGTACTCGTAAAACGGCACCGATACCACTTTACGACAGCGTGACGTTAACCTCTCGTCACCATCTTTCGGGTCCTATCGCACGCGCTCACGCTCCACCTCCCCGACGGTGTGGGAGAGACGGGCCTTTCCAAGCCGACCTAGAGCTGGTCGCCTCGTCTGCGGGACTCCCCAGCCTGCCGTGTGTCGCTCACACCCTCCAGCTGGCTGTTAACGAGGGTCTTTCGGCACAGAGAAGTACTCGTATCGGTACTCGGTATCGACGAGAACCCAAATGTAAGTACTTGTACTTGTACTCGGTCTGAAAAAAGTGGTAACGGTGCATCCGTAGTACCAACCATGTTATGCTAGCTTGTCGGGAAGAACACTAATTAATGCTATGAATTTGCGCAAAATTTTTGCGAGGAAAAAAACTTCAAAGGGGTCCCTTGACCTCTGACCTACAGAAATGTGAATGTAAATGGGTTCTATGGGTACCCACGAGTCTCCCCTTTACAGACATGCCCACTTTATGATAATCACATGCAGTATAAATGTGTTATTGTCTCCTATTCTAAAATGGTGTATCTGAATATTTCTGCATACTGGGGTCCCTAAACAGTCTATGAATTACATAAATTGGGTATCACTGTAAAGCTGAGACTCTTGTGGATCCAATGAGCCCAACTGTATTCATGTGTGATGATGTTAGTCCCCATAGGAGACATTTCACTGTGGTGAGACCATTTTTTGAAAAGTGACCTCACTGTATAAAATGACCTGTGGTGACCTCTAGGATAATCACAGCCTCGTGAAATAATGCATGTTCTTAAAGTTACTAGTTATTAAACATCCAAATGCAATGTCTCGGTGAGTGTGCAATGAGGCAACGATATCTCCTAAATGAAAATGTCTGGGAAACATCTGTTTAAACTGTTATTTATCATCTTGACACAAGCACTCGTACTAAATTAAGATATTACACCGAACTCCTGGTGAGATCCTGTTTTAGTTGGGGGGAATTTGACAGATTTAGGATTATGTGGAGGGCGGCCCGGTGCCCGAGATGATTAACAGACAGCGATGTGGACATGAGCACACAGATACACACACACAAGCACACATAAGTTCACCTCTAACAAATCTTGACTCTGTCAAACCCTCCTTGTTGTCTCTCATGCAGACGAGGCCTCCTGATGACAGTGGTGGAGAAAATGAGCGAAAATCACCCGAGCGTTTCCGGAGACTTTCCAAAGTAAAGACGTCCCCGGCGCGTTCGACACTTCAACAATTCAACACTGTTTTCGGATCTGATGTCGTCATCTGATGTGCTCGGCTTCTCACTCTACCCTGTTATTCTAAATGACCGAGTGGAGGAAAGAATAACACGGGAGAGCGTCTTTTTCCTGCACTGCCTGTGTCTCTTTATGTTTGTGTGGACGTAATGTACAGTTTATACGCTTGTGCATATTCATATGGAATCACATTAAAGTATATATACACACCAAACGTACAGTGCATTAATATTGTATTTATCTGGAGCTTTTAAAGATATAAAAAAACAGAAAACATGAAGGTTACCTGAACTTTTACACAGATTATAAGACGATTAGTTAGTGCGAGGCCTCCTTCTCCTTCTAGAACCAATCATATGCTTATGAGGGCTTTAAACTCTCCGTTTGTACCAGGACTGTTTGACTCTGACAAAGACACACACTGTGCCAAAATGTTAGTCCTCATAACTAATAAAAAAGTAATTAAAAAGCACAGCCAGTTCCCTCCTGGGCTCGCTACTCACGGATTGAGGTCTACCGGCACAAGAACTGTAAGGAATTAACGAAACTTAAGTATTTCTACAGCCAAGGCTTTTAGGCCATGTTGTGCATCTGATTATGGAAAATGGCAATCACAACAGCCACGGGAACCTGATTAATAGGTCACCACCTCCTGCTTGAGTCACAGAAATGTTAAGCAGCACAAGGGATTGAGATTTAAAGCGAGGGAGAGGAAGGGGAAAGTGAGTGAAAATGGAAGAGTCTGTGAACTGAGACCGACAAAGGTCTGGCACTGGAGGGCTCACACCTATATATATACACTTATAGGCACACTAAATATATTATAATATCAATAAATTAGGGCTGTCAGTCGATTAAAATATTTAATCACAATGAATCGCATGATCGTCCATTGTTAATCGCAAATTAATCATATTTTGTATCTGTTCAAAATGTACCTTAAAAGGAGATTTGTCAAGTATTTAATACTCTTATCAACATGGGAGTGGACAAATATGCTGTTTTATGCAAATCTATGTATATATTTATTATTGTAAATCAATTACCAACACAGATCAATGACAGATATTGATCCAGAAACCCTCACAGGTACTGCATTTAGCATAAAACAATATGCTCAAATCATAACATGGCAAACTGCAGCCCAACAGGCAACAACAGCTGTCAGTGTGTCAGTGTGCTGACTTGACTATGACTTGCCCCAAACTGCATGTGATTATCATAAAGTGGGCATGTCTGTAAAGGGGAGACTCGTGGGTACCCATAGAACCCATTTACATTCACATATCTGGAGGTCAGAGGTCAAGGGACCCCTTTGAAAATGGCCATGACAGTTTTTCCTCGCCAAAATTTAGCATTAAGTTTAACCTCCTTCATGACACGTTAGTATGACATGGTTGGCACCGATGGACTCTTTAGGTTTTCTAGTTTCATATGATGCCAATATCTTCATCTCTAGCTTTAAAACTGAGCCACTACAACCTAAAAATTGCAAGAAATTATTGTTGTTAAAAATAATTTGCGTTATTATCGCGTTAAAATTGACAGCCCTAAAATAAATGTTTATAAATGTGTTGTTTCATGACTAATGTATATAGATCAGCCAAGCAGCAAAGAGCTGGGGCGGCAGAAAAAGGCTACGTCTACATAATAGCATAAATCTAATCACCAATATAAACAGCATTTGACAAATGTCATCATCTTCCACTGTGGCAGAGAGCAGTGTCATTGTCTGCTCGAGCCCCGAGGCCCGAACTGATGGGACTATTCATCAGGGCAACGATGAACGATGGCGTTTCACCAGATACACAGTGAAAGAGAGGAAGGGGGGGGGGTGGACAGGAGGTACCTGCGCTTCACCACAGAGGACTGATGGGGCAAAGTGAGGGTGTTTAAATGAATGTTTAAAGCACGTCTGCTCAGAGGAACCTGCTGCAATAAGGGATAGCATTGTGGTGGAGATGCGTGCGGAGACGGTGGGGGGGGGGGTTATTCAGGCAAACAAGAGGTCCCATTGAGAATGCTTGGTCGGAGTGGCCGAGGTCTGAAACCAATGACCGAGTAATAACAGCCCAAATCCCAGGGACAATATTTGTCGAGTTCCACTCTCTTCAAACACGGATGACTTTGCCCCGATGTACTTCCTCGGGAGCCCGCGCACCTTTTCATCTGAGCCCTGCCGACTCATTTATCAACTAATTAACAGATGTTGGTAACGAGTTATGAACAAATGATAAGGTATCAGGCCTCTAATCAAACCTGACATTTAATTTGCTGCCCTGCTTCCTCGTTATCAATTACCGTGTTCATTGAGGATAATTGACAACGGTTTGCGCCGGGACACAGGAGGCTTGTCTTTAACAGCTTCTTAAGAAAGAGCCCAGCGCTGCTGCTGCTGCTGCTGCTGCTGCTGCGGTGTTTCTAGGGGCAACGACGACCATATGTTTAATATTAGATGGAATCTGTTCCACTGGAGTGCTCCGAAAGCTGGGAAAATTGGATTAAATTGGCTAATGGCATGTTTAAAACCTACATAAAATGAACGTGAATGGAAGATATTACAGCACCCCGAGCCCGAGACTTGTGGTGTTACGCTCTCTCTCGGGTGTTTTCGCTCCGTGTGTAAACTTGGGGTTTCTGTCAAAGTCAAATAATGATGACAGAAAACCGCACACTGTTGGTCAATACTGTTATTAGAAACCACAGGTTTGATATCCCTTTCATTACAATGTGGGACGCACATGTGCCAAAGTAACTCCCTACCTTAACACATAATTTCATACAGCCAATCCTGACGAAATATGCAGTTAGCTTTAGAGCTAACTTAGACTTTAAAAGATTGTTTTCATCACAGCACTGGTGTATCAGGATATATTCATGTGTGTATCACGTTGTCTCATTGCAGCTTTAAATACTGTGGATCTTGTTAGTTAAACATTTATATTTGATATTTTGTGCCTTTAAAGGGACTGTTCATCCAAATCACAATCACATGTTTATGTAGTAGGAGTGTTGCGATTTATACCGGTGTTGATGATAACCGTGACATTTAAAAAATGAATTATTTATATAACGTTAATAATACACATTTGATAATATCTTATAAATAATCCAGCACCTCTTATATCATGCTTTTCAACAGTTATAGTTGCAGACTCTCTCTCCACCTCCCTACACTCGGATTCTAAGTGTATTTCATTCGCCAAAAAAGAGACAAAACGCACAATAAACAAATTTAAAGATGAATTTCACTGATTTTTTAAATAAATAATATCGTTATTGTGAATTCTTTTGGCCGCTAGAGCTGCAACGATTAATCGATTAGTTGTCAGTAAAAAAAATAAAGTCTAAATTCTCTGATTTCAGCTTCTTAAATGTGAACGTTTTCTGGTTTCTTTCCTCCTCTATGACAGTAAACTGAATATCTTTGAGTTGTGGACAAAACAAGACATTTGAGGACGTCATCTTGGGCTTTGAGAAAAAACATTGATCCACATTTTTCACCATTTTCTGACATTTTATAGACCAAACGACTCATCGATAAATCCAGAAAATAACAAACAGATAAATCGCTAATGAAAATAATCGTTAGCTCCAGCCCTATTGGCCACAATAATCAGATATGGTGACAGCACTACTTTGCACTAATCCCTGGTAGTTGATAACAGTTTCATGCACCCAGATTTTGATAAATTTGCTTTTCTCAAAACGTTCATATCTTTTGCACAACAAAGGAATATATAACAGAGATAAGTAGTGAATAGAAATTCACAGATATCTCAAAACTGACTCCATAACGAGACAGTACAGGGGCTAAGTGGAAAAAATATGTTGTTTTTTCGGTGTGCAATCTAGATGAACTGACACTTTAATAAACAATTATCCTCTACTTTCCAATGAAACTAGATCTGAGGATGTAAAACCAGAAGGCCTGCTGTTTCTCCTGTTAAGTGGCTTTAAGAAGTCCTCTCAGCTCAAGGCCATGCTCATCAGAGCGTGGGCCTGATTTGATTACTAAAAGACATGATAATGACCCCATTTACGTGAAGAGCTTCGCTCATGCTATACAATAGTCCACACGGTAGGGGTCCAAGTTAACCAGGAGGAATGTTAGAGAACCGGGTGTCTGGAAATAGACAACGAACAAACGGATTCATATAGGATTAGAGTTTCCTGTGTGGTGAAAGCTTACTTTCTCTGACCTTAACCAACAGGTCAGATATTGAAATAACTGTCACCGTGAGAACAGTGGAAACACATTAGTCAGATGAAGCAGGAAACAACTCTATCTCTCGTTATCTCGCTCCCTCTCTCATACTATCCATTCACTCGGTGTGACTACTGTCTCCTGGCAGTCCCGGGGAGTTTCTGCCCTATCAGCTCGGTACCAGTCACCTTAAGGGCCAAACATCAAGATAAAGAACACCTTTCTGCAGAAGGCAAACAGATCAGACAAGTTCCAAGCTGCACCTTGAATGCCCTGTAGGGATATCTCGCAGCGTAAGAACTTGGCCATCCGCCCTCCTCGGGCAAAAACACAAAAGGCGAGCAAACACTTCAGGAGGCGAGAGGTGGGTCAGGACAGATAAGTGTCAGGGTGTGCCAGGACTTCTTCCCTCTAAAGTTTGGAGGCAAGGACGTTAGCTTAGCTAGGAACAAAAGGAACACGGCGTCGGTGTGAAAAGCGAGCTGTCAAGCCGGAGATTTAGTGCCTGGCGGAGAGGTGAGGGAGATTGGTGATGCCATGGCCGGATGGGTATGTGTCACGTAGGACCTTGGCGACATGAGAGTGCCCGCCAGACGTCTTAGCCTATCGCTAAGTCAACAACAGGGTAAACAGAAGAGCTAGCATACTTTTCGCCTCTTTCCACACATCACTGTGTGAATGATACTGATAATGGAAAATCACCCCACAAAAAGTAAACAGAAAGAGAATGAGGGACAGAGGAAAAGAAGTTTGCCTGGCAACAAAGTCATCCCAAGGTCCACTGCTGCAGAGAGACAAACATGGCTGCAGGGCTGACATGGACTCTGTGATACATGTTTGTGTGTGTGTGACAGCATTTGTGTTGACCTTGTCCAAACGGTCTACATCAATGCACATCCCTTCAAATCTAAATGCACAATGTGTCCTTCTTATATCCCCCTTATCACGCCTCAGAATACCCTGAAGGCTTTGGTTACATTTAGATTCTATGAATGGCAGAACACCATGATTGATAATTACAAGTTTAGCAGCGATTAAATCGTCCAAAACTGACAAGCAAGTGACTCCGTCTTCTCACAGTCGGTGAGGCTGTGCTGTACAACATATTCTCGCACAACGGTTCGTATATCTTACGAAATGATTTGTTTTCCTACGGATGTCCAGCAACACGTGTCAATTTTCGCTCGTTACATGCATACAGTCTTTTCAAAATAAACTTCTTTCTTCACAGGAAACAACTTGGTTAGGTTTAAACAACAAAATGACTTAGTTAGGTTTAGGATAAGATTGTGGTTTTACTTAAAGTAACTCCGGAAGTAGCGTTACTTAGAGGTCCAGTGTGAAGGATCTGGCGGTATCTAGCGATGAGGTGAGAAGATTGCAACCAACTGAAGCCTCTCCTGTGTGCCAGGCGTGTTGGAGAGCTACGGTGGCCGACGAGAAAATGTGAATGGCCCTATCTAGAGCCAGTTGGAGCAGAGTCAGTGCGTAGAGTGTGTGTGTACGTGGGAAGTGAGTGGTGAGGCAAGAGAGAGAGAGTGGCGGCGACGACGGGGGCAAGTAACGTTATCGACTCCGGCAACTCCAACATGGCAAACTCCGTTGTAGATATAAACGGCTCATTCTAAGGTAACAAAAACACAACAATTCTTATTACTAGGTGATTCTATACTAAAGAAAACATACTTACTAATATTATATTCCATTTCTGCCAATAGATCCCCCAAATTATTACACACTGGTCCTTTAAGTACGCAAGTTACATGACAAATGAATCACCGTTGACATCTGGTTTCACACGGGACACGAACGCCGGTCTCCTGGGCGAAGGTCCAGTATTTTTAGACCCACCCATCCCCCCCGACTTCCTCCCTACGCTGCATTTGTCGCTATCTATATTCCCTGGGTCACGATTATGTGGATTACACACAAATTGATTCATGGGGATATTCATATAAAGGGATTACAGTGCATTGGATTGTCTTTGTTGTATTTTCACTATGTTGTTACTCGACATCCTGGAAGGGGGATCCCTCCTCTGTTGCTCTTCCCGAGGTTTCTTCCACTTTTTCTCTGTTAAAAGTTTTTTTTTTTGTTAAGTTTTTCCGAAGAGAGGGTTGTAATGTAAAGAGGATGACAGGGGGTGTCGTATCCTGTACAGATTGCAAAGCCCCCCTGGGGCAAAATTGTGATTTGTGATATTGGGCTATTCCAGGGGTCAGCAACCTGCGGCTCCGGAGCCGGAGGAAAAAAAGATAAATCTGAGATTTCGAGAATAAAGTCATAATATTACAAGAATAAAGTCATAATATTATAAAGTAGTAATTTTACGTGTTATTTTCTTTTTTTCTCGTAAATTTATGACTTTTTTCTCGTTATATTTTGACTTTATTCTGGAAATCTCAGATGTTTTTTCCCCTCGATGTGGCCCTAATACTCTGTAGTACATTTGCACTTTGGCCCTCACTGCATTAGACTTATATACTATATACTTAGACTATAAACTGTTACCTTCATCACAATACTCAAATGTTTGGCAGCTCCAGACAGATTTTTTTTAATTTATTTTTTTTGCGTAAAATGGCTCTTTAGATAGTAAAGGTTGCTGACCCCTGGGCTATACAAAATTGACTTGAATTGACTCGACTTCATTTTGTATATCGTATAGCTACGAACGGCGTATGAGAACAGCCTGTGCTGCAACACCTGATGTGCGTCGACCTTCGAGCGAGAACTTTGTGAGATAGCAAACAACGCTGCAGAAACAAAAGATAGTGAGGAAAAGACAAAGCTAATAGGTGCTGGAGGAGTGTCAAAAGCTGTGATTCAGAGGACACGCCTGGTGGTCACAGGGTGAGGAGAAGTGAGAGTAAACACCATTAACGGCACCTTGGAGAGGGATTGGTCATACTGTTTGTTTGCTACAGACAGAACTGAGAGACTTTATCTTGTTTTCCTTCTAAAGATCAAAGTCAAACTGTGGGAAGGATTTAATGTTGCTCATAGATCCGAGTTTGGTCCTATTAACATGCGCCGCTTCCTCCGAACACATCCGCAGACGTGTTGCCCTCTCTCTTGCCATCTGAACACCCGAGGGAGTTAGATCAGTGAGTCCATTCAATGCCAGTCAGCGCGCGGAGCACAATACCTCCAGCCATTGTACGGTGACATGTCTCTATCAATAGGCGAGTCGGGGCCAATCTACCGGCCAGATAATAGCAGCAGTCACTCTGACAGCAGATCCCCACGCCGGACTCTCTGGAGGGCCGTGCCTCGCTCTGCTTGCTCAGGCCTTCCTATCCTGAGGGGTTGGCAGCCCTACACACACACACACACGCACACACATACGGTAGACCTGGGGCCCCGGCGTTCTATCATGTTGTGCTAAAGGGGGAGCATAATGGTTTTTAAATGGATGACTCGGTGCTGGCCCAGAGAGGGAGTCTGAGACAGAAGAGAATGGCCATGGCCTGCAGCAAAGCAGCTCTTAGATTGAGCTGTCCGTCTCGCCGAAATGAGTCTGAGTTAACACCTCTTCCAGTCCCCCAGCGCCCCCGGGACAGACAATAGTAGGCTTCCTCTTTCTTCTTTCTCTCACTGCTACTCTTTCACTCTCTCTTTCTATTACTCTCTCCGCCAATCCACACTTCCACCCCAGATATCCAGAGAGCACTCTACAGCCTCCTCCTCCGCCATGTGATTGTTAGAGCCGCTTGGCTTCGCTGGTAGACCGCGGTGCTCGCAAAGCCAACATAATGACTTATTGCCAGTCTTAGTAAAAAAATCCACAAAAATGCAATAAATGTGGTTAAACTGTTTTGGATTTGAGCGTAGCGCTGCAGATGGCATATATCATCGTTGATGAGAAGAAGAAAAAAAACCCTGTAAATGCAATTTCGATGATTTCATGTTTTTTAAGGATTACAGGGCGACATGTGCAGTATAGTCTACAAAATGTGATTTTAGGATCATTCAATCAACTTAAAGACATGGTCATCAGGAAGAAAACAAGGCTGTTTGACTTTTAGAGAGGATTTGGGGAAGAAAAGGTTTTCCCTAGGGCTTTCAGTGGATGAAAATAACATTTATTATCTGTTCAAAATGTACCTTAAAGGGAGATCTGTGAAGTATTTAATACTCTTATTAACATGGGAGTGGGCAAAAATGTTGCTTTATGCAAATGTATGTATATATTTATTATTGGAAATCAGTTAACAACACAAAACAATGATAAATATTGTCTAGAAACCCTCACAGGTACTGCATTTAGCAAAAGGGGAGACTTGTGGGTACCCATTGAACTCATTTTCATGTACATATCTTGAAGTCAGAGGTCAAGGGACCCCTTTGAATTTAAGCCATGCCAGTTTTTCCTTGCCAAAATTGAGCGTTATTTAACCTCCTTTATGACAAGCTAGTATGACATGGTTGGTACCAATGGATTCCTTAGGTTTTCTAGTTTCATATGATGCCAGTATCTTCACTCTAGCTTTACAACTGAGCCCACTACAACCTAAAAATCCCAAGTTGCGTTAAAGAAATTAGTGGCGTTAAAACAAACTCATGTTAACGCGTTATTAGCGCGTTAACTCTGACAGCATCAGTTTTGACCCAACATCAGCATTACAGTGATTTATTATGAAGTGGAAGCAGAGTTACACTAATCACTCTGATAACTAAAATCAGCACTTAATCCAATTGTGTTCTCCAACCTGAGAAGGGCTGAGACGAAATGTGTGAGGCCCTCGGTTAGATACGATCACATTCACACCACAGAGATCTCAGATGACTTCACTTATTATCTATCATAACACATCACCCTGTTTTGGCAGTGGACTAGTATAACGCACACACACATTCACAGACTTTCCATGAGGAGTATTAGCCTCCTCTCTGGAGTCTCTAATACTGTGAGAAATATGTGTTTTGCATCCTCTTTTCTGACTCTATCCATCCCCATTAATCCTTGTTTCTCTCTGGTTTCTTTCAACATCTTTCTTCACTCAGCATTACTTCTGTCGCTGCCTCACCTGTCTATTTGTCTAAGACCAGAGGCAGTAGATGAGTTGAGGGGTAGATGGTGGAAAAAGGGGGTGTACGGGACTCCTCGGGGAGTCTGTTGATGACTATCAACAGGCTGACTGTTATGACTATCTGTGATAAGAGTCTGGGAGAGGAGAGCCCCCGAAGCCTTCCAGCCCCAAACCAGACAGGATATCTTAAAAAAATAATACAGCCTAACCCTGAGTGAGTCCTCCAACGACCGTTCAGGAGGAGGAGGAGGAGGAAAGAGACGGATCAATCGGCCCCTTTTGACATGTTTGGAGGCAAAGATTTTACCTTGAGGGGGAACAAAATGGACCTCAGGCTAACAGCAACATGCTAATTGATCTGAAACAACACCAAATGTGTCAAAGTCAGCAGCAGAATCTTGACTGTGTTCATGTACCTTACCAAGTGGTTTATTAAATGTCATCTTAAAGGAATACTTCACCCATAAAATGACCATTTCTATATCAATAACTCAGCCTGTGTTACCTTGAATTTCTTGGAGAAAACTTTGTTGCCTCCACGGCGAACGAGTAATCCAAAGACAGAGAAAAGTCTTGATGAATTCAAGTAAATGAGGGCCACGTTTAACAACTGCAAAACTATATCAAAACATCCATTTACAAACTCTCACACAACTCTAAGTCTAATTTATCCAGTCGTATGCTCCCTACTTCCCAAACACTTCGGACCCGCTCGGAAGAGTTGGTGCCTGCAAAAGCTTGAGACTGTTTATGCAGAAATGTTTTAAATAGTAAGGGTTTAGCAAAGATGCACGTGTTTGGGAAGTAACGAGCATACGACTAGATAACTTGGATTATACTGCACGAGTTGTGAGAGATTGTAAACAGATGTTTTGATAGTTTTGCTGTTGTTAAACGCGGCCACGATTTACTTCAATTCATCAAGACCTTTCTCTGATTTTTTTGATTCTCCGTTTTCGCCGTGGAGGCATGTGAGAAAAACAATGTTGTCATCAAGTATTCAAGGTAATACAGGGCTGAGTTATTGAAATACAAATGGTCATTTTGTGGGTGAAATATTCCTTTAAGTTGGAGTTTGAAGTGAAGATGAAGTTTAAGGTACACTACAGTATGAACATGAACACAGTCCAGTTATACCGTGGACTTTGTCCGATTGATCCGTCTATTTTTCGTTCCTCGAAAAAAGTTTTTCTTCAAGAATTCAAGGTAACACGGGGTGAGTAACTGATATACAAAAGGTCATCTTGTGGGTGAAGTTTTCCTTTAAAGTGGCTAAAAAGAACTAGTCATCTTAAAAGTGCAACAACATGCTGAACCTCTCCCTTTTCAGGAAGGTGAATGTATCTGCCAGGACATTTCTGTGAGCACATGTGTGAATGTGTATCTCCTCAGAGCTGAAGGTGGCCTTTTTTTTCCTCCTAGCCGGAGAACTAAAGCTGCTCAAGCTGAGCTGATGAATATGCATTAGTCGGGGGGTGTCTGGGGAGAAAAGAGGAAGGAGGAGGAAAACTGAGAGAAAACATGAGAGCTACGGGGAGAGTGTTGCTTTTGGAGCGGTGCCCTTTTGCACCCCGAATGGCTAGCCATAATATGAACTTTAAAAAAGGAAAATGTTCAGCCTGGCACTCCGCCACATAGCGTGTGCCTCTCGCTCTAATCGCCTCCTACGACTGTTAGCAGGAAAACAGGGTGAAAAGAGAAATGAAGGATTTGGTGGAAACCACCAGGAGTTCTTCACACTGATCCAATTTAGGGATTTCTTTAAAATCTTGACAACGAGGGATTCATAACCACACTTTTATGAGTTGTTCAGAGATATTATATTTACAAGATATATACTAATTAATATACTAGGGCTGTCAATTGATTTGAATATTTAATCGCGATTAATCACATGATAAATATGCTGTTTTATGCAGATGTATGTATATATTTCTTATTGGAAATCAATTAACAACACAAAACAATGTCAGATATTGTCCAGAAACCCTCACAGGTACTGCATTTAGCATAAAAAACATGCTCCAATCATAACATGGCAAACTGCAGCCCAACAGGCAACAACAGCTGTCAGTGTGTCAGTGTGCTGACTTGACTATGACTTGCCCCAAAACTGCATGTGATTATCATAAAGTGGGCATGTCTGTAAAGGGGAGACTCGTGGGTACCCATAGAACCCATTTACATTCACTGATCTGGAGGTCAGAGGTCAGAGGGTGTCAGAGGGTGTTTCTTTCATTCATATATATATATATATAGCACCATCATTAGTATTACTATTTATGTTATTGTTGTGTTAACCTATACTACACCTATATATTCTTATTAATATTATTACTATTATATCTTCTTGTTATATCTTCTCATAGCATTTCTTCATCTTCTTGTATTATCATATCATACAGCTATACTACTATTATACTATTACATTACAGTACTGTATCATACACATATATAATAGACACTACTATAATCAGTACTCTTGCACTATTTGCACTACCATTGGCACTGTCACTTCACTGCTGTATTTATGTTATCTTATTTTTATTTTATTTTACTTTATTCTATTTGATTTGATCTCTTTTTAAGGTGTATTGGTGTTGGGACGTGTTGTTTAAGCTACTGGATGCCTAAATTTCCTTCGGGATCAATGAAATATATATCTATCTAAATCTATTTTATCTTATCTATAAGCAAAGTAATAATACAAAGTATTACAATCTGCTTTTTACGAAATAATTATTCCTGCTCCTCTGTCTGCCTGAAGGTTACAATAACTTCACAGAACGGATCAGCAGAAGGCATCTGTGATGTTTTGATCACAATAAAGTTTGTTTTAGCTCTAAAAGTAAACTTTATCATTTCATCTCATCACTTTATATCGTCCAACATGTGAAACATTCAATATGAAATATTTGCTTACAGAAAGTTCCAATTATGTGTGGTCTTCTAAATGCATAATAATTACCAGGAACTATAATAAAAAAGCTGCTAGTGTCTAATTCAAGCACATCATGCCCTTAACAACATGGTGTTCCAGTGATTAACTTGTCAAAAGTCTCTATTCCTTATTACAAAACAAATGTAATATTAGACTATGCTTTCTAAAAACGAAGAGTCAGTGAAATGAGAAGCAGGCCAGAGTATTTCACCTCTGATTAGGCACATGAGAACGAGCGAAAGGCAGACAGAGAGAAAGAGACGGTTTCTTCCCCCCCCCCCTAATGAGCTTACTGAAGCAACTTCAATATCCTCTAATGTCATGTTGAAATGAAAATTAATAGTTCAATATGCTGCCACCGCACTGGGCCGTGCTTCTTCCATTTCCATATCGGGTGGCGTGACCAAATGAGTGTGCTCGCTCGGACCGACGCCCAGAAAAGCTGATACCTCCACTAATCAGCCAGATTTTTCCATCTGACATCGCTGTGCTGCTGGAATTCTGTGTTTCGTATGTGTGTGTGTGCAGGATCAAAAGATGAGGTCCAATCACACAAGGGGGATGCAAATGGAACGGGCATCTTTTGATGATGATGAGATACGCCTGAGGATGAAGAGTGATGGCTGGAAATGTGAATGAATGAAGAGCGGCTCGTTCATTCACTTACCCTCTTCAGTGCTGCGATCGCTCTTTCATCTCGTATCTCGCCGTACATTTGTGTATGTCAAAAGTGATAAACAGTGAAATGAAAAGGCCGGTTCCTACCTCCCATCCAAAGGAGCCGTCTTTCCCCGTGGCCTCGTGATGCAGCGTGCTGTGCAGACCGAACCTCTCGCCAGCACCGATGCAGGTCTTGGCCCAGACGCCCAGGCCGGCGCCGGGCACCGAGGACTCCCGCAGCTCCAGCTCGCTGGGGATGGGAATGTCGTCGGGAATGTAGACGGGCGCCTCGTAGGGCGAGCCCTCCTTGGGTGTGGTGAAGTCCTGGTCGTTGCTGCTGCTGTTGCTATTGTTGTGGAGGTGGTGGTGGTGGTGGGTGGCGTAGATGTGGGGGTGCAGCAGGTGGTGGTGGTTGTTGTTGTTGTTGTTGTTTGGATGGGAAGGAGTCGGTGAGGGCAGGGGGGACATGTTGTTGATGACGCCGTCGTCTGCGTCGTCATCCGGGCTGTCGGCGCCACCGCCGCACGCTAAACCCGGGAGGTCGGCCTGTGTGTCGAACATGCTGTCCACTGGCTCACTGTCATCTGTGAGACACAACAGAGACAAGTGTTATCAAGCAGGCAGAGGAGGTAGAACATAACACACAGTTTCTTCCCATCAGCATGTTAGGAAAAGAGATAAGCTCTGTTTTACCTAGAGGGCAACTTCCGGGTCTGAAAAGTGAAGCCTTAAACCTGCATTCTTTCTACCAGCCAGCAGGGGGCGACTCCTCTGGTTGCTAAAAGAAGTCTGATTGTATAGAAGTCTCTGAGAAAAGGAGCCTACTTCTCTCTTGATTTATTACATCAGTAAACATTGTAAACATGAGTTTATGGTCTCAATCACTAGTTTCAAGTCTTCTTCAATACAGCATGATGTTCATTTAGTAAATTATGGTCCCATTTAGAGTCAGATAGACCATAAAGCAGGGGATGCTTTAGGGCGGGGCTACCTTGTGATTGACAGGTCGCTACCACGGCGTTGTCCGTGTTTTCGTCTTCCAACTTTAACCCTTTCACCGTGTGTTTTCAGCTCATGAAAATAAATTTACATTTTTGGTCGCCTAACAATGTCGTATTCAGCGTTCGGTTGTACTGGAAAGAGACAAAACTCATGCTGCCATTTAGGACCAAAAACGCTTATAATATTTATAATATTTTATTGTTCAAAACAGGCCATTTCGGTATAATATGACGATAAAATAGACATAATTTTGTTTTACTTTTGTACGGCACTTTTTAGTCACTTTCAGTCCAAAATGGCAGAACCGTAGCTTTGCTGCTGGGCGTTGATGTTGCAATGGAACGAACAATTGACTTTCACTTCTTGGCAATATACGTTCTTTGCTTGGCTCCACTCTCTCGTGTCACTTCCGGTTGCAAAAAAACAAGATGGTGACGGCCAAATTGCCAAACTCGAGGTTTCAAAACTGCAGTCCACAAACCAATGGGTGGTCTATACAGTCTATGGTTTTACCCCCGCCGAATTTATACTATTAAACTTAGAGACTAAATCATATCTTCATCCTCAGCAGACACTACACATCCAATGACTTCTTGACCCTAAATTACAGAAAACTATTTTTATTTCACTTCATTCTCCAAACCTCTAAAATGTCAGAAAACCACACAATGAGAGAGTTGGTGTGTGTGTGGGGGAGGGGCGGTCCTCAGAAAAGAATACGCATCGATCTGATGGCCTTCAGCTACACGACGCTGAGCTCACACATTTTCCAGAGGCTACGTGAGAAGAGTCAGACAGACGAGGAGAAGAAGCTTCAGGTTAGCCAAGTCGCTGATGGGAAAAGCTCTCAATTCTTTCGCAGTCGATGTTTCCTGCCAGGACTCATCTTACAAATGATCGCTGTCTATCGCTGAACTGGTTAGCCTCGTCGCCTAGCGTTACCGTCACGTCCAGAGATTGACAATTTGATTGTGCCTGCGCTCGAGGATCCCACCGTTCCAACGTGTCTGTGTGTGTCGATGTACATTTGGCTTTCTCTAAATGTGTTATTGAGGATTGTTTTGTGGACGGTGAAGGTTTGTAAATGTGCATGACGATGCAAAAGCATCTCAGTGAGCAGCTTCGCTGTGTGGGCCAACTTTGAGACCTCAGAAATAGGGAGGATTTCAAAACCAAAGCGGGGGGTCTCCGGGTTGAGTTTCAGAGATTTTCTTTCCTGCATTCTGGTGACTTTTAAATGAAAATGATAAACTAGTAAGTGCACTGCAACAGTATTGTTATGTTAAATAGGCCTACTTTTAATTTTACTTTTAATTCTCAGGAAAAAAAAACTGAACAATTCACCCCTTTGGAGTGAATTTGTGTGAATCTCTGGCAAAATATTCATCAGTTTTTATTCATGCTTGAGTATTTCTTTCTATTAGACCTCTCCATTTCTCTCTCAGTGAAGGCCCTATCAGACAAAATGCAATAACGGCACCACTGCGCTCTGAAACCCGTTATATACAATGGCAAGCGCCGCGCCGGCTTTTCGCTGCGTCGAGCAAAGCTCAACTTTGGGCGCATCTCTTCCGCCGGTAAATTACATTTGGTGTAGCTCTATTGTTGTCCGGGTGGAAACAGCAGGGCTTATACACCACTGTACAGTGTCAGATACAGGTTGAGATAAGGAAAAGGAAAAGGTTTGAAAATGTGTCATAAATCGGGGGAGATACAGGAGAAAATTGGGAGGGTTGGCAAGTATGTGTGTGAGGTATAACAGCACATTATCTACATCAACGCTGAAACCATACCTGGGCTTTTCTACCAATACTTTTTTTCCAATATCTTATTTTGAGGAATACAAACATGCCTTTCTACGAAAGAAATTTGTTCTATTTAACAAAAGAACGTCGAACACGGCACAAGACAGATTTCAATATCTGGCGCTCCTACTAGTCTGTACTATTTGTTTGTTTGTGTGTGTGTGCTCAGCACATCTCTGTGTGTCTCCTTCTTCCCCTCTCAGGACAGATCCTGGTGTCTTTAGTCAAAGCACCACAGCAGTTTTACTATCTAAACACAGGGCCTGGCAATCAGCAGGCTAACTAGGCCCAAAATTACAGCAGGGGTGGTTCCAATCAAGCTTTCTCTCTCCGTTAGCCTCCATCCAGCCTGCTGCCAAGCCCTGCCACCGCTGCCCAGATCCTAGCTGGAGCTGCAACATGACATTTTCAAAAAATGTGTGCTTGTTAGTACATGAAAGTTTATTAGGTCACAACGAGAGTTTGTGGGTTTAATACAATAGATATGCATCATTAATAAGTTCTTTTATTTCTGTTTTTTAGGAGTATAACCATTTCTAAACTACTCTTTCTGTAAGAGCTTAATAAGGTGAGGCGGGAAACACTGAGGCTTGTAAACTGTAGGAAGGTTGAACGAGCCAATCAAGAAGAAGAAATCACTGAAATTGTACCGGAGCACATTCATCGCATAATGCATCCGTTTTTTTTTTTGTTCTTTGATAAATATTTGGGTTTGTGCCCAGTGACAGACTGTGAAAGCTGTTAAATTAAATGACATGTACGTTTTAAAATGTGAAATGTGAAACTACGAAAGCATGCGACACGGGCTTTTCAGCGCCTGGCAGACCTGCAGCATGTCCACGCAGATCCGGGAAACTTATCATATAAAGCTGCAGCAGTTAAAAAACCAGCTCCTTTTATGACTGATTCTGCGTCATCCAGTGATTTGGTACTGGAAAAGAACCCATTTTTTTAATGATCACTGTTTCACATGGGGCTCAGAACAGGCGCGCAATTAAGCATTGGAACAAGTGAGCCAGCAGTAGCTTCCACTTTTCACAGATCAATTAAAGTTTTATAAGTGAGCCCTATCTGCTGCTCCCTCTGCACAATCAAAAGTGTTTTCAGGCTGTTAAACACTTTTTTTTTTCACTTCACTCTCCCTCTTCGCTCCCCCACCCCCACTCTCGCTGGCACTTGACCCATTGAGAGCAATTTTGACAAGCAGAAAGACAGCCTTGGAAAATCTATTAAATACTATTTGGCTTTAAGAGCCTCTGTGCACAAAAAAAAAAAATGCACAGATCGCTGCGTCAAATAATTGAGTAACAAGGAGAAAAAACATTCCCTCTTAATTTTAATGAACAAAACATCTTTTGTGAGACACATGAAGCAGTAAAGTGAGGCTGAAACGGCCAACGCAGTGTGATAGTAGCTCTCCGCTGTAACTTAGTTAATTCATAAAAAAATAGCCTGGAGAAAAAACTTTTAATTTTTAGATTAAATGCCACCAGAGACGAGCTCTCTCTCTCTCTCCTCCCCTCCCCTCTGTGAGACAAGTTGACCACCAAAAAAGTTGCAGTAATGAAAGAGGCCAGGAAGAGGACGAAGAGGAGGAGGCGAAGAGTCTAAAACCTGACGAGCGAGCTGCTTTTAAACAGCTGTATGTTAGCTCGGGGTCTCAAAAGACCCAGAAAGAGATGTTAGGTCCGTCTCCCCCGAGGGGCTTCTTAAAAAACACCCGGGCCAGATAGTGCCTTCCTCTCCCTGCCTCCTTATGTTGTTCTTTCTCTCGCCGTTCCTCTCGCCATCTCTTTCTCTTTTTACGGGGAGCTATTTATCCTGATTACATCAGGGGTCAATCATTAATTCGCACCTTGGGGGTCCCGGCGCTGGCTGCGGCTACAATGGGCTGCTTGTTCGGCGGCTGTTATTCCAGTGGAAAACTACGCTGCTCTGCCTGAGAGCCCGGCCCAGGCCACATGAAGGCATCCCATTTATTTGATAAATTGTAAATGCGTGCCATAAACGGAGCTCTTTGCTTTGTAGCACGGCTTGCAATAACAAAGATTTTTAGGGGCGACGTATGAACACAGATGCAGGCACACAAACACACATCTGTTTGCAACTGCAGGAGCTGTTACTGTACTCTAAACACATGTGCAAGAGATCAGATGGTGTTGTAGGTAAAGATGATATCTCATAATTACTGCATGTCCCGGTGAAATTACCAGATATGACATAGATATGACATTTATAGACACTGACTCAAATAGAACAATTTCAATTATTTCACAAGGCAACCGCATAACAATCGCCATTAAAGAAAAATCTGACTATATTTTCTTTCAAGATAAAAAAAATAAATATTCAATGCTGATAACATTGTAATCAGCGTTGCCATGGCGAAATAACTTGACACGGTGCTGAAAATCAGCGGTTTAATCGGAGGGCCTTACAAACGGGCAAATTGTTCTGTGGTTGTGTTTAATCAGAGCACTCTAGACTTAAATGCAGAGAGATAGAGATCTGGAGTCATTTTCTGCCGTCTGCCTGGACGCACACAAACACATGTGCCTTGTGGCATAAAGTCTGAGCTGTATAGTCTGGGTAGGAAGGAACAACACTGACTGCAACGCAGGAATTCTGGGAAGGAACCTATAAATACTGAGTCAAATAAGTAGAGATGTTCCGATACTAGGGCTGTCAATCGATTCTAATATTTAATCGCTATTAATACCTGTTCAAAATGTAACTTAAAGGGAGATTTGTCAAGTATTTAATACTCTTATCAACATGGGAGTGGGCAAATATGCTGCTTTATGAAAATATATGTATATATTTATTATTGGAAATCAATTAACAACACAAAACAATGACAGATATTGTCCAGAAACCCTCACAGGTGCAAACTGCAGCCCAACAGGCAACAACAGCTGTCAGTGTGTCAGTGTGCTGACTTGACTATGACTTGTCCCAAACTGCATGTGATTATCATAAAGTGGGCATATCTGTAAAGGGGAGACTCGTGGGTACCCATAGAACCCATTTACATTCACATATCTGGAGGTCAGAGGTCAAGGGACCCCTTTGATATTGTCCACGACAGTTTTTTCCTCACCAAAATTTAGCGCAAATTTGCATCAAGTTAGTATGACAAGGTTGGTACCGATGGATTCATTAGGTTTTTCTAGTTTCATATGATACCAGTATCTTCACTCTAGCTTTAAAACTGAACCTGCTACAACCTCCAGATTGCATTAATGCGTTAAAGAAATTAGTGGCGTTAATACGAACTTGCGTTAACGCATTATTATCACATTATCTTTGACAGCCCTATTCGAAAATACTGTATTGATTTTTAATTAGTAGTTTACATGCAAAGATTAACTCAGTCAATACTTTATTTCATTTGCAAAGACATGCGTCCTCTGTGAGAAATGTAAATGCAGATCTCACTGTTCTGATTGAATAAAAAAGTAAACTTTGTTTTAACTCTGGCGTACTCGCCGATAGTCGATCCCAAATATCGGGCCGTATCGGCCGCATTTCCGATACTGGTATCGTTATCAGAAGAACTCTACAAATAAGGATCAACTCATTTCTTGCAGAACAAGCAGTCATGCCTTCATTGAGAAAAATCTTTGTAAAACTGTAGTTAAAGCTGCATTTTGACTTGTATACGGGGATGCACATACAGGAGTGTAAAGCACTGCAGACCACACTGAGCATCAAGACCAGGTGTGCACTTTACTAGAGAGCGAGCAGCACGGTGGAGCCACGCCTGTGACTATGATAACAAGAAAAGAGAGCTGGAAATAGGACGTGTGCACCGATGACGGCCATCATAAAGCACACACACGTCCCATTTCCCCTCACTGCCTTCCCCCTCCAACGCACACAGAGACTGTATCTTTGTCTGGGCCGTAAATTGATCTGGTTCAATTCAAAAGGAAAAGCCAGCCAGTGATGAAAAGACAGTATCCATGGAAAAGGCAAAACTATGCAAAATTCTGCACCGGCTCCAAATATGGGGAGGAAAGATCGTCTGGCGAAGAGAGAAAAAAAAAAGAAAGGCAGGCAGGCAGAGGGGAGAATGTGTGGACCATGACAGATATGAAAAATGGGTAGCTGGTTGAGCAATAAATGACCAAACATTTTGATGTGGGAGCTCTGCGCGTACATGTGCACATGTGTGTGTAGAAGTGTGTGAGGGGCGCCATTCAAGCCCCAGAGCTTAATCTGCTGTTTGTGCCGCTATATTGCGTCAATATGGTCCCACTTAGCTGCATTATTGGGCCACAGAGTGATATTGGTACCTGTTCCTCTGCATTAAGCAGGCCTTTGATGATTCTGTCTCCACACAAAGGAGCCCAAAACACCCTCTGCTTTAAAACAGGAGGGGCGGAGGAGAGAGGCGGCTGTAAAAATCAAACGAGTGCAAATCAAAGGTGGGAGTGAGTGAGAGGTGAAAAACTGTACAATGCTGTGTTTTTCCACGGTGGCACGGAGGGGATACTGTATATTCAAAATGACGTATAAATGGAAGCATGTGACGAGGTATATAGCCAAAGGAGAGCGTTTCATAGTGTGTTTGGTTGGAAGTAGTGAGCGAGCAACGGGGGCACGGTCAGCTACAATACCAGCAAGCCTCTCCGAGCGAGAGCGCCACACTTCCCCTTGTAAAAGCACCGGGGAACATTTCCAAGCAACACTTAAAACTACTACATGACTTCTTCTTCAGAGCGGGTAAAGAAGGATCGCAGTGGCAGAGAAAAATGAAAGGAACATAGAAAGAAAGAAAGAAAGAAAGAAAGAAAGAAAGAAAGAAAGAAAGAAAGAAAGAAAGAAAGGGGCAAATGAAATGGAGTTTAAAAAGATTTCCCCCCCCCCACCCACAGGGTTGCACATGTACCGCTGCTGCTCTGCATAATAATCACACAATAACACATTAAAGTTTACTCTATAGTGAGTCACAGTTTAAACTGCTTCTGTCTTTATGTGGTAAAACTGTGTTTATTACTTTAAAACTGACATGAATTTGTGTTTTCATTTATTATCTGTGCACATACGCCGTGCACGAACTTGTACAAAGGTTGAAATGCACACATACTTCATTGCTCGGCAACATGCAGGGCATAGTCTTCAGTGTGTGTGTGTCTATCTCTGACTGGTTATCAGGTTATTAACAGCTGCTAGGGGGAGCTGTCTCTAGCCTGTTCTCTCCTTCTCTGTGCTTTAGTTTCTTTCTTTCTCTTGTAGTATTTGAACAGTAAAACATATAATCACAGCACTTGTGAACATTTCCACATAAAAACAACAAGACAACTGGACTGAATGTGGTCGCTGCAGCTCAATAAGGAAACAGGCTGCAGAGCCTTTGTGTGTGTTTTTATACGTTGAGCGTGCACTTCTGTGTTTGTGTGTGTGTGTGTGTGTAGTGCCGATACAACGCGGCTGATGTATTGATGTGTTATTTGTGCTGAGCAGCCTAAAGGCATTCCCTCACCCAATAGTGTGTGTGTTTTTATATGTGTGTGTATACGCTGGAATAAAGCCTGCAGGCAAATAGAAGACAGCAGGCCACCTCCTGCAGCTGAGAGCAGGTGTGTGTGTGTGTGTGTGTGTGTGTGTGCGTGTGTGTGTGTGTGTGTGTGTGTGGTGGCCCTGTGGTCCCAAGGGGCCCCGGGGCCCCGGCTGCTGCAGACATTTATTAACAGGGCAGATTAATAGCACTAGAAGAAAACATGTTCACAAACATGATAAATATTAATAATAATCAATATCGAGTTACATTTGCCAAATTGAGTTGCAAACATCACCCAGGGGGGAGAGTGGAGAGAGGAGGAGGGAGAGGGGGGAGAAACAGAGAGGATGGATGGAGATGGAGAGAGATGGAGAAAGGAGCTGGATGAAACAGGACAACCCGTCCTCATTCCCAGAGCGTCAAATACAGACGCTTTGTCACGGCGGTCGGCGTCTGATACCGCTGCACGAGGCACCCTTTAGCCTTTTATATCATGATATAATATGGATATGTTGCCCAGCCCTAGTGCCGAGTTCACAATGTTAAGTCTCATTCGTTTTACTAGCTTTAAGCCCAACCAACTACCAGGATTTGTTGCCTAAACCTAAAGTGTGACCAAGCAGCAGTATGTGACGAGTTGGGATGAGAACGTCTTGAAGAGGAAGAAGACGATTGGCAGGTCAAATGAGAAAATGAAAAGGAGGAATCGTGTGAAAATAAGATGAGAAAAGAGTGAACTAAAAAAGAGACGTGATTTAACTGATGATTAAGACCTAAACGTTCCCACGAGGAGCTCAGTTTCTACGCATCTCATCTTAACTGTCCTAGATCTAAACGAGGGTCAGCTTTACTGTGACAAACCCGTCCAGGCAGAACTAAACTTTACCAGAGTTGATTTAAACCAAGACGCCATAGCAGCTGCTGAGAGTAACGCCACACACACACTTTTCCAGATAAGCCGAACTGCTAAATGTTTTGTATATTTCCCTTTCTGCAGGGCTCCCCCGATCACGGGAAACATTCGTGGGACAGCGGCACCGGACCAGTGACGTCATCAACCCCTCGGACAAACACTCACACAAACAAGGTGGTGTCGGCAGAGTTTGAATGTCCACCACCGTAGTCAAATCCTCCTCACCATGTAAAACCATTCATAAATCAATTTTATAGTTTCGGTCCTATTTCACTACAGTGGCTTTTTTTGATTTGGAAAATCTGATTTATGAACACATCTGTCGGCGGGAGGAACAGCGAGGACTACGTGTCAATATCTAGAGACGGGATGGAGGAAATCGATAAAAATATTTTTGACTATAATTTAATTTTAAGACAATTTTTCAACAACGTGAAGTTGAACGCGGGGTGAATAATTACAGTAAATCAAATGTTGAAGAAAAATGTCCCTTACAGACATTAATGCTATATAAGGAGAACCGATGCAGAGAACACCTTCCACTATGTAGGAACAAACTATTGCACTACTTCTCAGTGTCTTTTCTTTTTCCCCTTCATGTGCATGTGCATGTGCATGTGCATGTGCATGTGTGTGTGCGTGTACGTGTGCATGTGTCCCTACACCCACTCCTGGTGCAGCTTCATTTAGCAGGCCACTGGGGAGGCCAGACAGCCAGCTAAGGGAGCACCAAGGCAGACAGCGTGCAGAACAAACCCATCCATTCTTATTAACCAGGGAGGAGAAAGGGTTAGACCGTGTGCACGTCAGCGTGCACGTGTGTGAGGGAGACGTCTTTTGTTTTATTGTTTTAGTCTTAAATGTGAAGTCACATTTTTTTGTTTGATTCAATGACATCTTGATAACTTCCTGTCAGAGTGACGTACTGCAAGTCCTCACTCTTGTACAGCTTAAAAACTATTTTAAAATATCAATATTGTTGCATATCTAATATGTGCAATATCTAAAATGAGGCAATGTGACGCAGCGATCATGCTTGGTGGCGGCACAAACAAGTTTTTTTTTATTTAATTGGAAAATGAACCAGATATTCTGGCATTTCATGATCTTGCAACAACAATTACCACAAATATACTCCTCCAATATTCACGAGGTCCGATAACTCTTTCTCAAATTCTGGCAGTTTTTCCGCAAAAGTGAAAACAGTGACTTTCACGAGTCGCAGTCAGATAAAAATCTGCAACAAAGTTTCAATAATTAAATCTTCCTAAAACTCTCAGTTTTACTCTCACTGGAACGCACAGCTGTTCCTTTCAAATGCAAATCAATTTATCTCAAAATAACACAAATTAGTTGAAATTTTGTTTGCAATATTTTGAAAAAACACATTTGCAGAAGGGCTGCACGATTTAAAAAAAATATATATATCTAATTGTGATTATTTTGCCTGAAATTGCATTATTAGAGGGAATGATCATTTTTACATCATCATTGAAAGGCATATTAAAATTATTATGGTGTGATTTTTGCGGGGATCTGTACCAAACAAAGACGTCTTTTAACTCTGTAGAATATGATTTGTAAGCCAGGATGACAATATTTATTTTAAAATGGTATTTTGACACACTTTTCACCTTTAACAAATATTGCGATTTCCTCCTCATCCTACGATTGGAAAATTGCAGTAGGCCATATTAAGATTTTTTGTAAAATGTCTATTAATTGTGCAGTATTAAAATGAAATCCTGTTTGATCCCAGAGGACCGGATTAACTATTGAATTAAAAACAATACCCACTGTCTATTTTCTATCAAGCAAAATCATGCTCGCTGCCCATGTGTGTTATGTGCCCAAACCTCACCTGAGGGACATGCACCTGCATGTGTTTGTGCACGCTACACCCTATAGCTTCTTCTGGTTACTATACAGTAGCTGTATGTCTGAGGTGGTAGTGGTGGGTACGTGGGGGTGTGGATGGAGGGGAGCAGGGGGGGTGATGATATTCACCTCTGCCACTGGAAGCAGCCTCCACCCATACATCAGTCTATTACTCTGCAGCCTCGCTGCGCTCCACTCCTCTCTTCTTCTCGCCCGCTCCCTCCAGTCATTAGCCAGTGAATTAACGACAATCCAGCATGCTATTAATCACCCTGACAAAAGTGTTAGTATTGCCTGGCTAGGCCGGCACGAGACTGTGTAGGAGGAGGAGGAGGAGGAGGAGGAGGAGGAGGAGGAGGAGGAGGAGGAGGAAGAGGAGGAGGAGGAGGAGGGTGGCGGTAGGCGGGGGGAGGAGGAAGAGAGTGAGGTGGGTCAGGGGAGACTAGAGAGTCTGCAGGAGAGGAGAAGTGAGGAAGGACGGAGAGGTAGAAGCAGAGGAGATAAAGAGATAAAGAGAAGGGAGTGCTGCAGAGGAAAGACAGGGGGGTGTGTGCATGTTTGATTTTGGATTTTAGTTAAATATAGTTACAGAAAGCAAAGTGTGCTCAAGGTGAACAGATATAATAAACCGGTTGACCACGTGGAGTTCAACGGCTGCAATTAGAAGCTCCGTGCTTAAAATAATACAAACTATTTTAGAGCATCAGCTGACGATTACATCTATCTTTAGTCCAGTGTACAAACGTGAGTTAAATTACTGCCAGTCAAATAAGAAAATCAAACCAAAAAAACTCCTATAAACATGTATTGAATATGGTGTGAATGCACAGTACTTCATGTATCAGCAGCCATTGTTTGTGGTTTTGTGTTTTACATGATTATTGCTCTTTTCATACTGAAGGACATGCACCATGCAAAATAGGGCTGGGCGATAAGGCCAAAATCTAGCTATCACAATATAGGTCATATCATATCTCAATAACAATATATATCTCCATATAGCATGTTTTCTGGTAATTCAATAATAGTCTATATAGAATAACCACATGTTTAAACCTATTTTTGTATACTCCTGTGTGAATTAAATACATGACAAATAAAAAGTATTTTCTTATTTTAAGAACTTGAGGGTAAAATGAACATAATAGTTTTAAGTGGAACTATAGAGAAAAAAAAAAGATATATAGGCCCAGCCTATATCGCCATAGAAACGTATATACAATAGACATTTTTATATCGTCTTGACGGTATAGATATCGTCATACTGCCCAGCCCTAATGCAAAACACAGTCTAGGTATATTCTCTTACCATCTGGCATACACAAAGTCTTTAATAAAAAAAAGAGAGCGTTCCTATTCGCTGTACAAACTTTGTCATTTTACAGTTAAACAGTGCACTACAAGATGTTTCTGAAAACATTTGAGGAGAGAAATAGGCATTACAGTAACAGATTATTGATTCATATATTCACATCAGCTCTGATTGGTTGTTTTCCTCTGGTCTGGGAAATCTTGCAGATGCCGTTAGGAGCACCGGAGGACACAGAGGGACATGATTTTGTTCAGATTACCTGTCTCATGCACTACCGTCAGGATATAGTGACCGTTTCTACCCACTGCAGCTTTAAGTGTCGTGCTAGTGCTTCATTTATTGAAGCAAAAAAAGAGCATCGATTCTCCTCAACTAGTATCAGAGACAAAACGACCTAAACTCTTCTAGCTGCTGAGAGCATGACTTTGCCTTCTATCTCTCCCTCCTTCCCCCCACCTCTCGCTCCCTCCCTCCTCCCAGAGTCAGACCACCTGCTGGGAGGCCTGAGCCGCGGACGTCAGGTGGGTCGCGGCCGTCACACGGTCCCATGTCATCAGGCTGTCACAGTGAATGGAGCTGACATGGGAGATATGCTAATCCACTTAGCTTCAAACTCAGCCAGGAGGCCGGTACGCAGGCCTGTCTCAGCCCGCAACACACACCAGAACACACACACACACACACACACACATCTGAGGCGGACACATTAAGCCATGTAACACTGAACTTTTCCAGAATATGTATCTTAGATTAGATCAAATGAAGCTGAAATGATCCCTGTGGGGATATTAAGCTGGGGCTCAATAGGATATATATTATAGGAGAAGAATAGGCTATACAGGGGGTGGACACGTTAACACAAACACCTGTAAATATAAGGCAGGTCAACACAACAGCCCTTCAATACTGGCTTTGTGAAGACTTTCATGTTCAGGTTTTGTTAACATTATGTCAGAGGGTATATGATTATGCTCTCTGGTCATTTATATTTAAGGCAATCAGATAAGGCTGTAATTATTAAACAAATGAGAGAAACTGTCTGACACTTTTTGAATAATCCACGAATCGTTTACATCTTTTATTAAGCATAAATGCAAAATATTCTCTGATTAAAGCTTTCCAGATGTTAGGATGCTTTTCTCAGTTTGCACTGTTGGTTTTGTAAACTGATTTTTTGTTTTGTTTTGGGGACTATTGGTCAGACGAAACAAGCAATATAAAGACATAATCCTCGGCTTTTTAAATCTTTTTAGGACAATTCATAGACTAAACACTTAATCTATCTGCCAATTCTTCCCATAATTACAACTCTTAATTAACAGCCAGTGAATCAATGAAGCACTTCAGTTGTTTATCAAGCATTACCGCTTCCCAAGAGAGTCATTGATAATGAAAACAATTGTTCGTTGCAGTCCTTCAATCAATGCATCAGCAGCACAAACTCTCTCTGATTCAGCCTCAACAAATGTAGTAATATCATAGGATTACCTAAATTACTTCATTCAATAGCATATAGGTAATTGCAGGTGTTATTATATTCACTACAAGTAAATGAGAACGCTACCAAGTACGGTTCCTTTAAACATATCAGTAAATAACATTTACTTTAAACTAGTGTTAAAATTTCTTTAACACTTTATCGCAAACGATCTTTCGGAGGTTGTGCCGGGCTCAAAGCTAGAGTGAAGACACTGGTATCAAATGAACCTACAAAAACATAAGGAAGCCATCGGTACCAACCATGTCACACTAGGTTGTCGCAAAGGAAAATAACGCTCCAAATTTACGCTAAATTTTGGCAACAAAAACTGGCATGGCCATTTTTAAAGGGGTCCCTTGACCTCTGACCTCCAGATGTGTGAATGTAAATGGGTTCTATGGGTACCCACGAGTCTCCCCTTTACAGACATGCCCGCTTTATGATAATCACATGCAGTCGATTCAATATTTTAATCGATTGACAGCCCTAATTTAATCATTAACAAGATGAATAAAACAGCAGAAGGTGGAAGATTAAAAGCAATACAATATAATCCATCTTGTGCGCACACACACACACACACACACACACACACACACACTCACACACACTCTGCACCAAAGTGATCAAAGTCAGCCAGCGAGCAGCGAGGTGTCAGAGTTCAAAACTATTGCGCCACTCGGCCAGATGATATCTCGAACCGATCCATCGTATTTCCCGACCATGACTTCCCCTATTAGGAGCCGTGGCGGTGCTATTACTAATCTGTCCACTATCCCACAGAAACAGGAAGGAAGAGAGGGAAACAGATGGGAAGGCAGGAGAATGGCGAGCAAAGGGACACAATGCTTACTGCTCCCTTCCTCCTCCTCCTCCTCCTCCTCCTCATCCCCTCTACGCTCCGTCTCCTCCACTCTGCTTGCTCTCTGGCCGTCCGCGGAGCGAGCGAGCGAGAGAGAGAGAGAGAGAGCGGAGGCTCACAATCAGTCTGACAATACTGTATACAAGTGGTGGCGAACAATGGAGGCCAACCACAAAGAATTCTGGGAACAGGGGCACAGCCTTCTTCTCCTTCGGGTGGCTCCGGCATGCCGGACCCATCGATACACATCGGCCAGCTGAGACTGACCGGTGCCAGAGAGAGAGAGAGGGAGAGGATATAGAGATATGAAGCAGCTCTATGAGAGCTGCTGCATCGTAATACGTATGTGTGAAAATTATAATAATCTAACACCCCCACACAGGCTCAGTGTCAAATCTTCCCATAATTAGGCCACTTCATTAACAACCAAAGAGTGAACTGGGAATAAATATGAAGTGTGTGGTTGAGTGGGAGGCGACTGCAAAGCAACAATAAGTATTTCTCACTGGATAAAAAAATGTTGAAATAAGAGAAGCAGAAAGTAAAAGAAAGACGGGATGGGATCGGAGGAACGACTGAGTTAGACAGAGAGAGAGAGAGAGAGAGAGAGAGAGAGAGAGAGAGAGAGAGAGGCAATTTGGTCCCTCTCCTCTTTAAGTGTGCGGGGTGTGGGGTGAATGTGGTCCATTTGGAAATAATTGGCTGGTAATTAGGCGGGGGTCGACAGGTCGATTTGGGAACAAATGGCTGTCTTTAGCTCAGGTGGCCCTCTACATGAGATAATGGGACCTTTCCCTCCTCCCCCCTCTCCTCTCCTCTCCTCTCCTCCTCTCCTTTCCTTTTCTTTCACTTCCATATGTGACATCAACAAAGCCATGCACACACTAAAAGTAATATGAATAAAGTACAGTATAATGTACAGAAGGAACTGAAATCGTCAGAGCTGATTACTACGGGGGGATTTAAGTCCATTTTAAAAGATCAAGAAAATAGCGCTCCTGATTGCTCTTAAATTTGTCAATGAAATATTTTAAAATGTGTTTTATGCATTATAATAACTGGATATTGTACTTGTGTGTGACAGCTGTATTTATCGGTTTGTATTTATTGTTGTAACAGTGTGTGTGCATCTGATACATGAATGGTGATATTCTAGTTGATGCTGTATTCACATCCAGAGGAGGAGGGATGGAAAGCCAGACAGGATCACTGAGTGAGTAATTCCCTGAGTTTATATGTACATAAAGAATCACCCAAAAACACAACAGATTCACCTGTAGAGTGCTGCAGGGATGACGTGTATCTGAAGGCCAACCAGGAAGTTAGCATCGCCCTGGTTCCCTCCACAAAAAGCATTGGGTTTCGGATTATCGCAGAAAATAAACTCTGTGGCAAACACGCGTTTATGATATTTACCTTTGTTGGTCAGTAAAATAATCGCCACAAATGATTTTTGAAGTGTGAATGCAATCGCCAGAAGTAAAAAGCTAACAAACTACACCACGGTCGCATGAGTACGAGTATACACACCGAGGCTGTAAAGGCGGACGAGTCGGCGTGATGACGTTCAGTAGTCTCATTTAGCCACTTGTTAGCAACCGCCTTTCTTAAGACACATAAAAGCTTCAAAATTCACAAGTTGGATATTTACTGACGTATTTTATGCCGCAGAAAGAAGCCTTTTTATAAACATCAATATACTGTATATACTATATATACATATGATAATAATAGTGTTTTACTGTATAATTATGAAACATAGAACCAGATGATGTCCTCTCTCCCACTCCTGTAATATTTCTACCTTGATCATTTTAAGATCATGTTTCTCTAAACAAAGCTCGCTGCTTCCTGTCACAAACAGGATGTTGTTACTCACAAACCCCCCCCCCCCCCCCACCCCCACCCCCCACCTCCTCTGACATTGCTTTGCATGTATTTGCCTTCAATTGTACAGTACTGAACAAATAAAGGTGTTAATACGTTGCCTGTGCTAGACGCTCTGAAAGACTCAGCTCTGTTCGCACTTCTGATTGTGCCACAACACACTTACAACAAACAAACTTACAATCCAAGTTACCGTTATCGATGTTTAAATGCGACACGTTTGACCTTTAAAGTAAGCTGGCATGCTATTTTAGAGCCCCTGTATCTCCTGTCTACATAATAGCGGCATGCAGTACACGGCGTATACTGCGCTGCCTAATTGTGGAAGTGGAAGTGTCCCAGTTTACGGACCCCTGAGTTTTACTCAACCTTTATTTAACTCACAGAGAGAACACGCTGAGGGCGGAGAGCTCGTGAGAGTTGTAACAACATAATAAGAGAGCAAAGTGAGAATAAATGAAGGCAACCGCAGCTCACACAGAACCAACCTGAGAATGAAATAATTGAAATGCTTCAAAGTGTCAAGATTGAACCGATATTCACACGAGGCAACGCAGAACATACTGGATGTTTGGAGTTTCTTAAGGGTAAAAAGTCATTCAGATATACGCAGACATGACATACAGTTGATCCAGCACCTAAACAGTCTGTGTGTGTTGGCCAATGTAAGCCCCCCCAACTACAGACTCTCTCTCTCTGTGTTTCTGTCAGTGTCTCTCTCTCCCTCTCCTGTCCTCCCATTCAGCAGCGCCGGGGTCTTGTTTGGCTTCCTGCTGTTTGTGTCCAGACAAGGCCTTGATTTGAATACTGATTCCCCATTGATAGGCCCGCACTTCCGATCTAATTAACTTGTTTTGTCTTTGGCTAAATGGAAACGTCCGAGGGAGGGTGAGAGAGAGAGAAGAGAGAGAAGAGAGAGAGAGAGAGAGAGAAAAGAGGAGCGACAGCGAACAATGTCACAGATCTTTGCAGGAGACGCGCCGTAAATAACAACAAGTAAATACAAACAGGATGGAGGTTAAGGAAGGACATGTTAGGAATAAAACTCATTGTGTGCACAGTAAAAGGATCGCAACTGTGTTAAAGGATACACGTTTATCATAAGAGGATATAATTTGAATTCAAAGTATCACTACAAGTAAGAATAAAGGCACATTCACTGAGCTGAGTTCACCACTCCACCACTGGAGCAATAAAAACAGACCAAAATGTGATTAGAAATAGTCATCAGACTCTCAAGATGTTAAGGCTGCGGCCATTTCTGACACATTTCCCGTTACGGTTGGTAAAGAAGATCAAAGAGGGTTTTCTTTCATAACAATTATCATTATTAAACATGTTTGCTGAGTTAACGGCCAAAAAATATCACCACACATCAAATCAGCATCTCCTTTGATTTCAGTCAAATACATGTAATTCCCCGATACTCGTTCATTTGTTTTCATTCATCCATCGATTCTCTAGTGATTTTATGGTATAATTTAAAGGGGCCATATCATGAAAAATTCACTCATTTGGGTATCTGGTGCGTCTACCAACCCACAAACTGTGAAATAAAACGACCCAGTCAGCTTTTTATGGGCTGTCTAGATCAGAAAATATGTCAGCCATTCAGATTTGGCTCCCCCCTTCCTATGTCATACGCAAGCTCATTAGAATATATCACCCACAGCTTGAGATCTACCTTTGCAAAGGTGCACCAAATTTTTCTTGCAAGCCAATTCTTTCACAACAATGACCCGCTCGTTGTACATTATCCCGCTACTTACTTAAGAAATCAATACTTTGACACAAAAACGGTCCTCCAGAGTCTGAAATCAGAACTGCGCCCATAGCAACGGTCTGTTATACATAGCAACGGTCTGTTATACATAGCGACGGTCTGTAATACAGACCGCAGAACGCCGTGATTGACCAATCAGAATCAAGTCTTCAACACAGCTGTGTAATAAAGCATTGTTCTAGTAGAAACCATAGACTGTGTATAAAGATGGACGACATGACAGCTCCCCAAAAGTGAAGCCAAAACATCTGGATCGCCCCCTGGTGGCTGGCTGCAGTATAGGTCATAAATCCCGCCTCCCTCCATGTTAGCAGATGGGACATGGACCAAACTAAAAAGACATTTTTCCTGTCATTTTAGGTAGTTCTTATCTGATGCATGTTCAAGTGTTCATTTTTCTGATAAGTTTGGTTTTAATTAGTTATTTGATGCTATAAAAAGGAGGTGAGACGTCATGATTGACAGCCGTGAGTGTCTCTCGCTGACAAGCTGCGGCCCGTGCTCAGCTCGCAAGTGGTTGGGGCTCCACCGCCGGTTTACTACTGCGCAGACTCTGGCTCCAAATGACACAAAAATGTTAAGATGACATCTCCCGTATCCGGGATATTTTGGCTTCACTTCTGTACAGCGAGAGGAAGTGGCGACGTGTCGTCCATCTACTGTATGTATACAGTAGGGCTGACCTGAATGCTTAAAAGCTTTGACCGTTGCCATGGTATCCAACCTCGAAATGATGATTTGAATGCTTCGTTTCTTAATGTTTTTAATATATAAGTATGTAATAATAAAGTATAAATAGCCAAATAGCCCATGAAATAAGGAATAATCCCACATTATTCATATTCAACATGAACTATTGTTAGTTATTCTCAGATGAATAACTGTTTGTTGTGTGTAGAGGGGGAGATGGAGCTGAGAATGAGCACGAGATGTCCCTTTCAATGTCTACATCACATGTAATAGTGCTACATCATGAGCTCCAGAAGAGAACGAGCAAAACAAGTGTGCACGTTGCTTCCTGGCTGAGTATTGTCCTCTGGTCCCCTGTGTGCGTCTATTTGTGTTGCGTACTGTATGTGGCCCTCGCAGCTATTTAGCCTCGGCTCCGTCATGGAGGGAAACATCAGCAAACAGGGCAGCGGAGGACAACACAGAAGACACGGCGAGGAGGAGACGAGAGGCAGACAGAGACGTCACTGAGAGAGAAAGAGAGATGACTACAACGAGAGAGGCTACTGACAGGAAGGCGGAGGGGTGGTGGTGGGGCAGTAGATAACGGCATATGACCCAAAATAAACCGCATAAACAAAAGAAAGAGAGGCTGAGATGGGCTGAAGGAAGACGAGAGGGGGGAGACGGAGGGAGGATCAAAGGGGGATGTCCGCCGCTGATACCTCAGATAATGTGTGGCGCAATTAGCGCGCTGTGACGATTTCCATTAGGGCTAATCAAATATTTATACTGCCCTCTGAGCATGTCACAATGCTGCCCCGGCCCTTCATATCAATGTGACAAATGCCTAATGAAAGAGCGGGTGTGTAGATAGTGAGAGGAGGTGGAGAGACAGACAGATACGAAGGGAGAGAGAGAGAGAGAGAGAGGGGAGGTGGAGAGGTCTTAGAGGCAGCGTTTGCTCTGTCTCCCTTTTTCCACATTTGGTTTGCAAATGGTTAGCACTCCGTCATCAATTACAAAACTGAGTGTGTGTGTGTGTGTGTGTGTGTGTGTGTGTGTGTGTGTGCGTGTGTGTGTGGGTGTATGTGTGTGTGTGTGTGTGTGTGTGTGTGTGGGTGATGAAACAAGGACGAGGCAGCGCTGATGCTACCTCACCTAGAGCCATTAATCAAACTGGGCCGGCTGCAGAACCAGTCCAAATTGGGCTCATCAGTCTGGGCATTAAGCAGGCATCAAGGTACAAGGACGGGGAGAGACGGGGAGAGACGAGGAGAGAAGGATGGGGGATGAAAGAAATTTAAATCTACACTATTTTACCTTTTATACGTCTCTGTAATGGTGTCATTCCTCTCAAGAGAATAATGTTCCTCTGTGTTAATGATGATCTCTTTCATCTCACGATTTTTGACTCTTGACTGAAATGTGCTTCAGACGTGGTGAGCGGAACTGACCGGGGTGAAATTCACGCCTCGACACATATAAAATAACAGTATATCAGACATACTATCAGTCATACCATTTCATCGCCCTCTCCCGTTTTCCTCCCCGGGGTCACAATTCTCCCGTATTTCTCCTGATTTATGACATATTTTCACACTTTTGTTTCCTTTTCGTTATCTTAAACTGTTTCTGGAACTGAGCAGCGTGTATAATCCCCACTGTATCCACCCGGACGACCATACAGCTACACCAACTGTCAAATCCTCAGCGGAAGGGAGCAGTCTACGCCTGCGACACAGCGCAGTTTGAGCTGCACCCACTGCTGGGTTCAGCGTACATCACAGCGTGCAGCGCTCAAAGTCGGGCTTTGCTTGACGTAGCGAAAAGCCGTCGTGGCGCGACGCAAGCCGTTGGAAATAACGGGTATCAGAGGTCAGTGGTGCCGTTGTCGCGTTGTTTCTGAAAGGACCTTCAGTTTGTGAGAGACGGAGAGAACGATACAGGCTGATTTCAAAATGTTACCAGAACCTTCATTTCGTTTTCACCCTGACTGATTTTCTTTGTGTAATTTTTAAAAAGGTGGCGTTCAAACATTTTCTGTGAACCGTCGGCAATAAATGTTTCTGCTTTCCAAGAGTGAAAAAAACAAAGACGTATTAACCGTTGCCGGTCAGTGACACAATCAACTGAGGGGTTAGGGGTAACAAGATGGGCGGGCCTCCAGAGGTCAGAGGTCAAGTCCCGGCCTGACAGACAGATGGGGGAGAGTGGTCAGGACTTGAAGGATGAGAAAGGAATGAAGGATGGACCTGGTCGGGTGCTGTGACAGTCTGGGATATGGATGACCCTCCACACCAACGTGACAGAGAAAGGCTCCCGCGTTAACAAGGGATATACCTTTTTCTTCTTAATTCAAGGTTGTTTTAGAGCAGAGGACTCCTGATGAAATAGAGAATATACCGAGGACCCCCTCATGTATGTCCCTAAGAATAATCTGACGTAGACTATTTTTTACAATTCTGTAGTTTTAATTATGAGAAAGAACACAAGAGAAATGTGCCAGAAAGATATTAGACATTAGGGACGTCACTATATCACACAAATTACACAATTATCATAGATTAGAACAAATGTAAAAATAACTTAATTTATAAACTATTATGCTATAGATTCTAATATTATATAGGGTTTAAAAAAAAATAAAAAATAAAAAAATAAAATAAAAACATATACGATTTAAAAAAATACATAAAATAAAATAAAAATATATAAAAAATAAAATAAATTCATTGATTAATTAATTCATTCATTTATTAAGTTTTTTAGTTAAAAAAAAAAATATATATATATATATATATATATGTATATATATGTATATACAGTATATCATGATGATTTAAATGAATGAATCTGAAACCTTTCACAGACCCCACTTTGAGAATCAATGTTTTAGAAGGCTGTGAAAAGAGGAAAATTGCAAAATTAAATATTAAATTTGTTGTTTTTTCAGACAGCATATAAAAATACTCCTGCAGGATAGATACCAATTGTGCACCACAGAAATTGAAAATGTATTGATGATAGTATAAACACCAAGTAACGGCATGCGGCACTGTTAGACCTTGGCCAAAACACAGGTTGCGATACATTATAAATGTGTGTGGTAAGATATTAGAGGGAACTCATCCTGACAGGGCGGCTTTTTGAAAATGTCAAACTCTTCAGTGTGTTTTGACAAAAACAAAGATATAGATAAAATAGTTCAGTTTTAGGGTTTTGTTACAAACTACAACTGTATGTACGTACAGAAAATGCTAATTATTATCACAAATAGAGCCCCCAACAATTAATCAATTAGTTTTCAACTATTAAATTAATTGCCAACTATTTTGATAATCGATTAATCGGTTTGAGTAATTTTTTAAGAACAATTTTCTGATTCCAGCTCCTTAAATGTGAATATTTTCTGTTTTTTTTTTACTCTTCTATGACAGTAAACTGAATCTCTTTGAGTTGTGGACAAAAAAATACATTTGAGGACGTCATCTTGGGCTTTGGGAAACACTGATCCACATTTTTCATAATTTTTTAGACCAAACAACTGATCGATTAATCAAGAAAATAATCTACAGATTAATCAACACTGCAACTCTCTAAACATTATTTCTTCGGTATGAGGCGATTGGGAAAGTAAAGCCTGGAAAGCATTGAGATAGACCTCCTCCTCCTCCTTCTAACCTACATAACTCAGGATAACAGAAGACGTCAGGATAAGATGCTACGGCGAGCTAATCTCCGGCACAAGCGATAACATTCAGCGGGTGAAACCATGACAGATGGGTATTGATCTGCTGGTTGTTGAAGGAGGGTAAAATAGATAACTAGACCACTTTATTGATATTGATTGAAGAGTCAACGGGGGGGAAATAACTTCCCCCAAAAAAAAAAAACCTTGTTGAATTATTGTGCAATGAATGTGGATTAGCGGAGCAAAACAAATAAATGTTTTATATAAGTGTCAATTGTAAATGTTGGCATTTGGCTACAGGAGACAACTGCTCGCTAGTTTGTGTGAATGAAAGGAAGTTCACAGACACACACAGCAAATATTCGGTGTTATCCAAAGTTGTCCACGTTTAAACGTAAGTTTGTCGCCCCTCTCAGCAAACACCGCCATGAGGCAAAAACAACACCACGACAACACACCCTCGATTTCAAAACTGGCCCATGCAACGACCCTGATCTCACACACTCTCACGCCCTCCTTCAGACATACAAACACTCACACGTGTGCTCAGAACTCACCAAAAGCCGACATATTATCTCACGCGTCTTCTCGCTACAGCGTAGTCGAACTAGAAGTTCCCGGCTGCCCATAAACTCTAGTTACCAATTAACCATGTGTGTGTGTGAGAGTGGGTGTTTGTGTGTGTGTGACAGAGATACTGGGAGAGCACAGGGGGTGTCTGGCAGGCCTATCTGCGGCGCTGCGATGCGCTAACGTGAAAGAATGCCAGTGTCAATGTGACAGAGATACGGGAAGTGCAGGGCGCCGACGGGCCGGGTGAAGGTCGATGTCGAGGTCAAGTCCTAAAAGTGGTTGGACACTCGTTTGGAACGTGCTGAGAACCCTCACAAAAGGGATTTATTGATATAATTTATTCCTAAAACGGTGCAAAGTAGATTTGTTCAGGTCATATGACGGCTATGCACATCCAGGTGAAATTCAACAGTCTCTTTTCCTTTAATCCTTTCTCTATCACTGAAACACCATTCATTTGATTCATCCATCTTAAACCTGACAGAGCATCTGGATCCACCAAAACATCTGGATCCACCTGCTCATGGTGATCTTTGTGTCTTGACTGGGCTGTTGAGTCCAAGTCAAGTCCAAGTCCAAGTCAAGGTTGAAGTGTGTCAGAGCCACTACATACTAAATAGCATAGTTAACTGCTAATAAATGCATAATAAAGTATGTATTAATGTTAAAGCTGAAGTAGGCAAGATTGGAGCAAATATGATTAAAAAAGTTATTTTTATAAAACGGTCACTATATGGTGACAGTACATGAAACAGGTAACCTGGAAAAAATCATGTTCCTCTGTGTCCTCCGGTGCTCCTAACGGCATCTGCAAGATTTCACAGACCGGAGGAAAACAAGCAGTAAGAGCTGATCTGAGGTCTGCTGTCCAGCTGCCGTCTATGAGAGCCGGCTGTCAATCACTGGCTTACTCCGACCAAACGGTCAAACTAGGCAGCGCTGATCAAATATGAATCATTAATCTGTTACGTTAATGTCTATTTCTCTCCTCAGATGTTCTCAGAATCATCTTGTAGTGTACTGTTTAGCTGTAAAATGAGAAAGTTTGTGACGCCGCCGCCATTGTGAAATCTGGTGAAGGAACGCCAAGTCACATGACCGGAGCACAGCCAATAGGAACGCTCTCTCAATGAAATGACCTGTGATTGGTCAAAGTCTTCCGTCACGGGCTAGATGTTTTAAAGCCTGAAAACAGAGCCATGAGGAGCAGAAGTCTAGTTTTCTCTCAGAACACTTGAATTACAATATGCTGAAAGGTTATTATGTGATTTTTACCCAATGATTCCAAAGATATACTGACTACTGACACTTTAATAAAGCAACAAAAAATGTTAGTAAAGTTTTAACAATGACACAATAAGTAACTTAAACTCAATCGATGTGTTTGTAATGCCATTATAAACAACTATAAGAAACTCATAAGGCTTTTAACATTCTTAAGCAGTCTATAAACTCTTAATAAGTTATTAATGTCTTATAATCTAACAATTAACGTGTTTATAATGCTCTCATTAACACTTAGATAGTCTAATTAACACACACTAATGTTAATAAGTGTCTTATATGGACTTATAAGGGCCTAATTACCTATTAACTAGCGCTTATTACGGAACCTTAATATAAAGCATTACCGTTTATTTAGTTTGACATAAAACTAAAAAGGTATTAAATTGACAATTATGAAAAATCTGAGAAAAACAGCAGATCCTCACGTTTAAGAAACTGGAATTAGAAAACATTTCATAATTGAATTGACTAATTGGCACAAACCTGTTCCTGATCTAACATGACTTGCTTTTAAACTCAAATCAAATGTCACAGCCCTCGAGGTGCTCAGTTTTTGTGACTCAAGTCCGACTCGAGTCCGAGTGTCAAGTTTCATGTACAAGCTCTGGCAGGAAGTGACCAGGAGGGAAGGGTGAATGGGTGCTCGGGTGGGTGAAGCCATGGGACATTGGAGCTGGAACAGACAAGCATTCCTCATGAAGGGATGATACTGGCCAGGACGGAGTGATGCGGAGGTGGGGGTGTGGGTGGCAGAGGGTGGGCACAGAGCGAGTGGATGAGGGGTCATTAGCACTAAATCTGTTCCATATGACACACACTCACATGGCCTCTGTCTGGACTCTCTCTTTCTGTCTGTCTGACCGTCTCCCCACCTCTCTCTCTCTGGGAGGACGGGGGTTTAGAGGGTCTCAGCCACAACAGGAGCTCTGTGATGACAGGGGCCAGGCCTTGTCACACACCAGGGACTCTGGTGGCTCTCCTTATCACGCAGAGAGGGCTTTTCATCAAACACCCCTCTTCTCTTCCTCCCTATCTCTCTCTTTGTCTCTGGAGCTCCGCAAAAACAACAGCCGAGGACACTCACTGTGTGTCCACGATACGTCCAACATGACTGCACGTCTCCATGCACATACATGGGCAGAGACAGAAGAAAATTAATGAATTAACTACAAATGTTGATAATAAGCAGTCGTCCAGGTCAAACAGCAACTTGTTATGTCGGTGTTGTAGGTTCAGTAAGTCAGATGGGAGGGTGATGTTTTCATCTCTCATGCTGCATACCTTTCACCTCCACTGGAGATGGTTAGAGTTGGCCTTGTGGGTGGCCGCCCTGTTTGTCCCATCTGCTCTAATAATGTAACTGTAACACCATTAAACCCTGATTTCACAAACCATTAGTTACTTTATAAAAATGTAGCTGGAAATTTGGAGACCTTTTTGTTGCCAGGGGTTACAAACAGCCCATCACAACCAACATCTGCTCATCATCATTGCTCTAAGTTTCATTTTTTGAAAATAATCCTGAAAACCTTTTTATAAAGGCCTTCACACACCGGGGGCGTGACGAATAAATGACACGAAAATGTGCGACTATCATATATATGTACATATACATATATCATATGTCTAGGGCTTTTATTGTGAAAGGTAATTAACTTTACTGTCGGCATCTCAAAGCCACAGAAGCTAACAAGTAGGTAGCAAGTAGGTAACATGATGCAGGAAATGCAAAAGCATAATGTCAGAGGAAAAAGATGAGGCCGTTGGGAATATCAACAGTTTCCTCAGACATATTATAAAATTATGAAGAAAAACAATATACAACTAAAATTACAATATATTCACTTATTATGCACCAAAGAAATTAACTTCCAAGGCCTCTGCCATTTCTGACAACGTTACAAAAAGCGCTGCACAGTTTGCCGTTTTGAGCTGAACATTTGTCGGACGCCCTGTTTCTATTTATTCCCGTCGCAACGGACGAGGAACGGCTGATTCACGAAGTTGAATTGAGGAGTTATCTGATACGATACCTCCTCATTTCACTAGAAACACCTAAATAAGGTGACAGCAGGCTGGAAGGAGATCGCCTGAAAGTTTACTGAGACTACTGTTGGCTGTACTGTTTGTCATTTTCAGTAAATATCGCAGTAAAAAAGCTGTGTTTTCTGTTTAAAAAAAACACAAATGTCAGAAGAGAGTGAGTACTACTCACCCATCTTTTAAGTGGTTACGTCTCTAGTCAGGTTTTTTCGTTTACAACACTTAACAGAAGTGCATATTTAACAGAGAGCGTCCGATGTTTTCAGGCTATGAGTAAATAAAAAGAAAACAAATCTATCTTCTTATCTTGTTGGTTTGTTATTCTGTCAAGAACACACATCAAGGTCGATATTATTCATCATTATAATACATTATTAGTTCTACGTTATTATTAAAAGAAATATAAGATGCAATTCGAGGGGGTTCAGTGAACTATAACGCAGACTGAGCCTATGGGTTTATTGTGATTAATAGATGCTAATCAGAACATGAAGTCTACAGCCTACATTGTCACTGCATCTCTCTGAATTTGGCCAAGTTGTGCACGTGTGTTTAGATTGCAAATCCTCACTATAAACATGTGTCACTGTTCAAACTGATTATTAGGATTATTAATAGAGGTGTCACATAATGAAAACAGCTTAATTCATTCATCTGTTTTTCCATCTCTATCAATCTCCTTCTATCATCTATCATTTCATCAGTCTCTCTCTCTCTCACTCAGTTTTGTGGCACATGGGTGGAAGGTGGGACCAGACCATAATCTGGCTGCTAATACCAGCACCACACACACACACACACACACACACACACACACACACACACACACACACACAGGCCTGGATCAGTCTTGTCCCCTCATCCTGCACACCACAGGCCTGATGACTCTCCGCCATCACACACACACACACACACACACACTAATCACACACTGCCCCATGCCTCTGCATGTGAAACAAAAGCAGGCCTTGTCTGACGAGGTCCAGCGCTTGTACAAGAGGCTTAGGGACATTTTTCTCATTTTTGTCCGGCTAATATCTTGCAAAAGTTGTCTAATCTCTTTGCGTTTAAGTTGAGATTTGTGCGCCCCCCCACCGCCTCCACCTCCTCCACATGCCTAACACCTACCCCTGCTAGGCCCTGACGCATGGTGCTTAACCAGGCCATTTTAATTAGGTTAGGTGTGTGTGTGTGTGTGTGTGTGTGTGTGTGTGTGTGTGTGGTGTCAGCATCAGGGCCTCGTAGACTTACAGGCTGATATAATGAAACGCAGCAGGTGATGAAAAGATCAGGACCACTTTGAAATCAACAAACTCTATTTGTATAGAGACTCAACAAATATCTTCTAATATGTTTCCTCATTTGTTGCCTTCTAATAAACATCTTCTATATTAGCTAGCTACACTTAATGTTTACTAAATACTACATTATACTTTATGCATGATAAAGATAGATATCTAAGTAATGCATTTGTATTTTGATTAAGATACATTATAAGTAATGAATTGGTATTCTTGATTGATGATTAATTTATATTTTGATAAGGATAATTATATCAGTAATTAATTCATATTTTGTATGACAGATAAAAGGTAATAATTAATGTATTTAGACAAGTTTAGGAAAATGTATTAGAGTACTGTATATGTTTAGCTCAATAAGGAAGCTGGAGAAGGGGTGGAGGGGTTTTCAGAATTTTGGCATTAACTTGGTATCAAAGTATTAATATTTACTTAAAAGTCCCATATTGTTAAATGTCTTTTTTTATTATAAAGCAGGTTGAAGTGCTATATAAATACTGTGAAAGTGAAAAATTGCTCAATTCATGGAGAAATACACACAAAGCCCGTATTCAGAAACTGTGCCTTTGAAACAAGCTGTCAGGATTTCTGTAACTTTGTGATGTCACAAATATACAATATTTAGACCATTTCACGGTTTTAAACGTAAACATTCTAAATGTGTCCCAGTGTATTTCCTGGTTGCGGTGTATGTGAATGACCTCAACTTGACAGGAAGTAAACATGGACCCAAGCTGTTGCCAGGCAACGCAAATCCGTTGAAATGTGCTAAAACGGAGCGTTTCAGACGGATGGTAAATACAGTTATATTCAGGCAGACAGTTTGAGGGAAATAACGATTTTTTTTAACATTAAGCATGTAAATATGTTCTAGTCTGAGTCTAGTCTGTATGAAACTGAAAATTAGCCGAATATAGGACCTTTAATATTAAAGCTGTTGACTTGATATTGTAATTCTACCGCTGCTACTTTCATTTGGGCTGTACAGCATCTATTGCATTTTTTTCTGTCTGGAAGAGGGATTCCTCCTCCTGTTTTTTTCTTATCTGAATCAATTATCTAAGTATAGAGGGTTTCATTATCGACAGATTGTGAAGCCTTTGAGACAAACTTTTCATTTATACAAATAAAACTGACTATTTCTATCCATCTCTCACAAACAAACCAACTACTAATATACGGAAACAATACACATTTTAAATCATCATTTTAACTAAAGGTGAAGAAGAAGAAGAAGAAGACGGTTGCACAGAATCCAGATCAATCTCCTTCCCTGTTTACGGCATGAAAAGCGATCACAGACACTAAAGCCAGACAATGCACTGGGAGCTGCATCGCAACTACAAACCGATTCTCTCAGTGAAAGGAATAAAGGCTGCCAGGGTTACAGGAAGTACAACCAGGGAAAAGAGAGAGAGAGAAGAAGAAGGGCTGCTTTTGAGAACGGAGAGACGGACGGGCTGTTTCCCGACAGCGTGCCATGCCAGCTCCGAGTGTGCTGACGGCTGTGATTTCTAACAGGCTTTAAAGAGGGTCATTTTCTGGGCTCTGCGTCTCTCTCTGTCCGTCTACCTGACTATCTGTCTTCCTCTGTTTGTCATTCTTAATGCCGCTCTGTCTGCTGTGCTATCTCGCCGTCTGTATGTGCACAAGATTGTACGTGTGTATCTACGTATATATCTGTGCCAGTGTTGAGACGAAGTGAGATAGAAAAGGCGAGGATAGGGAAAAGGCATTCTTCTAAATGTTCCAAACGTGTTTTTTGTCCCTGTGTGTTGCCAGTGTGAGCCGTTCTCTGGTATTGGGGCACTGCGCCTCTCTACAAAGGCAGCTGATTAGAAACAGTAGGTGAGCTTTGCTAACAATTCTCGGCGAATATGCAAAAAGAAACCGTCGAAAGAAAGAGATGGAGATGAAAATAGTGAGGACGGAGAATAAAGGAATCACAGAAAGAAGAAGAAAGAAATGGCGGGGATGCTTAGAGATCTCAGGTGGAAACGAGACTCAGCGCTGTTTCTCTCTTCTTCGACTCCTCTAAGTGAGCTTTTGATCTGAGGCCTTATATGGCATCATTTCACAAAACATACACACAAACACATGCACACATACACAGATAGACAGCTTACAATGCAGGAAAAACCAAACACACACACACAGGGTCAGGTTGCTAAGGAACGCTCACATTTCAGGCCTTTTCGGTGATGAAATAATTGAGCCACGTGACCTTGGTTATCCTGACCCTCTCAGCATCATGACCTGTAACATACTAGATGGTGAAAGATGGCTGCTCATGTAGTATCCACGCCTGAGAAGGAATACATCGACTTTCTCACAACTCCTAAGCCCCGTTTCCACCGCAGGAACTTTCCCCCGGAACTAGGAACCTTTTGAGGAAGTCATTGTGTTTCAACCGGATCAGGATCTAAATTAAGTTCCATTTTACAGGGCTTTTTTACCCCCCCAAAAAGGCCCCTGGTCAGGGGTAGTACTTTCTGAAAGCACCAGAACTTTTGGGGTGGAGTTTGCAGGGATGACCGTCGATGATTGGTAAAATACACACACAGCGGCGCTGAATTAGAGAGAGAAAAGTTCATTTCTGATTGTTTCATGGTGCTTACATTCTAAAGCACAAATAAATAACCATCAATAGATGATTTACTGTGGAGAAAGACGCTCTTGGATTCATTTTCCTCTGCTGCATTTCATTCATTACATCCAACGTGCATCAGTGAATACTATAAAGCAGTAAATATCGTCGCAGTGAAACAAAACCTCATGTTTATTTGATTCCAACGTGTTTCTAGATGAAACAGACACACTGACCTGCAGGCTGCAGAGTCATGTCAGGTTGCTTCTTCATACGTCAGAAGACTAATTTGCCTAATATTCGCAGGTATTTAGACCACGGTGGAAACGCAGACAATAGTGGGCTGAAGGAACCTTTTAGTTTCTAGAAAAGTAGTTCCAGGGTCTAAAAGTCCCAGTAACTTTTGGTGGAAACCCGACTTTAGTAAACTTTCTGTAGTTCAATAGGAAGCATGATAAAAAAGTTTCACCTCCTCCGGCTTTAACGTTTTATACTCCACCACTTAACCACGCTGTGTGCTCCAGTATTACAGTATATGCATAACTCTTGTGTTAAATCAAACGCATATGGGAGAAGGCAGCGGTTACTACTTGTTTTCTCGTCTTCGCCAAATATGACATATTCTCCTGTAATATTCCCCCGAGAAGCGTGAAGGTTTGCTGATCTCGGTCGCCTCCTTTCTTCCAGGCCCTGCTGAGAGTCTAATCCAAAAGAAGTCAAACTGATTCCAGAACAGCTCTTACACTCTCAAGAGCTTTGCTTCCATCCGTGTTACTAGAATCAAGCGCTGTATCTGGCAGCCGCTCGCCTCCTCAGACAGCTGCTGAAACACTGAAAGTGAAATCAAACTAAGACAACATAGTGCTTAATGTTGAGAGAATCACGTTAATAACCGACCTCTTTATTTATTACCTCTGCATGTCGCCTCTGTCTTTAAACTGTAACAGAAATGAACTTTTCTCTGAGCTCTAAGTCAAACAGTCAGCGCCCTCTCTTCGTAATAAAAATACCAATTTCTCCCTCAGCTTGGGAAGTTGGCAGACGACTCCAGTAGACATTCTCTTCCTGTTGCTTCATGTTTTTGGATGGGGGCAGCGTACCCTTCGCTCGCCGCCTTACAGATTCTAAATAAAAAGTGTTTGGGCTATTTCGGGGCCCCCGATATGTTTTCAACCCTCTTTAGCTGGATCACACAGGTCCAAGGTCAACAATAAAACAAGGAGAGTTGGAGATAAATGAGGAGGGATGCAGGATAAAAGCTCCACACTAAAAGATGTTTCAAATCTTAACAGATGTTGAAAATGTGAGAGAGCCCACACATCACGACATGTTACGTTAGATTTAACAGTTTTCTTTCTATAGTGTGTGGTGAGCAATGATTTGGCCCAAACAGCACAACCACACACTAACAGATTCATTTATGAACAAAAGTCCTGACTACAAAAAATCTCTCGCGATCATCGTGACTTTAGTGTAAACAAACATAGCGGACGACGGGTAGGAAGAATTAGTGATGTTAGTTTTTACTTTGCACTGAAAATTCACGAAGGATGGATGGATGAAGTCATGGAGACACGTTAAATAAACACTCACGTTGCTGTTGTCACAAATCAACGAGTTGGTCCTCCATATCGGAGCTCCATCTTACTTCTACTTTATGCTTCACGTTTAGCGTTAGCTCATGCATTAGCCGCGGCCGCCATGACGGCGGTGGCTGTCCTTGAGCGTAGGCCAGCTTGGTTCTCTATTGGCTATCGTTCTTTCCCACGTGACCGCGTCATCGGCTGTCCTCGGGGTTCCCCACACACAACAGAAATCGGTGCGGCCATGGTGGACTTCCGAGCAGAAAGATAATCTTTAGAACCATCAAACAATCTGGACTTTGCTGACTGTTGTCGGGAATCAAGCCGAAAATAGTCTTGATTCTGGTGTAATATGAACCCGGCATAAGGAACGAGCCATTCTTGAAATGAACACACAACCTTTTTTTTTTTTGTATTTCAGCAGTCGAAGTGTGTGCATGTGCTCGTGTGCGTCTGCAGGGCTCAGCAGGGCGCTTGTATTCAGGGTTGCAGGGGCTCTCGCCATCAGCTGCTCTGATTAGAGCCATAATTAAAAGCTGTGTTAATTGGTGTTGAGGCCAACACTGGCCACCCAGTTCATTAAGGACCTCTATACAACTCTCCTCCTGCATTCCACTGAATGGTGAAAGAACTAGCATTATTAATCTGCTGTACACCGGGGGGGACAAGTCAAGTGTGAAGGAGAGAGACTGAGAGAGAGAAACAAAACAAATAAGGAGGGAGAGAGAGAAAGAAAGAGAGAGAGAGAGAGAGAGAGAGAGAGAGAGAGAGAGAGAGAGCGCTCGTTCCGTATTGATCAAGTTGATCCCTGCTTTGGTCAATGTTTAAAGGCGAAAGGTTCACAGTGTGATAGATTAAAGCAAACTGAGGAAAGATCAGAAGAGAGGTGAGAAGTTCATCCAGTAAACATATCAAAAGTTACGCTGCGGAAAATCTGAAGGATCCACTGCAGGGAACAGCAGCCCATTAAACTCTGAGCAAATATTAAGGTTATGGTTGGTTATTTCGGTTGCTAGCGGGCGCAGTTTTAAAGGGAGAATGAAGATAGTGGCATCATATGAAACTAGAACACATAAGGAATCCATTGGTACCAACCATGTCGTACTAGCTTGTTGCAAAGGAGGCTAAATAAGGCTCCACACTTACACTACATTTGAAAAACTGAACAACAAACCATTTTCAAAGGGGTCCCTTGACCTCCGACTTCAAAATATGTGAATGAAAATGAAATGGTATGGTGGTTTTAACTCTAGGTGTGCTAGCTAATTGGTTTCAAATGTAAACACAGCAGTGTGTTCAACGACAGGAGGCAGCCTACAGGAGAAGTCGGTCTATTCTATTGACAAACGGGCCGAGCAGCCTGTAATGTCTCTACTAACCTCCATCTGATTTTGCTAATTGCAATCAAGTGCAAAGTGACCGGCGGTCTCATTATCAGCCATTTCCCTAAATCAAGAACTAAGAAACAATTACTTTTCACAGTGCAGCTGAGAGCTAAAAACATGCAGAGCTGATAATGAAATTTTTTTTGAGGTGGTTCTCTCCATATCTTACTCATTCTGGTGTGTGTGTGTGTGTGTGTGTGTGTGTGTGTGTGTGTGTCGTAGGTCAGGTGGGGTATACAGATGTCTCTCTCACTGCCCTGACTTCCAGGAACAAGTTCAAGAAAAGCATTCAGTTTGTGCTACACAGTGTTTCCCCTATATTCATTCTGCAGCCGCAGGTGAAGTGAAGATAACGTTGACGGTACCAGTCACAGACAGGTTTGGTAGTGAACGACACGCCAACGTGCGGATGGATTCAGTATTATTAGCTGAGCTACACCAGAGAATATTCGGTTCAAATAGATCGGTGTTGCCCTCATTGTTCTCCGTGAAGTTTGGTGGAAGTGATGTAACGCAGCCCCGGTGCATTTTATGTGACTCCGTTTAAAACAATATTCTTTTATATGCAACTTTGCTCGTCAGTCCAGTGTTAATTTGATTAATGAAAACTATGACTAAATATGTTCGTCAACAACCTTTCATTCCATCACCGAGACCATGAAGAGACGCTAACTGTCACTGTATCAACATGCAATATTGTTGATGAAGACAGACGAGACTAAAATATAGTTTAAAAAAAAAAAACTTCACCAAATCTCTCTTTATTTTTGTTCACAAAAAAAGACAAAATATTAGACTGTTTTTTTTTTTTTTAAATGCAGTAGAGTTAACAATGACAGCTGGACTTGGGAGAGAGAAACGAGGTGATAGATCGGCTCGAATAGATTGACTGAAATGTTCAATATAATCTGATGACTATGACTAAAATAAGACTAAAATGTCAACAGTTTCAATGACTAAAACTAAAGTTATTAGATTTTAGTAAACTAAAAGTTGACTAAAAAACAGAATGAAGTTGACTAAATATGATAAAAACTAACAAGGACATTTGACACAGGACTAAGACTAAATAAAATAATAGCAAATGTCAGCATTGGTCATATGGTAATTTAGGATGTAATGTGTGCTCTTAATGTGTAACTCATAATTTAGTTTTAATGACAACTCAACTCCTGCATGGTGTTCTTCACCACGGTTTTGGAAGAAGGAAATAACAGGAGTAACAGACAAACCAGCTTTAAAATTGCCGTATTTTCTTCTTAAATAAGTTTGTGTGATGGATCTAATGTATGCCGATGTGAAGAGTGGTTCATGAGGAAAAGTAACTGATAGACATTTGGAAAAATATCTGATAAATATATAAAAAAAAAACGTAAGAAACTTTAAAGTGTTAAAATTGAGAACAGAATTTGGTGGTGGAGGAATGAAGCCCATCCGCCGCCCCGAAGCAGCCGACGTAGGGGAAACAGATCAACAATGTTTAGCTGAAGGGACACCTGAAAGGCTTGGACTTTAACTCCTCAATGCCAATATTCACAGGGGCTAACATTAACACCTTGTTTCTACATCTAATTTCCTGCCCTCCTAACTAACTCTTGGGGTGTTTTTTCATACCTGTTCTTGTGAACGTGACACATCCACACAGCGACATCACTGTAAGAAACCTAAGGGGAGAATCTCATCACCCTTCCGTGACAAACATGTTGCTTTTGCTGATTAGTGAAGCGGGTGCATGTGAAGGTGAAGTGTACATTAAATAAGTCCCTTGTAAAACGCTCCCTTTGTCAGTAAATAGTCTAGACTGTGCCCCCTTCTCCCCTTCTGGAGCTCAGCAGCTAAGATGTTGACACAATGAATCCTTCGCAATAACACTTTTGTTTTTGCGCCCTCTCTGGTTGTGTTTACATTCAGCGAGCTCACAGACAAGGAAGCTGTTCAGCGTCCAATGGCCAAAGGTTCTGTATGTGCATGCGGTGGAGGTGGGAGGAGACGAGGGGAGGAGACGCAGGAGGAGACGCAGGAGGAGGGTCCTGGTACTTTCCCACTTTTTTTTTTTTTTATGTTCTGTCTTTGACATCACGGTGGGCGGAACGACAGGTAGAGAGGAGAGAAAGAGCGAACAAACAGAGAGGGAGCAGCAGAGGGGGAGGAGCTTCAGGCGTTGTCAGGTGCCCGACATTTAGACGTGGTAGAGGCAACTCGGGTTTCACCCAGCCGTCCCAAGGTCAGGCGCTGCTTTTCATGCAGCCTGGCCTGGAACAAACACCTGGCACGCTCCAGAGACAGGCCACTAGCCATGCCCAGCGTTCGTTAGTCATTACTGGCTCGGCAGCATGGCCCCGCCATTCTCATGTAAATATCCACACCGGTCGGCATTTTGCATGGAAGCCTGTGATTAACGATCCACACCGAGGAAAATGCTGCTTATGCGTATGTGCAAATGGAAATGTATGACACAACAAGTAATTACAAAAAGTAAAAGATAAACAAGTCATTGTTGTGTTTAATGCGTCCATGTTTTTTGAGGAGCGTTGCAGCCGAGGCTCCATCGTGTTTGAATCAGAAGTTAAGCCGGAGCCCTTCCTCGTACACTAAGCAAACACGAGCCAGCATTCCTCTGCGTCTGCCATTTTAGCTCCAGTCAAACCCCACGTCGACGCGAGGGCATTAAAGCATTAGTGGCTAATGTTTTTAAAAGTGTACGGTATCTTGGAGGGGATTCGGGAGGTGGGCGCCGTGTGCGTGTGTGTGTAATGGTGGATGAGATGGGTCCGCACATGGCAACCATTACACACACAGCCCCTCTAATCGCTGCCGACCTGCCTCCCCGCCTGCAGCCATCCCACCTCTGACTGCTGTGTGTGTGTGTGTGTGTGTGTGTGTGTGTGTGTGTGTGTGTGTGTGTGTGTGTGTCAGGGGGCATCCCAGGTTCAGGAGGGCAGAGTGTTCACATAGATGCATATTTTGCCACATTAGCACACCCTTTAACACACACACACACACACACACACACACACATAAACACACACATATGAGCTTTGAACATTGCAGATCAAACTTTGCTCAGATAAATAATAACACACGTAAATAAACAGAACACTTCTGCTTCACAGCTTTCTCCACTCCTCTCAGTGAAGTACTGCCTGCGTTCAACTGATTGCTGATTTGTTTGTGTTGATGAAAAGTCGCTGTGAGAAACTTTGGCAGACAGAGAAGGGAGGAATGAAGAGATGGAGAGAGGAAGCAGGGAGAAACAACGATGATGAGAGATATGTGGGAGATACATGAATGAATGATTAAAGGCCTTTACACACTGGGGGCGATTCATTTCATTTTATCGAACTGTTGTTTTTGTCATGAGTACTTTCATACAGAATGTGAATATTACATAGCCAAAAGCAACGTAATTGCGCCATATTTTTCTCGCAAGCCAATCAGAGCAGACTGGACTTTTTCTGGAGATAATCTTAAAGAGACAGGCGCTGAAACGGAGCGTTTCAGACAGAGGGTGAATTCAGATATATTCAAACAGGCAGTATGATGTGAAAGAATGTGTTTTGAACATTAAAGCATGAAAACACGTTCTAGTAGAAACCCAAAATATAAGTATGAACCTGGAAATGTGCACGTTATGTCCCTTTTAAAGCTCACTTTCACTGAGACTAGAACTGCGCTGACGTGGTAAGAGTACAGTGTTTATGTGAGTTTGGCGATCGTGTGCTGGTCTGACTTAAGCTCTTTACAAACAAGGTTTATTTTTTTTTTCTTTGTGCGATTAGTTCACATGTGAATATATATATATATCTTTTGAACCGTTGTTTTTGTCTTGAGTACTTTCACACAGAACGTGAATATTAAGCGGTAAAAAAGCAATGTTATTTTGTTTGGAACAAGGTCGTTTTTCTGAGTTTTTGTTGGTGTGTCTATATTTATGAAACAACAACACGGAGGCTCCGTAGTCCAAACCGGGACGGCAAACTTTATTACTCCTTTCAACTTTGACATAGGCAGCGCAGACCAGACCCACTCCTTCCGTTCCTACCTTTCACAATAAAAGCTCTAGATATATAATTTTTGCAGGCGAGTGCTTTGCATTTTCGTGTCGTTTATTTGTCACGCCCCCGATGTGTAACGGCCTTTAGAATGTATAGTTGGGAATAAATAAAGATAGATGGATGGATGGATAATGGATGGATGGATGGATGGATGGATGGATGGATGGATGGATGGATGGATGGATGGATGGATGGATGGATGGATGGATGGATGGATGGATGGATGGATGGATGGATAGATGGATGGATGGATGGATAGATGGATGGATGGATGGATGGAGGGATGGATGGATGGGGGATTGGTTGTCGGACTGACGAAGCACTAAAGTTGCTCGGACTCTTGAGTGTGTGTGAGACTGAAACGAAAACAGATATGAAGCCAGGCGGAAAGAAGCAAGAACAATGTGTCTTGGTGTGTATATATACACACGGGGGTGCACATGTCTGGAGTTGTGTGCATATATAGGGAAATATCTAAATATTATGGAAGATTTTGTTGTATGTTTATGTCTTGAATCTCTGTATATATATGTGTGTGTGTGTGTGTGTGTGTGTGTGTGTGTGTGTGTGTGTGTGTACCGGACATCGGTGAGCCCCAAAAAATTCATAAAGATGCGTCACGTGCTGAGCTTACACCTACTCGTCTCCATGCACACACACGGTCGCGCACAACAAACACACATGCGCTGCCTCAGGTGAGCGTGTGTGTGATCTGGAGGGGGATAACTCTGTGGAGAGACCACACAGGAGACAGCTTTCAACTGAGTAAACACCACATCAAACACACACACACACATACAGCACTGGATACAGTTTGCTTGCCTCCCTCCTGCGTAATTGAGAAAAGCTGCCGTCCATTAAAACTTGCTGACATCACTTAGACGGCTAAATATGCAGGGAGCTAACGAGCCAGTGGGGCCTTTGATTGAGCTTCCAAACAGGTTCAAACTTTATCGCTGGCTACCCGCAGGACGGGACGCAGGCCCGCCACACACTCGCAATTGAGCATCTCAAACAAACAATCCCAGACGGCAGCGGTGGAGGTAAATATCTGCAGAGAGAGGAGAGAGAGCGCCGTTTCCCATCCTCTAGACATCCATCACACCGTGCCCACTCTAAACAGCATGCGGCATCACAAATTCAACTTTTGTGTGGTTGTGTAGGTTTGCTGCAGCATCTGTGTGGACATGCTCAAGCTTTAGCTTTAGTCAGAGGCCTGACTGCAGTCTTCTATTCCTCCCCCCACATCCCTCCATCTCACGCCCGCTGTATCGCCTTCACCTCAGATAAGGAGAGAGAGAGATGTAAGGTTGGCTGGAGCCTGAACAAGCCTAATTAAGTCTGGTTAACTTAGCTCTGAGACTTCTATTACACGCATGCACACACACACACACACACTAGAAACACACGCTCATACACACACTCTTACTGTGGCTCTCTCCTCTCTCTATTAACACCTGCTTCTTTTCCAATTAGCCCTCCAAATAGAGACAAATGGGCCAGAGGGGTCTGATTAATTCACTTCTGTCAAGGACTCGGCTGCACAATGCCGTCAGGGCCGCTCAGGCAGGCGAGGACTCGTGCACGTGCAGACGCACGCTCGCGCACAGACGCAGGTTACACTGAGCACATGGCATTAGGGGTGTGAGAAAATATATAGAGTATCGGGATATTACGTTTTGTGATACTGTATCGATCCACAACAGTTTACATACAAATATGAACTCTAATATATATCGTCAATATATCATCTTGCTTACAGTATCGGAATATATCATGATATATTAAATCGTAACTCCTGTATCATGATACATATCGTAGACACAGCCCTAAAAAACACAGTACTGATAAAACCCAAAAAGATTTGAAATCTGCAACCCAAAAACAGTCTATAATCAAACTAATGCATTTGGATTTTGAACAATATATTTCCCGTTTGGAGAGATGGGATGTGACTTTTCATCCTCTTGTCTATCTCCGCCACTCCTCTTCCGGGGACAAATTCCTCTCGTCTTTGCTCCGGTGACTTTGTGAGTGTATACGTGCATCTGTGTACGAGTGTGTGTGTGTGTGTGTGTCCGTACATGTGTGTGTAAGCTGCGTGGATCCCATCATTAGTCTTGCTCTCCTGTCCTCCCCTGTTTGTTTAAGCAGAGCTCCGTGTTTGCTCGGAGCTGCACGTCCTCCAGAGGCTGCAACAACGCAACCCACTTCAAAACCTAACCTGTTCCCTTCACACACACACACACACACACACACACCTACACAGGCAGGTAGCACATAGACAGGCCGCGGCTTGTTGATCTGTGACTTTGACTTATAAACAGCGAAGGATATCCTCCAACGCAGAGATGGAGTGTCATTTAGTACGTTCACTCAACTACTCTACATGTAACGAGTCTTTTCTTTTTGTGCCACTCTCTACTTCTACTCCGCCACATTTCAGAGGGAAATAATGTACTTTTTACTACATTTATCTGGCAGCTTGCAAATTATGATTTTTGCACCGGAAACGTATGAAATGTTTTTACTACGAGAGACACATCTTTGGTAATTGTTAGTCATTTTTTTGGAGATTTGCTGGTTTTACTTTTAACTATTTCTTATTATTTTCATGTTTTTTTTGGGACTGTTGGTTGGACAAAACAATGAAGAAAATAATCAGCATATTAATCCATAATGGAAATAATCCTCTCACAACTACAAGAATAAAATCCTGCTTTTACATTAATGCATGAGTAATAATAATAATCTAATGGTATAATAGTATAACAGTCTCATGGGGGCATTTTTCTGCATTGAGTACTTTTACTTTTAATACTTTAAGTACATTTTCCTGATTAAATACTTTTACTCAAGCAACATTTTCAATGAGTAACATGAGTGTTTTTACAGGGTGGTAATAGTACTTCTACTTGAGTAAAGGATCTGAATGCTTCCTCTACCATTTCTCGTAAAGTTTTAGGCAACTATTTAAGGTTTCAAGATATTTGCTGCAGCTTCTTGTCAGCATAAACTTGCACTGACATTGGAATCAAATGTCAATATCCTAATACCTCACCGTCAGGATAACTTGGTGTCAAAGCATAAAACTTAAATTCCCCGAGCTTCACCTTTTTATGTTAAAGAGCTGACTGGGTGGCAAAAAGTGCATCTTTTAATGTTGAATTTAGTGAAGACGTAGGCTATCAGACTAGACTAATAGATAGAGAGTTGACTTGGTTCAAAAGCAGCACAGAGAGATTTGATAAATAGTCCCAGAGGAGGATATGACAATCTCACCTTTGAACTATGAATGATGAAGACTGATCTTTTTATGAAGATTACCGCTGTTGACTGAGCGGGCGGAGGCTCGCATTTCTCTCAAAGTGAGAGAATGGTGCAATGCTTTCCACTTTTCAAAAAGGCAGGTGCCTATTTGCATGTTTTCCTTGCCTGCAACATGCCTAAAGTACATCCACCTAAAGATAGAAAGATATGCTCTTGGAATTTGGAAACATAAAAAATCCTGGAGGAGTAACCCTTATTGAAAAACAGGTCTGGGTTTGTCCTTTTGCCATAACTTTATTAGTTTTCCGACAGATGACAATTCAACCCCAGTTGTCAGCGGTCTTGAGATGGTATTAGCACCCAGGTCTGCTGACCGCCAGCTTATCCAAGCACACAGCGACTCCAACACAATGCTAACATCGCTCCAAATCTCCGCACAATGGTGCGGCCACACATTAGTTCCACGCCAAATAAATAGCTGCTGCTTCAGTTCATAAACTCTGGGTTCAGAGGTCGAGCTATGTCAAGTAGGGCGCTGAATGAGACGCCATGGGATAAAAGGAGGACAGAGAAAGGGATTTAGACAGAGGGGGTGGGCGGGGGTGCTTATAGAATACCCCGGCATCTCCTTTTCTCCGGTCCACCCGTCGAGTCTCAAATGCCACTCTACCGTTGGCCCCATTGTGCGTCCGTCTCAAAGAGCTTGTCTTCAATTAGCCTGATAAGAGGAGAGAGGACGAGGGTGGGGCCGGATTGGGGGGGGGTTACCTGGGCAGCCACTAATCGCTTTGATGCCATTGGGCCCTTGGTTGCTTTTGTCTTTTTTGCCCCCTGCGTTGATGCTAAATTTGAGTGTGCGATTTATCTGGTGGCCGGGGCAAAAGGCAGTTCTGGAGGCAGCCACCTCTTACTTTTGTTGTTTTAATGACACCAGTTGGACCGTGTCAGAGAGGCAAACCTTAACGCCTGACAGCGCATTTTAGGAGATGTTGGTCAATATGCACAGTCCAAGTAAAAATACAAAAATAAAAACTAGGGCAGTCAAAGTCAACGCCATAACGTGGTAACGAAAATTCCTTTTAACGGCACTAGTTTCTTTAACGCAACTTACGATTTTTAAGTTGTAGCAGGTTCAGTTTTAAAGCTAGTGTGAAGATACTGGTGTCAGTATCATATTAAGTATCATCGTATCATATTAAACTCAAAAACCTGATGAATCCATCGGTACCAACCATGTCATACTAGCTTGTCGCGAAGGAGGTTAAATAACGCTCTAAACTTATGCTGAATTTTGGTGAGGAAAAATTGGCATGGCCATTTTCAAAGAGGTCCCTTGACCTCTGACCTCCAGATATGTGAATGTAAATGGGTTCTATGGGTACCCACGAGTCTCCCCTTTACAGACATGCCCACTTTATGATAATCACATGCAGTTTGGGGCAAGTCATAGTCAAGTCAATGTTGAGAGGGTTCCTGGACAATATCTGTCATTGTTTTGTGTTGTTAATTGATTTCCAGTAATAAATATATACATACATTTGCATAAAGCCGCATATTTGTCCACTCCCATGTTGATAAGAGTATTAAATACTTGAGAAATCTCCCTTTAAGGTACATTTTGAAGAGATAAAATGATGTGTGATTAACTGGACAATCGCAATTAAAGTTTTTAATCCACTGACAGCCCTAATAAATACATAAACAACAGGCTATGTGCTCTAAAAGAAGGTGTACGGAGCAGGAAAAGAGTACGTAGGTGAAGTAAATCTTGCATGTTGCACCTGATTCCTCCTCTACATCCTGCATCGGTCATCACGGCTTCCAGGAAAGCTTGAAGAAGCAGGGGCCCCCCTTCCTACTCTCCTTTTCTTTCCTTTTACAATCTGTTTGCTGAATGAAAGTTAATTTTGAGCATGTGATTTATCACGCCAGGGCGACCGGCCATTCACTGGCCCACCTTTGTCCAACGGAGTATAGGTAGGTAGGTAGGCAGGATATAATCAGAGGAAAGGGAGGTAGGGTAGGGGACGTGAAACAGAAAGAGAGAGGGAAGGAGGAGGGAGGCAAAGACAAGAAGATAGAGGAGAGAAAAAGTGTATGAGTGAAAGTTATTACCAGCGGTGTCTGCTGATTGCATTCGGCAGGGGATAGGGAAGGAGCCGCCAATGAACCATCTAAACTCTGGACTCTGAGATCCGACTGATGCAGGAGGGAAGAAATGAGTTAAAAGAGAAGAAGACAGAGAGAAGGCACGATTTAAGAGAGTTTATGAGGCAAAGTCAGGCCACTACAGTGTCACCTATTGCCAAATCCCTGCTAAATCCCTCACCTGCTTCACTCTGTACTGAGGCAAACATTAGTCACATCAGCTAGGATCCTTTTCTGTACAACCCTAACTAAGATTATTCAAAGGTTTCCTCCTAAATGAGGTTGTCCTGGGAATTTGTATTCCTCCGACAAATTCTACAAATAAACCCTGTAAACTGTTTCACCTTGCTCCTCTGCAGCTTTCTACTGCCTCTGCTCTTCACCTTTTGATGAAATGAGCTGTTGTGACAATCCAAAAACACTGTCTGCCAGTATCTTGTCAATGTGTTATCAGCAGCACGAGGCCCGATTTGGCAAGGCCACCGGCTGTCACAGCTGTAAACTCTCACACAGACACACACACACACACACACACACACACACACCAACAGACTCACAAGCACTCCTGTAGGCAATCAAAGCCCCCCTGACCCCAACACACCACCCTGCTCCACAAGTGCAACTCTCAGGAACCACAAGAAATTTATTTTAGGGCTGTCGATAGATTAAAATAGTTCATCGTGATTAATCGCACATTTTTTATCTGTTCATAATGTACCTTAAAGGGATATTTATCAAGTGTTTAATACTCTTATCAACATGGGAGTGGACAAATATGCTGCTTTATGCAAATGTATGTATATATTTATTATTTGTAAATTAATTAACAACACAAAACAATGACAGATATTGTCCAGAAACCCTCACAGATACTGCATTTAGCATAAAACAATATGCTCAAATCATAACATGGCAAACTGCAGCCCAGAACCCATTTTCATTCACATATCTGGAGGTCAGAGGTCAACGGACCCCTTTGAAAATGGACATAACAGTTTGTCCTCGCCAAAATTTAGCGCATGTTTGGAACGTTATTAAACCTCCTTCACGACGAGCTAGTATGACATGGTTGGTACCGATGGATTCTTTAAGTTTTCTAGTTTAATATAATGCCAGTATCTTCATTCTAGCTTTATAACTGAACCTGCTACAACCTAAACATTGTTGCATTAAAGCGTTAAAGAAATTAGTGACGTTAAAACAAATTAGCGTTATTATCACGTTAACTTTGGAAGGCCTGGTTTATTTTAAACAAAAGAAAAAGAAAATATACATGAACTTTTGTTACATATTAGTGTACATATATGAAATGCTCCTGAGCATAGTTTGCTTATCCAATCTGTTAGTCACACACCTCAAAGTCAGTCCAACTGTGCTGCAATCCACCTACTCTGCTAGCGCACGGCTAAAACACAAAGACAGTGTTCTGTAATGCACGCTAATAACGGAAAGCAATTAGCTTAGCTGTTTGTTAATACAGGTACGGAATGTGCTAAGCCAGGGAAGCTGGGGGTTTGTGTGTGTGTGTGTGTGTGTGTGTCAGTCGGCAGAGCAGGGATCTACAAGCATTATGTGCGTCCGGCCTAATCACTGTCATATGGAAGGGATTGAAGTGACCACTGCCACGCAATGGGCCGGACCACACCACATCTGTCATCAACTAGGTCCCTTTGTGAGCGTCTGTGTGTGAAACATTTGCATTACATTTGGCATTCAGCCAACAAGTCTCTTATCCGGACTGAATGACAACGAGGGAACGGGTCGAGGTTCAAGGACGCTGACCGGACATGTGGCTATTGATAGGCACGAGTAGAACACATGTAATCCTGCAGAGCGTTGCTGTAACCTGCATGTGAGGACGACTCTGTGTCTTTGCCAGAGTTATCCAAACGCCTCCCATTTTAAAAATACTGCCAGAAAGTTCTTCCCCAGTTCTACGCCTAAATGGCACTGATGACAGACACCAGGAAGATCCCCTATTCAACACAGATAGTTTGTCTTTCTGTCAACAGACGTACGGAGGGAGTGCAACATCAACCCCAAACTTCTGAAACCAGCGGAGTCTGCTAGCACGACAGGCCGAGCAGCCCATCTGTGAGCGCTTATCGTGATGGATCCGAGCCTTCTGAACCGCACATCGAGCGGCTGGAGAGGGACAGAGATAGAGATAGAGGGATGGAGAGGAGACTGAGGTCATGAGGAATGAGACAGATGACAGAGGACAGCCCAGCCCGAGGAGAAGCAAAGCTGAGGCCTGTACATTTTCATAAACTCCTCTCTAAATAAAGAACATATCATAAGACTCAGTATCAATCACGTCCGGACTGCAGAGTGGGCGACGTTTGGCGGATGGATGATCATTTAGTCAGATGTGAGCTACTAGAGGAGGATTTACAAAGCAAATCAGAGGGAATCTTGATGGTACTGTGATGCTTGAATCAACAGTATAATCTCTTCTAGTGCTCAATTTTAATTCAGTCTTTTTCTTGTATAACTCTACCTCTAACTCTAACTACATTTTTATTGTTCTGCATTGTATTGTTTTTTGCGTGTGACCCATTTGATGCACCAGCCATGTCTAACTGTGACGCCTCATCATGTCTATGAGTCGTGAGCAGTAGTTGGTGGTTTACCGGTGTTACACAATGTTCGGGCATACGGCGATTACATTACTTTCCCACCGCCCACACCGCCGTTTTGCTTTTTTTATAGAAATAAAACCCATTTAGTTCAATTTTTGCCTCTCAGAGCCGTGTTATCAACACATAGTCGGACGACGGACGCTACAGACTGAAAGTGGAAGTGTCTGCTCCGTACAGAGTCTCAGCTCAGAAGTCAAGCAGGAGTCAGGAGACAAGACGATGGTGGAGGATTTGGTGTCAAAGCAAAAAGCAAAAGCATCTATTTGGCAATATTTTGGATTAAAACCCAAATGCTATAAGGGAACCACAACGTTAATGAGGCAATCGGCGTGCGGAGAACGGAGTGATCGCAGCCATTGTGCGTGGGGGAGCGGCGCCAGGTGACCTGCGAACAGCGAAAGCTTGAACAGAGAGGCCAGACACACGGCCATCTAACGTTAAAGATCAAAGTAAACGCTCTACAGATATTGCCCGTCGTCTCTTCTTGTAAAATGTCCGGGGTAATCGGTAAAGTTTATTAACTGGAGGGAAAATTTCCTCACTGTGAAATCACTAGTGAGCAGTTCAACTGCAGAGAGCTTTCATTCGGTTAGTCCCGAAGGGATCAAACTATTTCGTATTTCACAAGGGAAAGAGCAAAGACTACTACTCTATCTTTCTGTTTTCCTCCAACAGCAGACGGATGAAGCTACGAACGAGGAACATTAAAGCAGAGTAGCTGATGTGCAGACGTGTCCCCACAATGGCGGCTGTCACCTCTGACCCTGCACACCCAAACATTGTTCAGGAGTCCCCGCAACACACCGACCAACAGCCCACAGTCTCCCCGTCTCTTTAGCCAACCCCGTTTCCTCCACTGAAAACAAGCCATCACCCCCCCTCCTACACCCGCCACCACCACCACCACCACCCCCAGCATCCGGCAGAACATGAGGCCCAGCACCAGCCACCAAGCGGCCCGCTCCTTATTGTGCCTTCTTCCTGCTGTACTTTTCTCCTGACCCCCTGTTGTTGTCCTCCCTCTGCCACCCCCCGCCTCTTCCTCTTCTTCGCCCCCTCCCCCCCGTCACCACCAATCCCTGTTTCGTGCTAATTAATTTAATCCTGTAAGCAGGTGTAAGCCCCGTCATTAAGTGGAGCCAAGTCACAGTAAATGGGGGGGTGAAGGGGAGGAGGGCTGTATTGTGAAAGCGAGGACAGAGTGGGCATAAACAAGAAACGGGGAAATTGGTGGCAAAGCGGAAAAATCCTGTTTTGTTTTTTTATCATACAAGGGGAGGGCAACAGGAGGAGGGTACGGGGGGGCAACAGGAGGAGGGTACGGGAGGGCAACAAGAGGAGGGTACGGGGGGGCAACAGGAGGAGGGTACGGGGGGGGGCAACAGGAGGAGGGTACGGGGGGGGGCAACAGGAGGAGGGTACGGGGGGCAACAGGAGGAGGGTACGGGGGGGCAACAAGAGGAGGGTACGGGGGGGCAACAGGAGGAGGGTACGGGAGGGCAACAAGAGGAGGGTACGGGGGGGCAACAGGAGGAGGGTACGGGGGGGCAACAGGAGGAGGGTACGGGGGGGGGCAACAGGAGGAGGGTACGGGGGGGCAACAGGAGGAGGGTACGGGGGGGCAACAGGAGGAGGGTACGGGGGGGCAACAAGAGGAGGGTACGGGGGGGCAACAGGAGGAGGGTACGGGGGGGCAACAGGAGGAGGGTACGGGGGGGGGCAACAGGAGGAGGGTACGGGGGGGGGCAACAGGAGGAGGGTACGGGGGGCAACAGGAGGAGGGTACGGGGGGGCAACAGGAGGAGGGTACGGGAGGGCAACAAGAGGAGGGTACGGGGGGGCAACAGGAGGAGGGTACGGGGGGGCAACAGGAGGAGGGTACGGGGGGGGGCAACAGGAGGAGGGTACGGGGGGGCAACAGGAGGAGGGTACGGGGGGGCAACAGGAGGAGGGTACGGGGGGGCAACAAGAGGAGGGTACGGGGGGGCAACAGGAGGAGGGTACGGGGGGGCAACAGGAGGAGGGTACGGGGGGGGGCAACAGGAGGAGGGTACGGGGGGGGGCAACAGGAGGAGGGTACGGGGGGCAACAGGAGGAGGGTACGGGGGGGCAACAAGAGGAGGGTACGGGGGGGCAACAGGAGGAGGGTACGGGGGGGCAACAGGAGGAGGGTACGGGGGGGCAACAGGAGGAGGGTACGGGGGGGCAACAGGAGGAGGGTACGGGAGGGCAACAGGAGGAGGGTACGGGGGGGCAACAGGAGGAGGGTACGGGGGGGCAACAGGAGGAGGGTACGGGGGGCAACAGGAGGAGGGTACGGGGGGGCAACAAGAGGAGGGTACGGGGGGGCAACAGGAGGAGGGTACGGGGGGGCAACAGGAGGAGGGTACGGGGGGGGGCAACAGGAGGAGGGTACGGGGGGGGGCAACAGGAGGAGGGTACGGGGGGCAACAGGAGGAGGGTACGGGGGGGCAACAAGAGGAGGGTACGGGGGGGCAACAGGAGGAGGGTACGGGGGGGCAACAGGAGGAGGGTACGGGGGGGCAACAGGAGGAGGGTACGGGGGGCAACAGGAGGAGGGTACGGGGGGGCAACAAGAGGAGGGTACGGGGGGGCAACAGGAGGAGGGTACGGGGGGGCAACAGGAGGAGGGTACGGGGGGGCAACAGGAGGAGGGTACGGGGGGGGCAACAGGAGGAGGGTACGGGAGGGCAACAGGAGGAGGGTACGGGGGGGCAACAGGAGGAGGGTACGGGGGGGCAACAGGAGGAGGGTACGGGGGGCAACAGGAGGAGGGTACGGGGGGGCAACAAGAGGAGGGTACGGGGGGGCAACAGGAGGAGGGTACGGGGGGGCAACAGGAGGAGGGTACGGGGGGGGGGCAACAGGAGGAGGGTACGGGGGGGGGCAACAGGAGGAGGGTACGGGGGGCAACAGGAGGAGGGTACGGGGGGGCAACAAGAGGAGGGTACGGGGGGGCAACAGGAGGAGGGTACGGGGGGGCAACAGGAGGAGGGTACGGGGGGGCAACAGGAGGAGGGTACGGGGGGGCAACAGGAGGAGGGTACGGGAGGGCAACAGGAGGAGGGTACGGGGGGGCAACAGGAGGAGGGTACGGGGGGGCAACAGGAGGAGGGTACGGGGGGCAACAGGAGGAGGGTACGGGGGGCAACAGGAGGAGGGTACGGGGGGGCAACAGGAGGAGGGTACGGGGGGGCAACAAGAGGAGGGTACGGGAGGGCAACAGGAGGAGGGTACGGGGGGGCAACAGGAGGAGGGTACGGGGGGGGGCAACAGGAGGAGGGTACGGGGGGGGGCAACAGGAGGAGGGTACGGGGGGGCAACAGGAGGAGGGTACGGGGGGCAACAGGAGGAGGGTACGGGGGGGCAACAGGAGGAGGGTACGGGGGGGCAACAGGAGGAGGGTACGGGGGGGCAACAGGAGGAGGGTACGGGGGGGGGCAACAGGAGGAGGGTACGGGGGGGCAACAGGAGGAGGGTACGGGGGGGGGCAACAGGAGGAGGGTACGGGGGGGCAACAGGAGGAGGGTACGGGGGGGCAACAGGAGGAGGGTACGGGGGGGCAACAAGAGGAGGGTACGGGGGGGCAACAGGAGGAGGGTACGGGGGGGCAACAGGAGGAGGGTACGGGGGGCCAACGGAGTCCAAGAGAGGGGGAAATGTTGTTTTCTAAGGAGAGGAGTGGTAAAGTGAAGGGGCATTCAGTGAATGTTATATCGATATCTCTCTCTCTCACCATCCATTTCTCTCGCTTTCTGTCTTTTTGTGTCTCTTCCCCGGAGATAGCTCCAGCGGGGGTAGAGTGAAAGAGAAAGGGGTGAAAAATGGGGACGCGGGGCTTGTTTTTCTCCTCGGGGCCAAACAGAGCAGGACTATGGGCCCGAGTCTGCACAAGTTCTTTTTATTTGCCAACCATCCTTTCTCTGTCTCTGTCTATCCCTTTTCGTGGGACCGGGGGGGTCTGAATTGAATCTGTTTGGAGGGGGGGTGAAGCAGTGGGTCTTAGCAACTGGTGATGCCCCCTGGACTGGAGTTACTGGAGAGATGCTGCTGTAGCAATAGGGGGGCAAAGGAAAGGGAAGAAAGGGGGAGTTTGTTAGGTGGCATCCAGACCGCATGCCAGGAGCTCCCAAGTGGTTTCTTCCGCTCTGTGTGTCCTCCAATGGGGCAGCAGTTTACCATGCTGCTCGCAGCCTCGGAGAAAGCGGACCGAGCGGGACGCTATTCTTCTCCGCTGGCCTCAATCCCCCCGGCAGCAGTCAATCAATCGCGCTCTCTCGTCCCCTCTCCTTCTGTCGGCTTCTATCGGCAGCTCAATTTGCCTCCCAGCGCACATCCTCCAGCAAAATAGAGGTCGCAATTCAGGCACTCACTTTCTCTCACTCTCTCTTTCTCCCCCCCCACCCCTCCCTAATTCCTTTTTAACTCAGTGAGCGGGTGTCAGGGATACAACTTGGTGCATTCCTGCCTGGCTTGTAGCGCAACAAGCTATTGAGCAGGAGATAAGCCTCTCTTTTAGGAGGGGTTGAGGAGAATTGAATTCAGGCCCTGAGTGACGGGAGGAGGAAGATTTATCCCCGTCGGTGGACAATGCCGCCTTTTCGGGGACTTTAATCTCCCCGGGACAATGGGCCTGGTTTTCCTCCTTCCACCGACTCCACCACCACCGCCGCCCCCCGTCCCCCTGCGCTTTTCCCACGATAGTCGCTGATTAGCACCACGGGCCGATTGGACATAAGCCATTATCTCTATCTTTCAAGGGGACTCATCTGTGTTTTTGTCAAGACAGGAATAAGGCAGCTCGGAGGAACGTGATAAAAAGACAGCGAGAGGGTGAAGGATTTGTGAAGCGATGGAGAGAAATGAGGAGACAGACAGACAGAGAGGGGAAGAGAAAGTGAAAGGAGGCCGGGAGCGGTGAAAAAAGGTGGCGTGAGTGCCAAGTTCATTGAGTGTGTGCCCGGGACAGAGGGCGAATCCCCTCAGCTGGGTAGACAGACACCCACACAAACACACACGCACTGTCATTACTATGAGTCGGGCGACCCGGAGGAAAAGAGGACGGGCTAGAAAAGAGATCTTTAGGACACGCAGGACTGCACAAGACTTGGAGATGGGTGGGGTTCGGATAAAAGTTCCTCCACGAGTGAATTTAGCGTGCAATAAAACAGCCTTTCTTGCTTTTGGCGTGTCATTTGTACGCCATGCAGTCTGTGCTGACTGCAATGTAAACGCATCCATTTAATATGCTAAGCTCAGAGCTAGTGACGTAGAATAAAAAGTGAGAAAGACTGATTATGGCGGGTGAGAGGGGAGGTGGACGGGTCCGGGTCCGGGACCAGGAACAGGACACCGATGTTCCAGGTGTTTTGTTTTATAAGTTACATAATTGATGTTTATCACGTGTTTTTTAGTGACGTTTGGCGTTTTTCCCCACGCGTATTTTACTAAGTTCCGTACAAATGACACGTAAGAAGCCTACGATGCGTCCTCATGGCACGCGGAATGTCCTTGTAATGTCGGGCTATTTATACTGGGTTGTCCTACATGGTGCTACATACTAGGCTGATTATAAAAGGACAGACTTTATCAAACCTGTCTGATCAAAACCATCAGAAGCCACCAGTCAATCACTCGTCAACTCTGATCAAACGATCAAACTAGTCAGCGCTGATCAAATATGAATCAATATTATGTTACGTTAATGCCTATTTCTCTCCTCAAATGTTTTCAGAATCATCTTGTAGTGTACTGTTTAGCTGGAAAATGAGAAAGTTTGTGACCCGGCAGCGATGTTGAGATCAAGTTGAGGAAATACCAAGCACCGCCCACCAGCCGGAGCTCAGCCAATAGAAACGCTCTCTCAATGAAATGACCTGTGATTGGTCAAAGTCTCCCGTCGCGGGCTAGATGTTCTAAAGGCTGAAAACAGAGCCATGAGGAGGAGCAGAAGTCTAGTTTTCTCTCAGAACACTTGAATTACAATATGATGAAAGGTTATTATTGATTTTTTGCACAATGATGCCAAAAAATTGTTGCCTACTGAAACTTTAATGCGAAACAAAAACAAACAAACAATGTCCCAGAGCCATAAGTGAAACATTCCTTGTTTCGTTTGACAGATTTTTTTCCATCAATCGACTGATCAGTTAATCGACTAATAGTTTAAGCACAAAAAATGTGTGTGCAAGAAAGAATAATTTAGCAAAAGGCTCGTTATGTCTGGACGCACAATCATGCGTAACATTTATCAAGTTATCCAATGATGTGATATTTCAAGTTTCAAGGAAATTGCCAGACAGACTTGAGTGTTTTTCTGAGGAACACCTTGTGCGGGGCAACGAGTCTGAATTTATAAATACAGTACACATGCAGAAGTTGTTACAAAGTCATTACGGGCGGGTCATCGGTGTTATATAACGCAATGAGACGTTATAATATCAAATCTCACTCTCTTGGCATCGGCGACACTCAATCTGTCGAGCGTTTACTCCGCCGTGAAAAGTTACAGCCTCATCCCCCCTCTCTCATTCACTCACATTCACAGCTGTGCACAAACACTCACTCACACATGCACACTTCCTCCGCATTACATTAAATCTCTGAATTATGGGTTACCAATTTCTAGTCAATGTACTGTGAGCCCTTTTTGACTGCTAAGCTGGATGTCTCGAGCGGAGTGTGTTTCCACGTCCAAACCACACCACGGGAAGCTCCTAACCCAGCGGGACGATCTGAAAAAATAAATACTGCCATAATTACAGGAGAGAGAGACATGGGCCATGTCTGACATGACAAACCCCAGATGGATATCTCAGGCTGACCGTACCGTGCGTGTGTTTGTGAGTATGTGTGTGTGTGTGTGTGTGTGTGTGTGTGTGTGTGTGTGTGTGTGGTGGGCATGTTTGTGTATATGTTTGTACCCCTCGTTTGTGTGAGTCGGTGTGTGTGTGTGTGCTTGAGTGGAAACATGACCTGTGTTCCACGTCTACATGGGCCCCTGCTCTGCCGTGTGTTTAGTGGGGGGCCATGATAACGAAAAAGGATTCAAAGAGAGGAAGACAGAAGTCAGGAAGCAGAAGAAGTTCAGAGGGACAGAAAAGTGAGAACACGAGAAGACGAGACAGAGAACACAGAGGGAAATCTCTGGATGTGATTTGGGGAAGCTTAGAGTAAATATTTATTTCCCATCGCTGGGCCTGTCAGTGGTAACGTGATGGATTCACCGCCTGATGTCTTCCAACGCACACTGCTGCTATTCAAAGACGCCTGTCCCCCCCCCCCTCCTGGTGTTTACGGCGGCATGACTTGCACTGCGGCGGACTGCTATACAATACACACGAAAAATGAGATACTTACGCTGCGGCCGGGCGAACGCACAGCCGCACACACATTTACACACACACACGAGCTGACAAACACACGTGTCTCATAAATGCATTCCTTTGTTGAAGGGAAGATTACCAGCTCAGCTTATCCCGGCTTGTTTTGCACTCTTTCCCTTTCTGTGTGAATGTGTGTGTACAGTAAGAGTGTGTGTGTGTGTGTGTGTGTGTGTGTGTGTGTGTGTGTGTATGTGTGTATATCAGCAACACAGTCTCACGGATGTTTGTGAAATATAATCTATTTGATTCATGTACGTAGAAACGAATTTCCCTTTTGTTCGTGACGATCAGGATGTCTTTCAACAACGTATTTTTCGGGGCGCTGCTGCAGCTCACCTGGTAGAGCGGGTTCCATGTACAAAGACTGAGTCCTTACTGCAGCGGCCCTTTGCTGCATGTCATCCCCTCTCTCTCTCTCTCCCTCCCCTTTCAGTACTGTCTCTGTAGCTATTAATAAAAGGCATAAAAACTCCAAAAAATAATCTTAAAAAAACAAAAAAAACATGTATTTTTCGTGCGTTTTCCTACAAATGTCCAGCAACACGTGACGCACTTGTCAATTTCCGCTCCAGTCCTTTCAAAATAAAACTAATTATTTAGGTTTAGGAAAAGATCGCAGTTTGGGTTAAAATAACTCCAGAAGTGCTGTAACTAAGTACGGAAGTTACGTGACAAAAAGGACCTAGTTAGGTTTAAGAGAAGATCGCGGTTTGGGTTAAATTAATATCAGAAGTGGCTTAACTTAAGTACGGAAGTTACATGACAAATAAATGACTTGGGACACGAACACCGGTCTCCTGGGAAAAAGTCCAGTGTGTTTTGATCCACCCGTCCACCCGGGCCTCCTCTCTACACGGCGTTCGCCGCTCTCTATACTTCACAGTTCACAATTGATTTTGTGCCATCACGAAAAAATGGGAAATTTGTGTCTATGTACACGAATCAATAAATTAAAATGTGTAACTATTTCCCACACCACTGTGCAACTGCGCTGGTCGGAGTGTGTTTTGCATCCGTCTCATAACTCATATCTTTGTGGCTACACAATATGCTGAAACCAAGATATCACTCTCCAACTCTCTCTTGCACACACAGAGAAAGAGAGACACCCACATGCATGTGATTTGTGCTTGTGTTTGATGTCTATCTTTTCTAGGAAACAAAACACATTTGTAGGTGATCTTGGAGAGGACAGGGAAAGATGAACAATGTGATGTTTTAAAACAAAGCATGAGAAGACAAAAGGAGACAAGAGGAGTGAAATGAAGTGATTCGGCTGTTGCGTAAAGAGGGACATATTCTAGCCAACGATCTGGCCTTTCCATATGTCACTACAACACTTTCTCAGTGTTGTGAAATACTGTCCGGGAAGCCGGCGCGGATCTCAGACTCTGGAGGCCTTTTTCCCAGAGAGAGCCAGCTCATCTCTCGTTCAACACGTCGGGGCCGGTCTGTGAGCCTGCGGGCTCTCGGTCCCTCTGCACACCCCCTTCTGGTCATCTTCTCCCCTCAAGCCCTCTGCTTTTTTTTTTTTTCCCTTCCCATCTTCCGAAATAGTCCTCCTAACGAGTGTTGGCCCATCCCTGTTCCCAGCTATAAAAACAGGCCCCGGTGGCCGAAGATGCTTAGAGAATGTGGTTATTATTGCACATACACACACACACATCCATACGCAGGGGCCCCTCTCCAGTAGTTTGGTAAATGATGCCCCAAACTTAGCTCGAAGCAGGAATGAGTCCAAGGTTTCTTCTCATCATCATCATCATTCCTCGGCAGGCCCATGACTCAGCCCGAGTCACATTATTTGTTCCAGAGAAAACATTATTTTTTTCTGTCAAGCCTCCCTCTCTCTGTTTTCCCTCTTGCTAACTTGCGCTGTTATTCTTTCTTTTCATATCTTCCTACGTCTTTATCTCTTTTGCTCCCACTGTAAATTACCTCTCGTGTCTTTCTTTTTCCCCCATTTCTCCCTCCGTCTGTCTCTCGCTTTTCTTACTCAATACACGCTCGCTGCCCACTTTTTTTTTTTTTTTTTTTCCACGGGCAGACTGTTCTTTAAGAAGCAGGCCGGAGTAATTCAAACAACATGGCTCTAATTTGCTATGACATGTTTCATTTCTGACCTCACTTCAGATAACCATCTTGCTCTCTCCCCTTTCTTTCTGCATGTCTCTTCCTCTCTCTCTCACATTCGGGGATATGCTTTGGATGAGCCCGGGCCTATTTGTGGAGGATCCTTCTAACCATGCGCTCATGCTAACGGTTTTTGCGGGTTCTCAATAAAGACCAAAATGTTTGCTTTTGCTTTGTAGGTCATTTAAACAAAATGTATTCCTCAGGAGCCAAAATGCGCTGGAGGCTCCGTGAGCCGTCCGTCAATTTCTTATCTGGATTCGAGAGCGTTTTTTGGAGGGAAACTTTTGTTATACATTTAGCGCGGCCGACCACTACGCAGAGGAAAAGACGTACTACGGGACATGATGTCTTGCCCCTGCTCGCGGACTCAACAATTTGACATTATTGGCAAATATGGGAAAGGGAGGTGGTTGAGGGGGGATGACAGGAAATGACTGAACAGTTCAATTTGGGTGCTGGGGTAAGTCGGAGTGAAAAAACTTGACAGGCGCAGCACACTCTGCTGCCAACCCCGAAAGCCACAAATATGAGCGTGTTCCCTGAGAAGTCGGCCATGTGAAAACAAAAGTGCCTGGCAGTGGGCAGCGGAGAGAGAGGGCTGAGGGAGGAGAGGGAGAGGGAGAGAGAGAGAGAGAGAGCTGTGGAAGTTTAATTTGGGTGAGAGGTCAACACGGAGCCAAAGCCGAAGGACGCTCACCGAAGATGACTTGTCTGCTTCTTTCCACCGCCAACACAAACATATATACAAACATGTTGACACTTCTATCGCTCCCTCCCACAGATATACGTTCATGCACTACTTCAGGGCCTTCATCACAATCACGAGTGTGCAGCCCCGAAAAGGGCAGGCGAGTTCATACACACTATAGAAAGGTCAAAAGCGCTGTCACACACACCATCATCACAACCACGGGAAGGAAAAACATCTGTATTCACAACAAATAAAACTGAGCGGTGTTTTCCTCTTTTCAGTTGCAAAGTTGTCCGTCAGAAAATAAAGAATAAAAACTGGTAATTTGCGAGATGTGAACGGGAGGTTCAACAATACGCTGTAAAAAATGATTACGCTCCAGCCTGTGAATGTTGCCTTTTGGAGCTCTCCAAACTGGCCAACGTTTTTACGGCTGAGCTGTGGAAGGGAACAATTCATGACTTTACAGCCATCACAACACAGATCGTAAATACGCCAACAGTTGTGTGTGTGAGAAGCAGCACATTGTAGACGAGGCTGTTGACGGCTGCCACACAAAGACTCCGTCGATGTGGATCATGTTCATCTCTAACAGAAGGCGTGTTATTCCGGTATGGAAATATCACACAGTCGGCATCGCTGTGTTAAAATGTGCCATCAGGGTGGCTTTTGAAATGTTTTTTTTTAATGCCAGAATCTATATATTTGCTTCATTTAAGTCTATGTGGAGGTAGAAGGAAGTTACCGCTTTTATTGTTGTAGTCTGAGTAACCAAAACAAACCGCAGCGAGCTGAAATGACAAAGCAGAAAACGTCAGAGGGTCAGCGTGGATACGACCTGCACCCTCACATGTTAAATCCAGCGTGGTAAACACTACACATCCAGTAAAGGATGGAAACACTTTGGGTTTCACACATTGACAGGAAAAGCAGAGCTAGACAGAGCAGAGCTAAAGCTGCATGCTAACTCTGCCAGGGACAGGAAACGTTATCGTATCACGGCAACGTGCGGTCGAGCCGGCCGTCGCTCTCATCTCCGTGGTCAAATGTATCCGACGCTACGACTGTAGAGCACCCAGATACTGACATTTATGTTCTCTGCATTGAAACGGCCCCGATGGAGCTGACCATGGATGGATAAAGAGAACGGAGCTGACGGGAGAGCTAGAGACAGACTTGGAGAAGTTAGAGGAAGTAGACACGTGGGACTACGTTCAGTTTTCAAAATAAGGTGTTAACAAAAGGAACTTTTTTAAAATTGATTGGATTATGTTCACCAGAAGTATAAAACATTACATGTCCCTTATAAATTAAAAACAAAATACCACTAATTTGTGAAGGAAATCTTTGATTTTTGGTTTGCTGGAAAAAAAATGTAATAAATAATTCCTGACAATGATCCTGATATATTTGACTTCAGGACATCTCTGAGTACATACATGCTGACAATCAAACAATTTTACTGGATTAATTTAGATATTTTCCAAAGTAAAAGTCCCTAGAAGTGTATGATTCAACTTTTCCCCTCCATGGTCTAGTGTTAGCAAAGTTAACAAAAATAAATCGTAATATCGAATCGCAATACATGTAGAACCCAAGCATCGTGATAGAAACGAATCGGGAGATCATCTCAGCCCTAATATTAACTAAAAAGTCACCTCGGACTCCTGCAGAGCCGAGAGCCCACCAACATCCATGTGTCCTGCTGAGCTGATCGTCAGCAGCTCAGTGTCGGTCACTCTGAATCTACTAAATGGATAAAATGTATGTGAATCAACATCTGAGAGAGCTGCACATGGTAACTCATTTGTCATTTGACACAGATTTTTTTTTTTCCTCACGGTGTCTGGCGAGAGCTCGGGCCAGGGATTTTTCCTCGGCATGTAATCCACCCAACAGAAACGTACATCCAACCTCCTTCTGACTAATTTAAAAACTGTGTGATTCCCATCCGGTGAAAAGCTGAGCAATAGGACAGATGCTCGGTATCTATCACATACCCCGTGCTCCCCGTGGAAATCCTACAGCGCTGCAAATGGCTAGCAACCCTAAAAACAAGGCCACCCCCCACCACCACCACCTCGACACACACTGGGCCGATGCAGAGCTGCTGAACTGTACCAGCTAATGCCTTTGGCTGCTTCAACAGCTGCGCTGCCCTGCCTCATCCCTCATGTGCACTAACAAGTGATGTGTGTGTAAACGCGCAAGTGTGTGTTTTTCTGACGGAGGAGGCGCTTTGTGCATGTGTGTGTGTGTGTGTGTGTGTATGCATGCATGCCATTTGCATAGCGCAGGCCATAAGAAAGACTTCATTCACAGCTTCTGTGAAATTAGCCAGAGGCTCACCTCAAGATGTTCACACTCCAGACCTGCCAATTGTAAACAGACTCAACTCTGTCTCTCAGAATTTACTCTGTACCTCACTCGCTTTCCCCTCCGGGTGTTTTGATGCAAGTAGTTTCAGAGTTTAAGAGAAGTTTTTAAGGGGTAACACTTTCTATGACGCCCCATGTCTATAATGCATTAATGTGATTATAAGTTACTCTAAGTGGTCGTTGTTTGCTTTAAAGGCCTTTACATGCCGGGGAGCGGGACGAATATCTGACACAAAAATGCGAAATATTCGCCTGCGAATATCATGCATCAAAACTATTGATACTGGCAGCGATGCAAATGTGTGACGGCGGCAACACTTTTTCGATTCAAGCAGGCAGAGGACCAACTATACCGGGACGGCACCCAGAGAGAGACCAGAACAGCGTCTGGCAGTCTGTCGGAGGTAAATTGTTGTACAGCCTAAACTACTGGAAGTTGTTTTTATTGAGTTTCCTTTTAGCGAAATGCTCAGTAAATGTTCCTCTGGTAAACAGCTGTGGGGCGTATATGGCTTTTATTGTGAAAGGTAAGAAGGGAAAGAGTGACTCTGGTACACGCAGCCTTAGTTCATAATACGGAGCGTCCGTGTTGTTCTACACTATAGTTTATGTTTTGAATGTGTCCATTCTGCACAACGTGATTGGTTGATGCCTTTGTTTGCAGTGTGAAAACCCAGAATGTGTAATATTTGCATTAGAAAAGTTAGAAACAGTTACAAAAATTATGTTGACGTGCAAATTAATCACACGAAAAAAACACCCCCGGTGTGTAAATGTCTTAAGTAAATTAAAAATTAATTTTACAACATTTTGTGTCTTGCATAAATGTAATATGTTTTACTTAAAGCAAACAATGAACACTTAAGAGTAACTTATAATGACATTATAATGCATTACACCAGTGATTATAATGGATTATAAAAACAACTATGGGAATTATAATACACTATGATTATGAAGTATTTTGATAAAATGCTTTATAATGAGTTATGATTACTGTTAAAAAACATTCTGAATATTTATGAGTGCTTATAACTATAATCTTACAGTCCTATAAGCACTAATAAGTATGTTTATAATGCATTACAGACATGGGCGTCATAAAAGTGTTTCAAATTTCTGCAAAATAAAATGTAAATCTGTGTGTGTGTGTTTTCATTAACTACCTTTATGGGAGTGTATATATTTGTAAAACATGTCTCCGTCAGCCTTTATCACTTCTTCTGTTTCTCAATAAGGCAACTTGTCGGCCTCAGCCGAGGGTAAAAACTGTTTTGTTTGTACAGCTGTAAACGTACCTGGTGGCACAAGTTGACTAGTGTAGTGTATTCTTTACATGATGTGTTGCCTGAACACCACTTGAAAAATATAAAAAGGCTACCGTTGGTTATTCTCCAGATTATTTCCGAGACTTTTCTTTTACACTTCATGACGTTTTTCTGAAGCCGAACGTTGAACCGGTGACCCCTCGATGGCCGGCACTTCCTCTGATGGCAGAAAACCTGCAGAGTCAATTTGATTAGCCGCCACTCTTTCTTCCAATACGGCCTCAGGTAATGAGGTATGTCTGGAAGTAGGTGGAGGCCAGATAAGGTGGGGGGTACTGGCGTTGGGTTAGGGGGATGTTGGCTGGAGGTGGGCGTGTGGAGGGGCGAGGGACCCTTCAAACTTCAAAGGCTTCAGATTGGACACGAAACACACGTTAGGAGGAGGGGGAGGAGGACGGATCACACAAATCTAATTTTCCTAAAAAGGGGAAATGCAGACAATGAGGAGTTGGAGGTAAACTACTTGTGACCCCACTTTTACCTGGTTCCCCCCCCTCCCCACCTCTCTGTTCCTCATCCCTTCCTCCCTCCCTCCCTCCCTCCTTTCCAGATCAGATTAAGCACAGTGGAAGGGAGCCTCCACTCGTTAAGGAACCCTGTCATGACAAATAGAAACACAAAGCATGACCTGCCTTCAATTGGAAACGGATCCACAGCGGAGGGGCGAATAGGGAGGGAGCCAGAGGAAGAGAAAGAGCGAGAGAGATGGAGATAATTGAATCAAGGCTGCGGGGGAAGACAGATAAATCTTATTATTGATACTTCAGTTGAGCAGAGACACGGCGAACGAGAGAGAGAGAGAGACTGAGAGAGAGAGAGACAGAGAGAGAGAGAGATCAGTCTCACTTCATTAAAAGACGGCTAATATATCTGGATCATTTAGCTGCCTGCTGCACGTTTAGAGAGAGCGTACGCGGGGCAGGACTGTTTCTCCATTTTTATGTTATGTTTATAGACAAGATTGTGTTTTTATTTTAGTTAGCGTTAGTTTAGACGCTGTCCTCGTCCTCGACCTAATCGATTAGTTGATTAAAGCGACAGATCTGTGAAAGAATCACACAAAAGCACCACTTTAAATCTTGCGTTTACCAGAAATGTGCTAAGAAGTTTCTAGGAAATAAGTCATTCAGCATGAAAAAAGCAAAAACAAGACTCTGTGGAAACCGAGTGTATGTCTGGACCGCGTTCCGTCAGTCTGTGATTGTTGTGGTTAAACTGTTACACAGATAGTCAGCGGTCATGTCTATAACATTAAATCCAGCGGTACATGTCCACCAGGTCCGGCGAGGACACTAGGAGACGCACTGCTCCACTCAACTGGCCGTTGAAGCGGTGACGTACCCTATCGTGATTGGTCCCTGGTTTTCTGCTCGCGGTTTCAAACAGGAAACAACATGGCGGCCTGCTCCTAAACTTTCTGTAATCCCTTCTAAACAATCCACCAAAATCTACTTCTGAAAACATTTTTAAGCGAGAAATAGGCGACGATGTCACAGCTGCTGGATCTGGTTTCATTTTAGAACTAGATCGCCTAGTTTGACAGCTAGGTCCAAGTTTCGTGAGCCGTACGCGTCGCGCATTTGCATAAAGGACTGTTACCCGCCTTTTCATTTTGAAAGAGCAACGGCCAATGAGGACACTCCAAACACTCGGCCGACCAATCGTGTAATTTCATCACTCAGTCAGCGACAAACTTGCATTTGTAGGGCTGGCCCTCTGCGGTCAGGCCAAAAACGACTAATCGGCTACAGAAATCTCAGTCAACTAAGACCAAAATGAGAGGGGGCAGTCCCAAACTGCAGTGTCTAAATTTATAGATTAACATTGTCCGTACTCCGTACAGCTATTAGGTCAATACAAAAACCCACACAATGCATCTTATGTTATATAATACACCACAATTTACTTCCTCTGGCGTCTCCCATGATGCCTCCGAAACATTTCCGATCACAGAAGATGGAAAAGAAAGGTGGAAACACAAACTATTACCTATTTGTCTTTTCCCTAAACAAGCTATTCTCTACAGAAAACCAACACAGAACAAATGTGTCATTTTTCCAGCTTTCCGACTGACTAATTTGTTGAGGCCTCATGTTGTTATTTTAATGTTCCCCGTCACTGAAACACCAGCTAAAACAATTGTTGTCTAGGTAACCATGTTCAGATAGGTGGCTGAGCGGTTACTTCCCCTTCACTCATCGGCAAAACTGTTGAGCTGCACTGAAATACACTACAAATGTACAGTCTACGTATTTCTAGGAGATGTAAGAGAGTGTCTGAATGTAGGACCAAGTGTTCAACTTCACACCAGTGCAGAGGAAACAACTTCTGTAAATGATCCCGATGACAGTTTATATTCTGCAGTGGTCACCTCCACCACACCAGCGGTCTGATTAAATCCCTCCTTGGAGAAAGGTTGTGCTCTTCTCCTCAGAAAGCCACACAGGAGGCTGGTGTGAATGAATGTGGTCAATAATGGATGAAGAGGACGGCGAGGACAACCAGCTACATGGAAACTCAAGAGGCAGGTGAGCCGAGGAAACCGTCTCGCCTCCTCTCTTCTATCTCTCTCTCTCCTCCCCGTCTTTATCTCTCACATGCAAACATGCACGACACAGCTGGCACATACATAAGTGAGCAAACACAGCACGTATATGCATCCAGACATGCACACAGAGGAACACACAAACATACTGTACATAGAGAAAGCGGGAGAGAGAGCCAGCTGCCATTTGAAGCATTCTGATGTGTAAATAAACACCTGAGAGCTTTTTCCAGCCAAACAAAACCAATTTTCAAAGCTCTACAAACAACGACGGACCAGTCGTGACACTGGCCTTTCTTTTCTTTAGAGGAACCGCTCAATTAATATGTCACCACAAGTCAAGACCACGAGACCCTGCTAAAATAAGCGAGCCACTTCAGCCCTCGCCCTCTGGAGAGAGACGAGAGAGGGACATAAATTGCCCTCTTTAGAGTAAAAGAGTCATCCAAAAAACCAATAAGCTGTGAGCGGGCACCTGCAGCACTGAAAATAAATAAGTTGTCTTTTTTTTCCTCCTGTTCGCTCTCTGCTTATTCCCTCATCGCCTCATGAGCAACCTGAGAAAACAATTCTGTTTATCCACTTCCATCGTCTCTGCAGCCACCTGAATCAGTTTTCCATGGAGCAGGTTCTTTACGCCGGCTTCTTAAAGGTCTCATATCGTGCTCATTTCCAGGTTCATACTTGTATTTTGGGTTTCTACTAGAACACGTTTGCATGCTTTAATGTTCAAAAAACACGTTCAATTTCTCATACTGTCTGTCTGAATATTCTAATGAGCCTGCATGTGACATAGGAAGGGGAGCCAGATCTGAATGACTTGTTGAATCACATGTTTTCTGATCTAGACAGCCCACAAAAAACTGAGCGGGTCGTCTTATTTCACAGTTTGTGGGTTGGAAGACGCTCCAGATACTCGTATGTATGAGCACAAGCACTGAAGAAGTGAGTTTTTCAATGATATGTTCCCTTTAAGACAGGAGAAGATTCTGACCTCCATCAAATACAAGAACTACAGCATCAAAACACTGATGACTTTTGATCGAATTTGTATCAGTGCCATCATTAAATTCTGAATTGCATTCAAAATATCTTCATAATTCAGCTGTCAATGGTCAAATTAGCCATTTTATTGTCTCAGTTTCTTTGTGTTTGGGTCTTAAAGCTGCAGTAGGCAGTATATTTTTGGCATCATTGGGCAAAAATCCCATAATAACCTTTCAGCATATTGTAATTCAAGTGTTCTGAGAGATAACTAGACTTCTGCTCCTCCTCATGGCTCTGTTTTCAGGCTTTAGAACATCTAGCCCGTGACGGGAGACTTTGACCAATCACAGGTCATTTCATTGAGAGAGAGAGCGTTCCTATTGGCTGTGCTCTGGTCATGTGAACTTGGCGTTCCTTCTCCAGATTTCACAATCAGCGTCACAAACGTTCTAATTTTCCAGCTAAACCGTGCACTACAAGATGATTCTGAAAACATCTGAGGAGAGAAATAGGCATTAACGTAACAGAATATTGATTCATATTTGATCAGCGCTGCCTAGTTTGACTGTTTGGTCGGAGTTCGCGAGTGATCGACAGCCGGCTCTCATAGACGGCAGCTGGACAGCAGACCTCAGATCAGCTCTGACTGCTTGTTTTCCTCTGGTCTGTGAAATCTTTCAGATGCCGTTAGGAGCACTGCAGAACACCGGTGATTTTTATAATTAATAGATTACATGCAAAGATTAATTCAGTCAATACTCTATTGGATTTGTAAAGAGACGCGTCCTCTCAGTGTATGTGTCCTCTCAAAGAAGGGCTGTGATGTTGGATGTTACAGCGACTGTGATAAATGTAAATGCAGATCCTCCTGTTCTGATTGCATGAAAAAGTCAACTTTTCTTTACTCAGATTTCATGCATACAGTGGTGTGTTCTTTGAGCTGACAGGTTTCCTAAAATTAGTTTTATAATAAATTGCAAAATATCTCCTTGCTTACAGTATCGCAATATATTGAATCATAACCCCTGTTATCATGATACGTATCGCCAGATTCTTGCCAATACACAGCCTTAATTTGCATACCTGTATACCAACAGGTGCTCAGGCAAATACCTGAGGAGAAAAACAATGAATAACTGTCAGGTCACTAGTTTTAACTCTTTATACATTTCGGTACTTCCAACTTTGCCCTTAAACAAAACGACAAAGGAAATTACTTGAAAGATTATCTGAGATGCCTACACTGGAAACAATAAATGTATTCATTGATTTACTTGCAAATGTATTACACATTTATATCTCAGGTAAATGACATCACCAGTGTCAAAACTGCCACTTTTTTTCCAGGCATTGTAGATGATTTTTTGGCCAGCGACGCTCCTCACACACTCTGTGACAGGAGGTGATGAAAGAGGAGAGGAGCAGCTTTGAGGAGCGCACCGCCGCCGTCACTGTCACAGACACCGTGTTGGCTCGCTGCTACGCATCCCTGCATTGTCCCCCGCTACACCCGACACTGCCCCTTCCACCTGTGGTGTGTGTGTGTGTGTGTGTGTGTGTGTGTGTGTGTGTGTGTGTGTGTGTGTGTGTGTGTGTGTGTGTGTGTGCGCGATCTGATCTTGGACACAATGAAGGTATGAAGAGCGGAGGAAGTGATCAAAGTGTCAACCAGAACCCCTGATACTGAAAACCCACGGTGCCCCCTGCTCGGAAACGCTATCTACACAGGTACGTCATTTAGATCCCCACGTAGAGCACTGCAAGGCTTCGATGCTACTAACACGAACACTTCTTTTATATCTACTAATAATGAACAATTTCTGATATCAAGTACTGCTGTTATGTTTGAAAACAGTTTTACAAATGAGCATTTTAAGAAGAAATCTTTACACTTTTTTTACACATCGGCCAGGACAGATAATTATCTTTGATCTTTACACTTTACAAATGTGTGGCTGATCTCAGACTCCTCAGGAACACAGGAATAAGGAAACCACTTATTGCAGGGGTGAGCAATTATTTGTCCTGGGGGGCCACATGAGAAACCCAGATTGTTGCCGTGGGGCCAAACAAATTATGTTCTTCTCAGCATTTATTAAACTGAAAATCATTCCAAACAGCACATTATTAAGGATATTATATTATACACAGGCGTGTTTGAACCGGACTGTTTTGGGTTGTAATGTTTCCATTAACAAAACTTAACATTTAACTTAACATTAACACTTCCTTCTTTTGTTACTTCGTGCAGCATTGTAAAAAGTCCTTGCTGGCTGCTTTTGTAGCGTAGCTAGCAGTGCCTCGGCTGTCCTCACCTTCTCATCTCCAGATAGGTTTCTCTTTTTTTCTGCATGTTTTGTCTGGAAGTGGCGGCTCTTGATGTAGTCTTTGAATACAGCCACATGTTTGTTGCAAACTAAGCACACAGCTTTACCGCCAACCTACCGCGAAAAAATACTACGCAGTCCACGACTCGGTGACGCTACTTCAAACATCCATTTACGTCAATGTCAAGTGTGACAGGAAGAAGCACGAGGTCTCGTGCATTCGATATTTACTGAAAATACGACTGAAACTCAAACAGAATCAAAGTGAAAGTTGAGAGGAGATCTGTTATCTGTCTGTGGTTGCTACCCTGCATCATTTCCCACCCCAAGTTACCTATCAGACGTAAGCTTATCAGTTTTTAAACCCGTTTAAATAGGATTATTTTGATGAAATCTCCCATACAAGAGCTCGATGTAAACTCTGCTCTGCTCTGCTCTCTGAATGAAAATATAAAGAGTGCTTTGAGATAAAAAAGAGAACAGGTTTTGATTCCTGATGTCAGAACTAAAGAAAAGGGAGAGAAGTTGAGAACGTAGATGGTGGAGTCCATTTATCGCTTCTCCTCTGTGTGATATTGGTTTCAAAGGTGCAGTTGTAAGTGAAAGACACAGGTTAGAGCATGAGGACCCCTGTCCTAACTGTGTGTGTGTGTGTGTGTCTTGGCAGACCCAGATGGCAGGCGGGCAAAGGGGGAAGGTGGGCCAAGCGGACAGGAAGCAGTAAAGGAGAGTTCTGGTTACGAGGATCAGACGGCGGAGACGAACCGCGCTCAAAGCTACCGCCGCTACCGTACTCAAGGTGTGGGTTACACTCCTACACACAAGGGACAAACACACACACATTCTTGTATATATGCTCCCCAAAGGATACTGTGTGTGCGTCGGTTAGCATCCTAATTAACATGCAATGGCAAATGTGCATACACACACATGCGCGTGTTCGGTCACACACACGGACTCTCACACGCCCCCGCCCCGCCCCACCCCCTCTTCAACCAAGCAGATCCACTTAAAAGGCCTCGTATCAATTGTCAACGGCCATGTTTAGTTGTTTAGGCCCCTTCTCCCCACTGATGAGGACCAGACCATGGAAAATGCAGCCACCCATTAGCCACATGTTGCTTCTAATACTGACCCAATAAAATGCCGTTCCCCCTGCCACGGAGAGTTCATCTGGCCCACCGCACAGAGAGAGAGAGAAAGACAGGAAACTAAAAAATTAAGCAGCGAGGGAGGGATTTGGTGATGCACAGAGAAGAAGAGAAGGAGGCACTTGCAAAATAAAGATGTGTCAAAGAGAGAGGGAAGCGCATGGGCCTGCTGCTAATTTCCCGCCCTGAGTGCAGTAATCTGAGGGGAAGATTAAGGTGAAGGAGTTATTCTTGACTATTTTATTAAGAGGTGCTCTAGGCGCTGGAAGAAGGGGCTTTAGCGCTCCTCCAGCAGCGTGCCATACAATACAAGACAAACATTTGCTGTTATTTCACCAAAGTACTCTCAGATGTGCTGGGTCGGGGCCTTGCCTTTTGCCGCAGAGGAACTTGGCATCAAAGTTCCCCGCAGTTCTCCGAAAACAAAAATCTGCCCTTCTCTGCCGCGGGGTCCTGCCCCGAGCCCGCGTCCCGACAGATAAATAGCGAGGTGTCAAAAGACGGGACGGCGAACCTCACACCTAGTTTTAATTAAAAAGGGGGAGGGCGCGTTGCGGATGAACAGGGAGAAGCAGAGAGAGAGCCACACAGAGAGGCGAATGAATCTGTTACTTATATTAGAAAAGAACCTGGGGATCTGAATATTAACATTAACATTTAGCATTTTATCTTAAAGGTCCCATATCATGCTCATTTTCAGGTTCATACTTGTATTTTGTGTTTCTAATAGAACATGTTTACATGCTGTAATGTTCAAATAAAACCTTTGTTTTCCCTGTACTGTCTGCCTGAATATACCTGTATTCACCCTCTGTCTGAAACACAATTGAGTTGCAATGCCGTTGCTAGGCAACAGTTTGGGTCCATGTTTACTTCCTGTCAGTTGATGTCATTAACATACGCTGCAACAGGAAATAAACTGGGACACATTTAGTACGTTTACATTTAAAACTGTGTAATGGTCTAATTATTGTAAATTTGTGACATCACAAAGGGACAGAAATCCTAACGGCTTGTTTCAAACGCACAATTTCTGAATACGGGCTGTGTGTTTCTCCGTATATTGAGCGTTTTGATAGTTTAACAGTATTTATATAGAACGTAAACCTGCTTTATAATATAAAAGACATGGAATTCTCACTTTTTACAATATGGGACCTTTAATATACTATACATACAGGTTGTTTTTTTTAAATGTAGAATATCCCTATTTGCCTCAAAGTTAAAGATCAAGTTTCATTCTGTAGAAATGTATAAAATATCAACAGTAGAATGTAATTAGAATTGATACCGGATCGGATATCGGACCGATACTGACTCAAATAGCTTTATCGGGTATCGGATCTTTTCAGTTCAATTCTATGTTAATATACTATACACATTATAAACTGGAATTACGATTCCCTAAATTTAAACAAGCCAACTCTTGTTAAACATCTTATATAATTCCACAACAAAAATAGCCCTAAACCTGCAGGTTGTGCCTCACAAGCCCATCTTCGAAAAGCAGTTTTTTTATGTCATGCAAAATTAAAATGACGTCGCAGAATATATCTATTTTTCAAAAGTTTTAAAATGGAGCCGAGGCCGTCGACAGGCCGGCAGCAGCCTCACCCACCTGCCTCTTTTGTTTGCTTTGTCGCTGCTTCACCGTGCCATTCTTAAACACTTACTGCTCTTCAGTGCTGTTGAAAAACAAGACGCCTCTGTCAGTGCATGTGTGTGCGCGCGTGTGTGTGTGTGTGTGTGTGTGCCTGCGGTCATCCAAGTGAGCTTTTACTGCATTCAGGGAAATGCAGAGAAACACATTTAAAAAGCCAGCGTGGCGCTGAAACAAAGAACTAACAGTATAGCTGCATGTCTTCAGCTCTCTGACCAACATGCAGGTCCTGGAGTGCAAACATTTGTTCAGAATAACATCTTCCCAATTAAAACAGCTAAATTGTCATGTCTCGAAAACCTCAGGAACTCTGGGAGTTGAATTGTCAGCGCGGACAGACAAAAACCACAGAAGTGGCCGTTTCAACCACTCATAAAACACAACTCAGAAACGTCTTCCTCTTTCCTTTTCTGTACTCGGAGGAGAGGATGTGGCGAGACTTGATGAGGAGAGAGGGAGGTAGAGAGGAGGAAGGAGACATCAGCCTCAGCCTGGTCTCACTGCCAGGGCGTCAAATACCGACACGTCTTGATACGGACGCACAAGCCAACCTTACGCGTCTGTATGAGACGCACCGGGCTTTCAACTACGTAACTATGGCGTCATTAGTAGACGCTCATAGCAACGGACGTAGTATACGGAGTGAGAAGGCTTCTGAGGGCAGCTGGAAATGGTGGTGAATGGGGCAAACTAAGTGGTTTTGTTGCCTACTCCTAACCGCCACCATTTCACAACGTAAACCACGTTATAACATTAACCGCCACCGTTTCACAATGTTAACCACTTGTTATAACGTTAACCGCCACCGTTTCACAACGTTAACCACGTTATAACATTAACCGCCACCGTTTCACAACGTTAACCACGTTATAACATTAACCGCCACCGTTTCACAACGTAAACCACGTTATAACATTAACCGCCACCGTTTCACAACGTTAACCACGTTATAACATTAACCGCCACCGTTTCACAACGTAAACCTCATGTTATAACATTAACCGCCACCGTTTCACAACGTAAACCTCATGTTATAACATTAACCGCCACCGTTTCACAACGTAAACCTCATGTTATAACATTAACCGCCACCGTTTCACAACGTTAACCACATGTTATAACATTAACCGCCACCGTTTCACAATGTTAACCACTTGTTATAACGTTAACCGCCACCGTTTCACAACGTTAACCACGTTATAACATTAACCGCCACCGTTTCACAACGTTAACCACGTTATAACATTAACCGCCACCGTTTCACAACGTAAACCACGTTATAACATTAACCGCCACCGTTTCACAACGTTAACCACGTTATAACATTAACCGCCACCGTTTCACAACGTAAACCTCATGTTATAACATTAACCGCCACCGTTTCACAACGTAAACCTCATGTTATAACATTAACCGCCACCGTTTCACAACGTAAACCTCATGTTATAACATTAACCGCCACCGTTTCACAACGTTAACCACATGTTATAACATTAACCGCCACCGTTTCACAATGTTAACCACTTGTTATAACGTTAACCGCCACCGTTTCACAACGTTAACCACGTTATAACATTAACCGCCACCGTTTCACAACGTTAACCACGTTATAACATTAACCGCCACCGTTTCACAACGTAAACCACGTTATAACATTAACCGCCACCGTTTCACAACGTTAACCACGTTATAACATTAACCGCCACCGTTTCACAACGTAAACCTCATGTTATAACATTAACCGCCACCGTTTCACAACGTAAACCTCATGTTATAACATTAACCGCCACCGTTTCACAACGTAAACCTCATGTTATAACATTAACCGCCACCGTTTCACAACGTTAACCACACATTACAACGTTAACCGCCACCGCTTCACAATGTTAACCACATGTTATAACATTAACCGCCACCGTTTCACAACGTAAACCACGTTATAACATTAACCGCCACCGTTTCACAATGTTAACCACTTGTTATAACATTAACCGTCACCGTTTCACAACGTAAACCTCATATTATAACATTAACCGTCACCGTTTCACAACGTTAACCACACATTACAACGTTAACCGCCACCGCTTCACAACGTTAACCACATGTTATAACATTAACCGCCACCGTTTCACAATGTTAACCACTTGTTATAACGTTAACCGCCACCGCTTCACAACGTTAACCTCCACCATTTCACAACGTTAACCATATGTTACAACGTTAACCGCGTGTTACAACGTTAACCACAACTTACAACGTTAACCTCCACCGTTTCACAACGTTAACCATGTTATAACATTAACCGCCACCATTTCACTACGTTAACCACATGATACAACTTTAACCGCCACCATTTCAGTACGTTAATCATATGTTACAACGTTAACCTCCACCGTTTCACGTTAACCACAAGTTACAATGTTAACCTCCACCTTTTCACAACGTTAACCACATGTTACAATGTTAACCGCCACCGTTTCACTACGTTAATCACATGTTACAACGTTAATCACATGTTACAATGTTAACCTCCACCGTTTAACAACGTTAACCACCTGTTACAACATTAACCGCCGAAATCTTCTATCCCGATACAGGTCATTTTATATCTCGATAACGATATATATCACAATATAGCATGTTTTCTGGTAATTCAATAATAAACAGTCTATATGGAATAACCACATGGTATTGTTGTATACTCCTGTGTGAATTAAATACTTGACAAATGAAAAGTACTGAGTATTTTCTCATTTTAAGAGCTTGAGTGCAACATGAACAGATGAGTGCAACATGAACAGAACAGTTTGAAGTGTAATTACAGAGAAAAAAAGAAGTATATATAGGCCTAACCTATACATGATATAAACGATATAGAAAAATATATACGGTGGACATTTTTTATATTGTTTTAATGATATATATATCATATTGCCCAGGCCTATGTCAGACTGTAGAAATTCAAAATGTGCCATCTCAGGATTTAGATGATTAAAGTCAAATTAAGTGATTCCACTTTTAAAAACACAAATATCACTTCTAGGTGTCCGTACAGTGATGCTTTTATAAAGTCACCATTGAATTCATCAATAATACAGAGAGAAGATATTCATTTCTCCACTGACAGTAACCACCAATTCTAACCCTACAAATCAGTCGCAAGACATGTCTAGTAGCTGAATGCTCGTCTTTAAACAGTAGAGACTGATTTCAATGGAGCAAATTCATGCACATCCTCTATTAAATGAGCCCCTGGAATGCATCAAATGTCACACATCCGAGAGCGGACTTTGACTTTAATGCCTGGATGATCCAACTTAGACGTAACATCCAGTCGATGGTCGTTACGGTTGAGGCCAACGAGGAAGAAGCAGCCCAGTTCATGACATCATGCGAGTCCTATAGGTGATGATGTGTGAACTGTACAGGGAAGGGCAGCTGTGGCTGGGAAATGGCAGCAACAGAGAGATACTTAGGATGTCGAGACTGGACGGCAGACGGTGTTTCAGACAAGATGTAATTGTCTTTGAAAGAAAGTAGGATTAAATCAGTTATGCTTTATAAACCTAACAATAACAACCACAGTAGCTGTTGGTTTGACACGTATCGTAGAAGAGTTCCGATGGGAGCTACATACATGTTCCAGCTGTGATTATAGACGTAGTTCATACATTAAAAGCTAGTCAAGCGTTTCTTAAGCTCAGTGGGACAGTGACCATTGAATTAAAAACCCTGGTAGCATTAATGTTGTTTGTATACTTTCTAAGCTCGTCCCAGTCTTACAATCCAAAGCCAAACTCTGCTCCACTAGTGGAACTGGTCTGGGTATGTGCAGCTCACAGTACCACCCACTGCTTCTCTCTGCGTTGTGTTGGAGTCAATACAGGACATGCAACCACTGCTTTGCTGAACAGGGATTTCTTTTGTTTGTATGTTTTCACTGGAAAGAGTAAAAATAAAATGCCTTCTTCTGTCAACCACGCAGAGCGTCTTTTAAAAACAAACTCAAGGAAGACGGATAATCGGACTACACGCAGTTGATCAGCAGATCAACAAGAACACATCATGTTATATGTTATATGTTATCTTTAGGGCTGGTAATCAATTAAAATGTTTAATTGTTATTAATCTCAAATTAATCGCGCATTGTTTATCTGTTCTAAATGTACCTTAAAGGGAGATTTATCATGTATTTAATACTCTTATCAACATGGGAGTGGGCAAATATGCTGCTTTATGCAAAATGTATGTATATATTTATTATTGGAAGTCAATTAACAACACAAAACAATGACAGATATTGTCCAGAAACCCTCACAGGTACTGCATTTAGCATAAAACAATATGCTCAAATCATAACATGGCATACTGCAGCCCAACAGACAACAACAGCTGTCAGTGTGTCAGTGTGCTGACTTGCTGCATGTGATTATCATAAAGTGGGCATGTCTGTAAAGGGGAGACTCGTGGGTACCCATAGAACCCATTTACATTCACATATCTGGAGGTCAGAGGTCAAGGAACCCCTTTGAAAATGGCCATGACAGTTTTTCCTCGCCAGAATTTAGCATAAGTTTGGAGCATTATTTAGCCTTCAATGGTACCAATGGATTCTTTAAGTTTTCTAGTTTCATATGATGCCAGTATCTTCAGTCTAGCTTTAAAGCTGAGCAGCTACAACCTCCGAAAGATCGATTGCGTTAACGCGTTAAAGAAATTAGTGGCGACTTTGACAGCCCTAGTTATCTTATTACTGATCCAGTTTATTCAAGAAATGTATTCAATTGCAAATATCTAATTCATTCTTAAATACTCCTTCCCATATTTAACTTAACGTAACACTCTTCTTTCTGGACTGAACCTGTGTTATGCCGCTCTCCTTCTCCTGTGTGGAGAACATACAATTAATACGGGCCGAGCGCTTTGCCTCTGGGACACTGAGCATCACACAGACGCAAGCTTGTAATAGAGCTATTTGTTTTCCTCAGAAAGCTGTCCAAACGGCCTCGCTGGGATCGCTAGACTGCACAGAGGCGAGCTATGAATTGGTCAAATCCACTGGGGCAGGTTATTGATTAGGCCCCCGGCTAGGAGGACGCAAATATGCAACTAAATTAGATATTTGTGTTTTGTGTGTGTGTGTGTGTGTGTGTGTGTGTGTGTGTGTGTGTGTGTGTGTGTGTGTGTGTATGTGCACTACTGTTGCAGTAAATCAACTTAATCTGCATCAACCACTGGTCAAGTTTTACAAACCACAGACCTCTACATGCAATATAATTTTCTGCTGTCCGTCTTTCACTCTGCAGGATGCACCAACCAGAAACATGAAGGCGCAAATTCGTTTTAACGCCACTAATTTCTTTAATGCATTGATGCAACTTGTGATTTTTAGGTTGTAGCGGGCTCAGTTTTAAAGCTAGAGTGAAGATACTGGTATCATATGAAACTACAACGCTAGAATTTTGGCGAGGAAAAAACTGTCGTGGACATTTTCAAAGGGGTCCCTTGACCTCTGACCTCCAGATATGTGAATGTAAATGGGTTCTACGGGTACCCACGAGTCTCCCCTTTACAGACATGCCCACTTTATGATAATCACGTGCAGTTTTGGGGCAAGTCATAGTCAAGTCAGCACACTGACACACTGACAGCTGTTGTTGCCTGTTGGGCTGCAGTTTACCATGTTATGATTTGAGCATATTGTTTAATGCTAAATGCAGTACCTGTGAGGGTTTCTGGACAATATCTGTCATTGCTTTGTGTTGGTAATTGATTTACAATAATACATTTATACATACATTTGCATAGATGAAGCATATTTGTCCACTCCCATGTTGATAAGAGTATTAAATATTTGATAAATCTCCCTTTAAGGTACATTTTGAACAGATAAAAAAATGTGTGAATAATTTTCAATTAATTTACAATTAACAACATGTTAAACAAGTGGTCATATTGAGGGTGTGAACTGGATGTTTACACCCTCTTCTTTTCAAAATACCACATCCGGTCTCCGTAGGGAGCAGTTTGGGATTTGTGACGGGTTGGGTGCTCCTCAGGCAAAATCACAAACTCAAATATATAATAGATACATGACATACATAACAACTTTCTACCGCCTCCCTCACATCCGCTGCCCTCCCTCTTCGACATCTCCCTTTTCAACAAGAGCAGTTTGTCAGGGTCAGAAAGCAATTTAAAACCTTTCGTAATGAGAGTCAGTGAGAGAGGGAGAAGTTGAAGGGAGAGAGAGAGAGAGAGAGAGAGAGAGATGAGGTAGTGGGGTGGAGAGAAGAGGAGGATGAGGAAGGAGGGAGGGGTAGGCTGGGGTGTCAGCCATCAAAGCAGGCCAGGAGAAAAGAAGGCCAGGTGCTGGTTGTGGGAATGTGCCGTCCATGGTTCCAGGGACCGGGGAGCTGGTGGGTGGGGGGGGCTGTGGGGTTGGGGAGTGTGGGGGGGGAGCAGGGTGGTAATTAGCCAAGCCTGGAGGAGAGAGAGGGCCCTCCGGGGCCCGCGGGGATAGCCCCTCCGAGAGGATACCATTTGCACTTCTACAGGAGCCGCCAGCCCCCGGGCCACAAAGAAGGGGAAAAGGGGAACTATGGCATCCTTTATCAGGCCGGACAAAGACGCCGCATCTTTTCAAAGGAGACCGGAGAGAGAGAGAAACTCCAGTGTTCCAGAGAAGGAGGGGAAAAAGAGAAGAGAAGAAAGAATCCTAGGACTGGTCAGGAGAGAGACACAGAGAGAGATGCCAGTGTGTGGGTTGCAAAGCGAGACAGGAGGTTACGGTCATACTGTGACCCAGCCGGTCCTCGGAGACATCAGAAATTCACTAATGTCCCACACACACACACACACACACACACACACGTAGATAACACATAAAGCTGAGTTGCACAACTATATTCCCAGCGCATAACAACTGAACACAACACCATGTTGTTGTTTTTTCCATCTCAGTTCCCATCAGTTTTGGAGGCATGTTAATATGTCTGGTTTTGCCGTAGAAGAGGAGCTTCAGTTTGCTTCCTCTTCCTCTCACGGCTGCTGAGTAGAGGCAGTGGATAAGGAGCCAAAATGGCCACCCTCTCTACCTTTGACATTATCGGGGAATCTAAAGAGTTTTGCCCTCCTGCAGCGCGAGGGAAAGTGGAGGTCACTGACATTACTTTTACCTATTACCTTTGGAGTACGGCTGCACGGGGGGGGTGAATGGTGGCCTTTGAGGCGGCGAGGCTTTGTGCTCCCCGGTGGAGAGCAGCCTGACAGCCTGAGCTGAGTGGGGGCCAAAAGGTCAGACAGGTCATGTGATAAGGCATTTCAGACCTGCATATCGGGCCCCAGACTGAAGAGGCCTGAAAAACCTCAAGACCCCCCCCCCCCCCCCCCCCCCCCCTCCACAAAATGCCATTTGTTGTCCATCAGTCAGTAGCGCAGGGCCGGGGTCGGGCCCGGCGCTGAAAGCTCCATTCACACACCCTCTCACCCAGGGATGTTTTTGCAATTCAATATTTTCACACGCAGGCAGCTTCGTCGTTACTTTGGAACCGTACACTTGGCAGGATGAGGCTGGGGGCCTCTGGGACGGAGGCTGAGAGGTGGAGGAGAGGGGGTCAGCACAGAGGAATCCTAGTGTCGGGGAGGGGACGGGGCCTGCGCCGGCTAATGGGCCATCTTGAAATGTTTTAGCCAAGACCCCTCCAACACCTACACACACACACACACACACACACACACACACACACACACACACACACATTGTGCCCTACTCATCGCTTCACAACCAATCTGAGTCCAGGTTAACGAGGAGGGCTCGGACTTCCTCCTTCAAAATCTCTGGGCGAATACAGTCACACTATCCTGGCAGGAAAAGACTCCCCTCTCCCTTCGCTCACAACAACATCTCTCTAACCCACATCTCTAATCTACAGCCCAGCAACAACCAAGTGAGAACGGTTGTACACCTATTTGAGCAAAGTACATATCTGTCCCCTTTAAAGGGACTGTATGGAAGTTTTTACACGTATAAACGTCACTAAGACCCAACGGATGTGACGTCATGCGCGCTCGTGAGTGCCTTCACGCTCTTCAGCTCCGCTACAGGGCTAACAGTGTGCAACGATAGCCAACGTTCGGTCAGAAATGGAGTCCGCTAACGCCAACGAACAACAAGACGCCACCACAACTCAGCAGACTCCAACACAAACTCCACGGAAATTATATCTAGTGAAGCTCATCTGGCAAAACAGGAATGTGACCGACTTCGGGGGAAAACTGCGATCAACATCGGCCGGGGCCTTCGATTCATGGAGGGACCTTCGTTTGGTTTTGGGCGTCAAAACGGACCCCAAGCTGGCAAAATTCCTACTGGATAGGTAACCTTACTGCCAAGCATGTGAAATATACAGTGATATTGTGGTTGTAGCTGTCAATCACGTTCAGTCTCGTGTGTGTCGCCTCACTGTTTTGACCGATTTAGCGAGCACACACTGACTGTCATTGACTTAGCAAGCAATTTCTGACTCCTACATAGAGCCCCTTTAAAATATCTCTAAATACAATATGATGAAACTCAGCAACTCCGGCATTAGCTGGTTTTGAGAATATGTATGTATTTTTCCAACAAGAGGTACTGTAGACATCTATCAGAGCAAACAGGTCAGGAAACAAGAACAAAAGCATTAACTTCATGGAAATGTGCCTCATTTAAACCGACCCATTTCAGCAGGTTTGTTCCAATTCCACAACTGTTAACACCGAAAGATTGGTTTAGCATACAGAGTGGCTGAGGTAAATGGAAGGGAGCTCTTAATATATTTATCCTGTGCACCACACTCTACTTAATGAAATTAAAACCACACCAATACGGGCCCCTTCGTCTCTGGGGAGTTCAGTAATCAACATGCCACCAGTTTTCATTTTGTATGAAAATAAATGGCAGCCGGTGATACGGGCCTAATTGTGTTGCACCGGGGAGGAGCCGGGTGAGAAAGGAAACTTGCGGCGGTGATGTAGCGGGAGCCAATTTTTAATGGACAGCAGCGGCGCTCAAGAGAGGAGGTGGTCAAATACGCAGAGGCATTCATCTGGGGACCGGTACCCCTACACTTCTCCCTCCTCCTCTTTCTAGCCATCATACTCACAAAGAAAGTTAGCCCAGTATTAAACAAATAGAGAACTGGTGAGCCCTACTGCCGCAACCAGCGCCTGGCAGGGTCACTGGATAATGACAGCTCAATTACGGTGAATCTCCACAAAGCACAATCCCCCCAACAGCCGCCCCACCCAGCACGGCAAATTTGTCAAACTCAACAAAACGATGGGTCTGACAGTGTAATCGCTAACCGTCCCCACCGACATGAAAGAGGTCTTTATCTGGACAAATCAAAGAACCTGATCTCTGAGAGAGAGAAAAAAAAAAAGGGTGGGGGGGCGACTAGAGAAGAGAAACCTCCTGCGAGACGTGGAGATGTCTCTAATCCGCTTTAATGAGACACTGCGTGCCCATCTTTGTGGTAATGACGAGACACAGCGAGAAAGACGGTGAGGGGGGAGATAGAAGTGAAGATGGAGCCAAGGCTTTGAACTGGCGGTCTGATGAAAGGGGGGAGCAGGCGGAGGGAGTTTAGAGCCACGCTGCTGCTGCTAGTGCTGCTGCTGCTGCTGCTACACACCACAGACACACAGCCCAGGGGACAGAGCAGTTTGTCTGCTTATCATATCTGGACAGGATGAGACATCATCAGCAGCGCCAGGCTGGGACGGGAGGCTGTGTGTTTGTGTTTTGAGAGATGAGTTTTAATTTGTGAAGAAAACATTTGATGAAAAGAAACAGTTTTGTTTTGAGACTTTCAAGATAAAATGTCACATGTCCCCCATCTGTGTTGATAACTAAATGTATTTCTCAGCTGGTAAAAAAGGGTTTCTGTGGTTACTTGTAGCTTAAACGCTCGCTACTGTACATTACACCACACTGTGGGAGTTGGCTTGGTGTCACCTTATACTGTTCATGTATTCAATAGGACGGCTTTAGCCCACCAGCTGACTGCATTAGCTCATTTTAATGCCGGATGGTCTTAATAGGGTATAATAGGATAGTATCAAATATCGATTTATAGATCATGATTAGGGCTGTCAGTCGATTCAAATATTTATGTAAAGTGAAAACGTCGATACATATCATTGTCTTTAAGATACGCCCTTATTTTGAAAAACATTTGAACATGAGAAATGTGCCACTTTATAGTGAACAACAGGAGGTCTATTTTTATTCTTTTTATTAAAAAGAATATTGTTTAATGTCTAATAAAATGATCAAATCATATTTGAGTTGTTTTTTTGTGAGTTCCTATAAATGTAAGTGATTGTGTTAAAGAGGTAGATGATGTCGTCTCATATCGATCGCAGCATCCTGAATTGAATCGGACCACAATCATGTCGTGGCAGACTTTGTGAAATCAGCAAATATTGTATTGTTGTCCAGAGAATCAATACAATATCATATCATGATGAAACTTGTAATATCACATTTTTGGGGTGTAAAATCACAACTTCCTCTGAATCATCAGTTTGGAGAGCAGTAATGAGTAAAACAATAACATTGTAAGATCTGGGGATGCACCGATGCATGGGCCGACGTGTGGACCGACGTGTGGGCTGACGTGTAGGCCGACGTGTGGGCCGACGTGTGGGCCGACGTGTGGACCGACGTGTGGGCCGACGTGTGGGCCGACGTGTGGGCTGATACAGATGCTTTGTTGTCGTTTAATGTGTTATTATTTATTCCCCTTTTGGTGCCAGGGAAACAAAGACATCTTCATCATGTAAAAAAATAACTGGACTGTCTTCACTCTTTAAGTAATTCAGCCCTTCATTCACATCATTTACATGAGCACAAATTAAATCGTACAAATTTATGAAACAAGCTTTAAATAAAAATAACTTTAAAAGTCCCTTTAGCCTGCATCCAGCTACCTTCTCAATGAAAGGAATTTATTACCTAGCCCAACAAAAACATTTTGTGAAACATAAATTAAATGTAATTAAATCAGCAGCTAACAACATAACATTTAGCCGGCACAAAATGAATGCAACACATGAATATAAACATCGGACACTGCCAGCGGATTGCAGTAAACGAGGCGAAAATCTTCCGATACCGATGTTCAGCCGATAAATCGGTGCATCCTTACTAAGATCATATCATCACAATACGCCTCGGTGGAAAAAATGTTGCCTCAATAATATTAAATTATTTCCCAGCTTTTTAATTTATGCTGAAATGTTGTCTTCACGCCAAGACCCAGTGTTCCTGCACAGAGAACATGGCGTGAATGAAAGAGAGGACAACATAAAGGACAGGAAGTTGAGGAATGGATAAGAGGAAAAGAGCAGGGTGAGGACAAATGTCGGAGTAAAAGGAAAAAGAGAGAGAAAGCGGGACAAAGTGAGCGGGGCTAATACCAAACAAATCGGGATTAGACCCAGATAATACTAGTCACAATGCTGAGCAATCCCGGGGATGTCACAATGCAACAGGGAATCATGAGGGCTGCTAATTAGGGACTCGACACATTTGCCCTCTTGTTTTGCAAACAACACACACTGTTCGAACAGCGGGGAGGCGCGCAATCAGACACACACAGAGAGATAATCATTTAGCGTTAATCAGCAGGATGAGGTGTCTCCCTGTGGGATGACTCCAACAGTCGCCGTGTATTCTTAGCCCATGAGAGGCTGCGTGGAATCTTCCAGACACGACCCGGCGGTGGTGGGACGTAACTCGATAAGCAGCCACAGGTCAAGACAAAATGCATTTAACTGCAGCGTAATGGCTTTTCATTTTCTTTTTTAACCCCCCTTTTCGCCAACAACACATACCGCTGTTCCAATGCTGCTATTTTTAACAAGACCCTGCCCCCCCCCCCCCCCCCTCCATCTGTAGGCTGAAAACGAAGCGTACGAGGAGAGACGAAGAACGGGGGTGGGGGGGGGGGGGGGGGGGGGGGGCTGCTTAAAAAAGAAAACATCAGGGATATATCTGAAAAGTCTCTCAGGCATGCCACAGTCTCTCCACTGCCAAAATGATTGGGAGATTGCTGTGTTTTTGCAAACATGGCGGGGGTGAGGTCATGGTGCGAGGCAGAAAGAAGGCACATATTTGCCAACTGGATAATGTGAGGTCAACGTATCATTGGAATGAATGGGATTTAGAGCCATGTGCAAGAGCTTAATGCAGTGGTATTTGTATGTCAACTCAAAATTTGACTTAGCCAGCATGAGACCAGGCAGGAAGCATGGGGGCTACAACGTGTGCAATGTGTGTCTGTGTGTGTGTCCAGGTGTAAGAGGTGCCCACCCATCGCTGTGCCAAGGTCAAAGCTCTGAACAGTGACAGGACCTCCAATAACTGCACAAAATGGTGCACACACGGACTCACACACACACACATGTATTTAGCCAGCCAACAGTGCCAGCTCCTGCTGTTTGGATGACATTTACACTCAACCTTTCTACTTTGTGATTGATTGGGGTTAAATCCTAACATTGCCCAAAAATCTGTCACCACTAAGGTGTGTGTGTGTGTGTGTGTGTGTGTGTGTGTGTGTGTGTGTGTGTGTGTGTGTAGGGTTTCTACGTGTGCATGTGTATGTGTCACAGAGCTAAGGAAAGCCATTCAAATGTTTTCAAGCCTTCAGTGAGCCTCAGCTGACATTAAAGAGCCACTGTGACTTCAACCGTCTGATAAACGGCAACTTGAGTTGTATTTGGGAAGACTTTATTAAATTTAAATCAAGCAAACATAACACTGAATATGGATTCAGTACATCTTCATTTGATTGCTTCTTTCTGTTTTGCTCCCGCAATAATCTATCACATGTTGAATTTGTCAGTTTACCACCTCATTTAATTTATATTTTAAAACTAAAACGTGCACGCTTTGCTAATATATATAGTAGGTTATTCTATGTTTGTATTTTACAAGTTAGTTGTAGTTGTCTGATATATTTATAGTGTATTTTAATATAGTCTTTATATTGTGTATTGTATAGATATTCACCTCTAGTGTTGATATGTTTATTTACTGTTCCTGCACATTGCCTGGATAACCTGCTGCCGTAACACAATCATTTCCCAATTTGGGATCAATAAAGTACATCTATCTATCTATCTATCTATCTATCTATCTATCTAAATGATGAATAACAAGCTGATAATCACAGAGGGGGTTTTGAGGGGTTTTCTGTATTTTGTAGTCACACTGAGATTCATTCAGGAGTCATTCCAACGTCCACATTTCTAAATTATTTATATTCCCATTTTATGGCACCTGTACTTCACCGGATTAGAGACGTCTCTTTTGGGACACTTGGCCACAAACAGCAGCAGCAGCAGCAGCAGGAGCACATTTACAGCAGCAACTGACTGAATAGCAATAAAAGCATTTCCCTGGAGATAAAAGAGCGTCTCACACGGCGTTCAGGGAGTCACTGATAGTGAAAGAAAACCTTCAAAAGTTGGCAGTGGAACTGTCGTAAAACAGACTATTTAAAAGAAAGAAAGGGATTGTAACATCCCATTTGAACTCCCATAAATGAATCTTCCCTCTTCCAAGCTTTAATTCATAGAGTTAAGTAACCAGCTCCTTGCATTGTAATTCTTTCTCTTCAGTTAATTCCCTACATAGGTGGAAGACAAACTAAGTTTTCTTTAATGGCTGACTGTTTCAAAGATTTAGGACTCGTAAGCAGACGTCAGACTATACGCTATCCTCCACATTTCAGGGTAATATGAACACTTTAGTGGGAAGACCATTCTCCAGGAGTCTGCTCTCACAGCAAAATGTGAAGATATGGTTACAAAAAGCAATGCATCTTTATTTGCATCATATTATGTGAATCAAATGTGGACCATATGTTACTGAAACAGACAGTGGCTTGACATTGAAGTAATTGCAACCATGACCAAATCCTTACCCTAACCTTTTTCCACAGCAACGACAAAATAAATATGTTACAAATAGGAAAATCTGTGTTAGGAATGAAAGTGCCTTCACTTGTGGGGGGTTGTGACAGAAACAGTTACTCCTTTTCATCGGCTATTGTATATATGAGAATACAGTTGTCTTTATACGTGCACAGTGCAAAGATGAGGAACCAGCCCTGGAAATAAATATGGAAAGAAGAGCCTCACTGCTCACAACACACACTAAACCGTATCCTACATGTGAACACGCTGGGACGACCAACTCACATCCCACAAACTTCCATAATCAAGTACTTATGCAGCATATGTGGCCGTGCCAAATGTGGACTGATGCAATTAGTTAGGCTACACAATTTTTCAATCCTTCAAAAATTGACACAAATGGTCCTAAAATCAGTCCAAGTGAGTGCTTGGGAAAAAAAAGAAAAAGAAAACTCCCCAATAGCATTAAAAAAAGAAAGTAAATGAAGCGTTTCTGTATCGAAAACCTGATTTTACAAAATTACTGCAAAGCAGGTGGTCTTCCTGATTGGATGGCGAACAGTATTTCTGAGAATTAGGAAAACTTGCACAGAACCAACACACGCAATCTGACATCACCTGAATGGCTTCAGTTTTTTTGGGTGCAAAGATTCACAAGTTTCTCATACAGCGGCCAGAGGCTGTCATTTTGGACAGAGATGTAAAACTGCAACAAAAAAAAGTGGTGTTGCCTGATTCAGAGTGCTGCTAAGATCATTCCTATCATCACACATGGATGTAAATGGGCTCAGTGGAACCACAAGAAGCTCAGGTTTCCCACCGGGTTTTATCTAGGAAAGGTCTGCAGCAATAAAAATCAAGATCTCACAGGTATTTTCATTTTGCATTGTGTCCGGCACCACTGACATTCATTATGAATCATCAGCATCAACAGCTTTAGTATCACAAATTCAACTGAACTTGTCAAAATGACACTAAATATCAAAATCATCAACAAGATTTATCTCTTCATTGGATCACTGATGCTGAATTTCAAAATAAAAGCAAAAGAGATTTAGAGTTTCATAAAGCTACATAAAAACATCAGTGTCACTGTTAAATGTCACAACACTGACATTGCATGTCACTTCCATTTGATGATCCTATCATTTTTATGTCCAGGCTCTAATCTGTGAACATGGCCGGTGTGCTATCTGACACACACATTACAGCTGCATATAGCAGTAATACATGAGAGCATGCACGGGACCCTGAACGTTTAGCCAGAAGTTCAACATAGCTACCATTGTTGGTTTTAAAGTGTTATGGGTTGGGTTTTATTACTTCTGTCAAAACATCAGGAGCTGTTGAGCCAGGCCAAGTTCATGACTGGGAGTCCATCTAGTAATAATAATAATAATAATAATAATAAGGGGCATTTAACACAAAGATCAATAGGATATCTGCCAATTAGTATATATATATATATATAGGAGTGAATGAGAGGGGAAACTGTCAGAACCGGTGTGCTATAAGGAGAGGGGTGGGGGGGGCATTTTGTGCAAAATCAGCAAAAAAAAAAAAAAATCAGGTGGTAAAAAAAAAAAAAAAAAGTCCCGCGTGGCTCTTTTACCTTTTTCATTTTATTGACCTGATAATGCAGACGGCCACACTAACTGAGTTTAGAAAATCAATGACGTGTGTAAGTTGCGGTCACAATCAGTGCAGAGTCTTCCTGTTTCCAAACTGTTTCTATTTTAAATCTATTTCTATATGTGGAGACGTTATAGCGCGCAGCAGCTGAGCGGCTGTTTATGTGCGCGCGTGTCTCACCTGAGCACAGAAATATACCTGGTTAAAAAAAAAAAAAAAACACACCCTCAACTGGACGCTTTAATTGATCCAAATCCAATTAAAAAAACAGAACTCTGTAGCACACAGAAATATACACAACAGATATCAAATAATACACCTCCAGGTGCCAAAACGCAAATTCATTGTCCCTGTGTCACTGCTGTGTTCTCAGACTGCCTGATCGATTCTTTAGTTGTTGAGATAACAAGAGGCCAAGTCTCATATCAAAATCTTGGATAAATGAGATGTGGTGTCTTTATTTTAAAATGTGGGAAAATATATAATATATAATAATATGTGCAATAAATAAATGTAATATGTGCATATGTGCAGTATATAGAGTGGTAAATAGGATGTATAGTGTAAAGTGCGTCAGTGGTTAGAGTCCAAGATGGTTGAAGATATCGTGCATGTTTAAAGTTCTTAAATACGATTTAATAGAACTATTTTATTGGTTCAGATCAAATTAAAAATACAATTAAACTCTGTATAAGAAATTCAATAATAAACAAAATGCTGGGGACCAGAGCAAGAAATGTAATATTAATATTTAAATATTATAATATATAATAATATAATAATATTATAATATATAATAATTAATATTAAATGTAATTTTAAAGCCCACCTGTGAGGCTGATATCACATTAAAATCCAAACACACACCAACAGTTAATCCTGACCCCAAAGTAAACAAACCAGAAGGACTGCAAACGAATCAAGAACACACACATATATTCATATATTCATGCATACATGAGGAGAGTCTATACAGAGTCGTGGCCTTGTGTGTGCAGACAGAAAGAAAATATATATTATTAATAATAATAAAAAAAACCTGATAAAGCAGCTGGTGGTGATATGTTTTGCTGTGGGCCTACAACAGGAGAGAGTTTCACTAAAGCTGCAGAAAAAAAAGGAGCGAAAAAAAAATAATAAGGGTGGAATAAACTCCCACGCGAAGCATGCAGAAGTTGTGGGCCTTTTGCATGTTAAGAATAACGCTGCTCTGGTTCTCTGGTTCTCTGGTTCTCTCTCTCTGCTGCTGCAACACAACCGAGCCGAGCTGAGGCCTCTGAGCTGCTGCTAAACGCTGCTGAGGCTCCAAAGCTGCAGGTATTTGTGTTCATTAGCAGCCGGATCAACAGACTATCGAGGCTGTTTAGAGATCAAGACCGAGGGCAATTACGCGCTGGAAGCAGGACCCTCGACATGTTTAAGTATTTTCACAAAAAAATCATCATCATCTTTATTATTATTCATAATAATAAAGATGATGATGATTTTTTTGTTATTTTGTTTTTGTCCCCCCTATGCTCTACACATAAAAGGAAAGATGTCTGTATGTGTTTAAGAGTAGATATATGTCATATATAGATATACCATCTAGCCTCATTCAATGAAACAAACACACACACATTATCCACATCACACACACACACACACACACACACACACACACACACACACATTCTTCAACCTGCTTGTATCCTTGTGTTGTTTTAGTTTTGTTTTGTTTTTGTACTTTGTTATTTGTCTTTCTCTGTATAATATATTTTGGTCTTTTTGTATATATATGTCCCTGCACATGTCTTCACTTGTTTTGTAATCACTTTATAGCACAATAAAATAAAAAAAGTATTTTCACAAAGTAGCTCCCATTTAGCTTTTCATTCCTTTTTTTTCTTTCTTTTGTCTTTAACTTATAGACGTGAACTTGATCCCTGTGCACCAACCACCATGCAGAACATGCAAGAAGAAGAAGAACAACAAAAACACGACTACAAAAAAACCTGTACTCTTATTATTTATCGGTGTGAGCTGAAACCCTTACTGGACATTTAATAATATCAGATGTAGTTAGCATTTCTAAAAAAGTAGCTCATTTCAAATAATTTAATAGCTGTGCACATATTTATTTCCCTTAAAGTCAGAAATGTAAATAAATAAAAAGTTTTGTTTTTTTTAAAGCTTGATATGAAGCTCGAGGTTCACGTTGGATTAAAAGGGCCAGTGGCTTTTGGCAAAGTCACAAAGTTTTTAAAGACCTGTAAAAACATGCACTCAAGCACATAAACAGGTTTATTTTTAAATCATTTTTTTTTAATTAAAAAAAATGCATACACGGTTAAATATGTCCTGTGTTTTAGCTTCTGCATTTCCATAAAACTCCTACAAATCGAAACTCACTGAGGATAAAATATAACCAACATATTATAAGACATGAGGCCTCCATATAAAGCGAGTTAAGAAATGCTCTTTCACATTAATTGTGGATGAAAAGCAGACTGACCCACATAATTAGCTGGAGAGAAAACAAAGTGCATTCATGCAGGAGTTAAAAAAAAAAAAAAAAACAGGCGACTGATAAATGAACCCACCAACAATAAACTAAATGTTAAACAATAAACTCAATTTCCAACAACAAAGTAGGCCTAATTATGTTCTACATTTTTTTCTTATTATTTTATTCTAACGTTTTTATCTATTATCTATTATTATTATACTGTTTAACTTGCACCAACAACACCAAAGCAAATTCCTAGTGTATACCTCTTACACCTGGCAATAAACACCATTCTGATTCTGATTCACAAAACTCAATACATGCATGTTTTCCGTGTGACGCTGCAGCAGCAGTCCTCTCAGTACAGTGCTACTATGGACGCTTTCTTTTCTTGCACAAGACGCATTATTGATTGGCATTCCCTGGAGGAGGAACCAGTCTGCAAGCAGTCCGAACTGTGCACCGAGTTACCGGAGGAGAGATACCTTCAGCTGGGCTCAAAGTGGGATCGACTACACACACAAAAATCTGCATTAAAATATGAGTCTTTCTGTGTTAAATTCACATGTTGGCGTCTCCATAGTGCAGCATGGAGAGAGAAGGAGCGCGCTGAGCTGCAGCAGCATGAAGCAGAGCAGCGGTGCCACAGCGCCCACTATTTCTAAAGCCGGGAATATGATTTCACAAGACTTGGAATAAAAAAAAGTTACTATCCGTTCCGACAACTTTTCTCGGTAACTTTCAGGGAAACGAATCGGAGCCTCCGACACCCGAAAAAATAGCAAGTTACAACAACATGGAGCTCAGATTTTAAATGTTTTTATGTGCGCCTCTAGAAAGAAGCAACTAAAAGCACCAGCGGCGTTTTTCTCTCATCACACATGAAACTTTGTGACACTGAGAGAAACCAACGAAGCCAAGAACCGCAGCGTGCAACACAGACAGACCGAAGCTGGACACATTTTCTAGCAGAAAAGTTGAACTCATGGACAAAGACTCGTCTCCCACCTCCTCTCTTCTTAAAGGATATGACAAATGGACAAGGACACATTTGGACATCTCTACAACCAGCAGCGCGTAAAAACAGAAGACCTACTTTTGGCCAGTTTTCTCGCCCTCGCCTTGGATCTCATCTTGTCGGCTTGTAGATTCCTCTCGTCGTCCTCCGTGAGCCCAGAAGCAGCAACAACACTATCTTCATCTCACCAGCATTGTCAGTTTGGACACCTTCGCACATGCGCACAGGACATTCAATCTGACACCCTCGCCGGGGCCAAAAAACTTTCCAATGTATTCATCATCATCATCACTTTTTTTTTGTCCTATCGTCTCTCCTTTAGATCACTTATCTCTTCCCCTCCTCCTCTTCCTCCTCCTCCTGCTCTCTCCTCAACATCTCACCTTCCCTCCCTCCCCCCTTTGCCATCCCCTCACCCTCTCGTCCCCCTCCTCACCCCCAACCCACCCACCCAAACCCATTCAGCTCCTGCCAGCACCACCTCGGATTTTTACCCCTTTAACAGCGACAACTTGGTTTTCTCCAACCGGCGGTGCATGGACACAGTGAGGTATGGTGAGGTCAAGGTCCTATTAGAATATGGAAATTAACCTGATTTATTATTATTATTATTATTATCATTATTACTATATGATTATTTTATTATTAAATATGTTCTCATATTTATATTTTTGTCATATAATGTTAAAAAATATATTGTTATTACTATATGATTATTTTATTTAGTATTTTTTTTCTCATATTTATATTTTTGTCATAACATGTTGAAATCAGAATCAGAATCAGAATGGTGTTTATTGCCAGGTGTAAGAGGTATACACTAGGAATTTGCTTTGGTTTTGTTGGTTGCAAGTTAAACAGTATAATAATAAAAATAATAAGATAAAAAAAACGTTCGAATAAAATAAGAATAAAAAATTGAAATTCTACAAATATGCAATATACAAAATAAACAAAAATAAACATGATATAAAACAGATAGTGCAAATATTGCCGGTGTGCAAACAATCAGGTACCAGAGAGAGAGTTAGATATAACTGCCTTTGTGGATTTACAGACAAAAGTGCTCGAGTTGCAGAAGGTTATTTATAACTTCATTAATGCACATGCAGAAGTAAGAGGTGCATGACTCGATTGGAGCTGCACTTTACAGACTAGGACTTGGTAGTGTGCGTGTGCATGTGTGTGTGCGCGTGCGTGCGTGCGTGCGTGTGTGTGTGTAAACCGTGTTGCCCTCTGGACAAGCAGCGGCCAGCAGCTGTTTGACGCACGCATGGAGCCTCCAGCAGCAGAGTCCGTATAAACCTATAAAGGCTTTTTTATTCTTTCTTTCCTCCTCAATGTTCACATTTGTAACTTGCAGCAGTTATTTCTTGGAGACGTTGTTTGTTGTGTTCGCTGTTAGAGCGCGACTGTGCTGCAGTAAAGTCACCTGAACGAAGGTGGACAGACGGAACACTTTCTCTCTTTGTGAGTATGTGACTTTTGCTTTGCACCTGTTTGTTTGTTTGTTTGTTTGTTTGCTTCCTGCAGGCACGAGGAGATCCAGCAGTCTGATGAAGCCTGACGGACTGCAAGGTAATTTTTTTTGTTTTGTTATTTACCAAAATTGAATTTATTAAAACACAAATATCGGACAGGTACATAATTATACAGCAATATTTGTTTTTTACTAACTTTTATGTTAATATTGAAGTTGAAATTTAGGCCATTTACTGTATTTATTAGGCAAATTGTGGGGACATTTTATTACCCCATTTATTAATCTTATTGTAACTACTTTGCATTATTTCAAATGTGTAGTATATTTTATGGTTACGAAATAATAATAATTATAATAATTATAATAATACTCGTAATTGTATAATTATTATTACAATTATTAGTATAATAAAAATAATAATTATTATTATTGGTGTCATTATTATTCTTATTATTTCAAGTGTAATATATTTTATGTTTACGAAATAATAATAATCATAATAATACTCGTAATTGTTGTTAGTATTTTTATCATTATTATTACAATTATTAGTATAATAATAATAATAATTATTATTATTATCATTATTTTTGGTGTCATTATTATTATTAGTATTTCATTAAATAATATTGTATTGCTAAATTAACGTTGTATATTTTTGTAAATATTAATTAATAACTTCTAAAAGGAAACAAAAGGAGGCTTGGTAAAAAGCTGTGAATATTACAATATATTTATTTTATATTTTATTATCTATAATAATAATAGCGTCCAGTTTGAGTGACGGTGGCAGGCTGGTCTGGGCCTTTAGCCTCCCTGTCATGTGGGACTGGTTCCCGTCTAGTTTGGCTGAATAAAGGCGGCTCTATGTTGGAGCCTATTAAAGAGCGGTGGTGATGGAGCAACTGCAGTCTGCTGGGAGATCAACTCTCTGCACACTAATCACTCCAAACTGTTATGGGATACTTTTCAAATCCAATGCATAAATAATAATAATCCTTATGCATTATTATTTATTTGCATTATTATTATTATTTCTTGCTTTTGCTGAACATTAAATTGGCACGAAACCTCTGCAAAATAAGTCGCCTGATATTTCTTTGGTTTTTCTTGCAGCTTGTTTCTCATTATAATGCACGTGGAACGACAATTGATTTGAATAAAGGCTCGAGTTCATCAAACACGTCTGCAAGTCTATATTGGACAGAAATTGCCGTGGGATGTTTCCCCATGAGTTGCACTAAAATGAATCATTAATCCATAATAATCAGCAGTAATTAGCATACATTATCTGTATATCTGGAGTTTGTCTTGGCACCAGGAGGGTCATTTTATTGGAAGCGTGTGAAGCATGCTTTTATACCCATGCATATAGGGAGTGTGAAGTGTCAGGAGGTGGCAGCCGGATTACAAATATTTAAAAACAGATTTAGTTCAAATACAGAATCAACAGTTATATTTAGTTACCATAGTTACCATATTTGTTTTTATTGTCCAATGTTCTGTTTTACCATATCTTTTACTTTATTTATCTGCTTTTATTGTCTTGTGAAGCACTTTGTAACATCTGTTTTGAGAAGTGCTATATAAATAAATGTATTATTATTATTATTATTATTATATATTTATAAAGTCAGGAGAAGTCACAGAGAAGAGGGACAAAAAACAGAGAAACAGTTCGATAAACAAATACTACATTATGTGAATAACAGCGGTGCACAAAGGTTTTGTTTATTCCTCGGTGTCTGAAGGAAGCGTGGCGACAAGATATCAATAATCCATCGTCTTAATCGATCGGCTCTATCGATACCGCGTCCTTCATCCAGCTCCAGTCATTCAGAGGGAAACCGAAAAAAATTGCATTCAGCAGAACCTTCCCCCCAAAATGATTTCCATCAGCCGGTTCAGAGCCGGTTCAGGCCTCTGGATCTATTTCTCGGACAGAATGATTTCACATGGTGCAACACCTTCTTAAAGGAGCAATTAACTGTGATTACAGCGCGTGCAAAAAGAAAAGTGTTGCTCTCTCCGACACGGGCCCGCTGGGAAATACTGTTCTGCGTCATTTCAACATCGACCTTTTTAACGGGTTTGTGGAAACGGAGAACGGAGAACGGAGAACGGAGAACGACTGCGCAGGAAAAGATCGCAGGTTTTGGAGGATTTGCTTTCCAGAAATTTTTTTTCTCTCCTCTCTCTCTTTCTCTCTCTCTCTCTGTCTTTTGTCCTGCGGCTGGAGGGAGCGCATGAAGGAAGAGAGGTGTGCTGCTGCTGCTGCTGCTAAACGCTGCTGCTGCTGCATACTGCTGCTGCTGCTGCATGCTGCATACTGCTGCTGCGGAGCTGCTGCATGCTGCTGCTGCTGCTGCATGCTGCTGCTGCAAAGCTGCAACATGCTGTTGCTGCTGCTGCTGCTACTGGCTGCTGCTACTGTTACTGTTACTGCTGCATGCTGCTGCTGCTCTGCTGTTACTGCTGCTGCTCAATCAGCTACACAGGATCCATCTCGCTTTATTAATCCCTCTAATTAAACTGGAGAGGCACGTTCATTATCAGTTAACAAACAAACAAAAACAAAACGATCCAGTTTAATAAAATGAATAAGGCCTTTATTATTAGTTTATTATTATTATGCCCTTATTGTTATAACGCCTCACCTGCGCCTTCACGGTGCGGCCTCTGCTGCAGGTAATCTGCACATATCCCCGTCTATAGACGGCATTGTTTGCAGGCCTACATGTCCAGATATTTGTCTCCACGGCTCCTATATCACATACAGGCCTCCTTCCGCGTGCACTCAGGCCTACTCATGTGTTTGTGTATAGACTAATTGTTTGGCTGGTTTTATACAATGTAAATAAAGGACACGATTTACGTCGAATCGGCTCAACTTCCTTAATCTCATATTGATGAAGCGATCACATCACCTGAGCTGAGCTGAACTGACCGTGGACCTGCAGCTGAACAGGTTCTCAAAAAAAGGAACATGCAAATATTGCAAATAATATAATATAACAACAAATAACAGTGCATGTGCAGCCAAAAGCAACCAACAGGCATGCGCATATACCTGGATAATCGATCTTTCAGGCAAATTATTAAAAGTCCCATATTATAAAAAAAACGACATTTCATGTTTTTTTTTATTATAAAGCAGCTTAAATCCTATATAAATACTGTGAAAGTATCGAAACTCTCAATCCACAGGGAAATACACACAGCCCGTATTCAGAAACTCTGCATTTCAAACAAGCTGTCAGGATTTCTGCCCATTTGTGATGTCACAAATATACAATATTGTCCCAGTTTATTCCTGGTTGCAGTGTTTATGTGAATAACATCAGCTGACAGGAGGTAAACATGGACCCAAGCTGTTGCCTAGCAACGCAATTCTGTTGCAATTTTCGTCAAAATGCTCTAAAACGGAGCGTTTCAGACAGAGAGGGTAAATACAGGCATATTCAGGCCGACAGTATGACGAAAATAAAGAGTTTTTTTAACATTACAGCATGTAAACATGTTCTAGTAGAAACACAAAATATAAAGTATGAACCTGAAAACGAGCAAGATATGGGACCTTTAAATTGGGATCACTGTTTATGGATTAAGCTACAATATACGTATCAGTACGTATTCATGAAAATAATGAGAATGGTATATGAACCAAATTAATCGCAACAACAAACAAACATATTTTTACTCACTATCATCATCAATTATTAGGCGCGCGCCCTGATGATGAAGACAGGTGTGGAGGTGTGGAGGTTGGGTAGGTGGAGTAGGTATAGGTCTTTACAGAAGTTTATCACACTGTGGACTGGTGTGGTCAGACTGTGGTGACTGTACACTCCTCACACACACACACAAAACACACAACACACACACACACACACACACACACACACACACAACACACACACACACACACACACACACACACACACACACAGTATAGGCGGCTGAAACCGAAGCTTTATCCGCGCTGGAACCGGCTCCGGGTCTCTGGATTAGACGTTACGCGCAGATAACATCGGCGCACATCAGATACTGGACGTGAAACGGAGCACCTCGCGGGCCGGGCCGAGCCGAGCCGAGCCGGGTCGAGGGGACATCATAATAAAGAAGAGCCGCAGCGGGGCCTTTTTGAGACCATTGTAAATTTGTTAACTGCAATTGTGCCACAGTCCGTGTAACGGGAGATAAATACGGTAACCGGCTGCGGCACTCGGAGTGGAGGCACACGCGCTCATACGCACAGGACAGCTTCATCATCTCCAAATAGAGAGATGAAGAACACAATCATCACCAACACTTTACAGATCGATACAAACAAATCCCAGCAGCTGATCAATGTAATCAATGTTTCCTTTCTATAGTATTAGTTCCAGCAGGCCGCTCCTCCTCCTCTTCCTCCTCCTCCTCCTCCTCTTCCTCCTCCTCCCTCTCCTCTTCCTCATCCTCCTCCTCTTCCTCCTCCTCCCTCTCACCCTTCTCCTCCTCTTCCTCTTCCTCCTCCTCCTCCCTCTCATCCTCCTCCTCCTCCACCACCTCCCCCTCCTCCTCCTCTACCTCCCCCTCCTCCTCATCTCACCTCCTCCTCCTCATCCTCCTCCACCTTCTCCTCCTCCTCCACCTCCTCCTCCTCCTCCCTCCTCCTCCTCCTCTCCTCCTCCTCTTCCTCCTCCTCCTCTATCACCTCCACCTCCTCTTCCTCCTCCTCTTCCACCTCCTCCACCTCCTCCCTCCTCTTCTATCACCTCCTCCACCTCCTCCTCTTCCTCTTCCCTCCTCCTCCTCCCTCCCTGCAGCAGCAGCGCTCATACTGGGTTTGTCTTGGTAATTATTAGCCATTAATTGGGTTCAGGACCTCGTGCGTCTCTGGGAATATGTGGAAATCTGACCGCTAATCCAAGACGTTTCTTCTGGGCCTTTTTGCAGTGTTGTTAACACGCTGTCAGACAGACAGACTACTGATAGCAGCAGGAATATGGAAGAGGTTAGAGGCCAGCGACTGGACTGATATATACAGACACACTGCAGGAGGCAGCTCACATCTGGAGAGCTGCAGAAACAAGCCCGAATACTAAAGGTTGCACATGTGTGTGTGTGTGTGTGTGTGTGTGTGTGTGTGGGTTTGTGGTTCATTTAAAATAAATTTGCAAAAATGCAAACTACAGAGGAAGGTAAACGTGGATATTTCGATTGAAATATTTTGGCAACACATATTTTGGTTTTATGCATTATTCTTTTTACATATCTAGCTAACAAAACGTATTAAAATCCCCTTTATTTGATTGTTTAATTGTGTTTCAATTCAGTTTAAAACACTCACTGCCTGCCTGTTATCGATCTGACCAAAAACCAAACACAAGCCAATAAATCCAATAATCAATTTTTTTGGTTTCCATTTGAGTCTGATTTTTTAATTTAATTTTTTCATGATTCTGCCTGATTCATTTTCAGTGACAACTGAATAAAAAAAAGAGAAATCATATTTAATGGCACCAGTGAAAATTATTCGTGAATATATATTTCTTATTACAATTTCATCCAACGAATATTTCAAAAAATATATAATTATTATTCTACAAATTCAACCACAAGCATCCCGACCGCCTCCCGGTCCACCGTCATCACTGCTGTTGTTTTTAATTAATCGCTCGTTAATGTCTCCATCTATTTCCCTTCAGATCAGAGGAGCGAGGAGCCGACAAACAAATGCACATTAAAAATATCGCCGGGAGGCTTCTAGTGAAAATTACCCCGATGTAGAAATGACCTTAATATGATGTAATCAATCACGCTGTCTGCTGGGACTCTGCGAATCACAATGTTAATCTTTTAGTTTGGAGCTGCAGGAGGGAGAAACACAGCAGCCAAAGAGCGCACAGTTTACGCACTAAGTCCAGTGACACATATACAGAGAAATCCTGCTGCAACAATACAGACTTTATAATACTGGAGGAGATAGATTATATACAGGAGGGATTTACAGGATGGTCCTCAGGCCTGAAGGCCTCTGGGCCTCAGTTTGTTACAGGTTTTTATATTTTAGCTTATTTCATTTTCACATCTGTGACACCAAAGTCTTTTTAAAATGAAAAATAAATCCAGCATTTGGGAGCTATTTCCTTTAATATCATAAGATTATACGTCTAAAGTGAAATCTTGAAATTGATTCTGCAGAAAAACTAAAAATGCAAAAACTAAACTGTCAGGATTATTGCAAACATGATTCCTGATAGACCATAATTCACTTTTCATTAAAATAAAGAAATTAATAAAACTATGAATATTTCAGGAAAATATACAAGACCCTGTTTCATTTTGAATTTTATTCATTAAGAAATTGTGGTAAAATTTAACGTAAAACCAGCCAGAATGTGTTACATTTAGGTGAAATATGGGGCTATGAAAAAATAAAAAAGGTCAGTAAATGTGATGAATGTGATTATCAGAGAAATAAAGGCTGCTGTAGACACCAGTTCCCTTTGCTAAAGTTGATGTGAGCGATTATGCAGAATGAGTCCAGTACCAAACACTGGTGGCGGAAGTATTAGCACCAAGAACATACACACAACCTGGCAGGCAACATGAAGCTCATGCGGGCAGCATGAAGTGCTGAGGCCGCGGTGCATGTTATCATTAACCACTGTGGACAGATAGAACAGGGCCGAGCCCACAAGTGTCCATTACACAGCAGCCTGGCACGGCGGCGGGCTGGTGGGTTGGGACTCCAGAGAGCCGTCTGCCACCTCTCAGCAGCCCCTTTGAAGCACACCAGCTTCTGGTATTTCTGCTTCTCATCTTTGAAACAAATTAAACCCCCCCCCTGAAGGTTTCCAACCTGAGACTCGTGTTCTCGCCTCCAGTAAAGATCTGATCTGGAGTTTTGTTCTCATCATACAGGGACTCTTTTTCACTGCTACTGGGCTTTGATAACACAGAGGGGCTTATAGGGAAATGTGCAGTTACAAGGTGCAATGTGACGTTATCAATAGTAATATACAGGCATGTTCAATAGCTGTAAAAGCAGAGCCAGATGTATTTATGATGATGAGGATGACGGCTGAACATGTTAGTCACTACAGTACAGCGGCCATTCAAAATCGAACTGATTTAAAGTCACACATACGAAAGAAATACACACAAAATATGTAAAACTGAAAGACATCAAGGAGCCAAATGACTAAAAATGATGGTGCCTTCAAATGTTGTCGTGTTTATCGCGTTCACCATATGAACGCCCCCCTCTTGTCGTAAGTGGTTCACGAGTTCACGAGTTGTGACGTGTTTGTTGATGTTGTCAGTAATGGCGGAAGCCATGGAAGTAAATTTTTTGGCGCATAATAAGTTAATATATTGTAATTTTAGTCGTATGTTGTTTTTTTTCCCGTAATTTTATAATATGTCTGAGGAAAATGTTGATATTCCCAACCAGCCTCATCTTTCTCCTGTCATTATGGCCTTTGCATTTCCTGCATTATGTTACCTGCTTGCTAGCTTGCTAAATTGTTAACCTCTGTGGCTTCTAGACGCCGACAGTAACGTTAATATTGCTTAGCAGCTGCGTTGTACACGACTTAACCAGTTGAATGGCAAGCATATTGTGTACACGACTTTAAATCCAATGAAAATGAAAATTCCTTTTCAGGAATACGGAGGATCCAGATCCCACATACGTCTCCATCCAACCACTGAAGCAGCCCTGATGTATTATAAGACTGTATGTGGGGGAGTGGCGTCACTGCAGCCGGCTACAGTGGGGCCCCACCACACAACACACGCTCACTCATAGTGGTGAAAACGCTTAGCAGGAGGGATGGGAAAGGAAGGGAAGGGAAGGGCTCAGGTCTGGAGAGCACATTCTCCGCCAAATCAATATCTGAATCATGTGCAGCGTGGACATATAATTGATGAGACATATTCACGAGTGTATATTCAGGTAAAGAAGCTGCTGACTGTAGCAGAGTTATCATCTCTGACTTAGTCTTGTTGATATTCTCAGGCTAAATGGATCAGTAATATGTTTCCACTGCCAAGGTACGCAGACCCGCAGTCCAAAGGGGGCACTGAGAGGGATTTCAGCAAATCACAAAAATTACTAAAACTCAAGCCGATACACATCCACGCACACACACATCCACGCACACACACATCCACGCACACACACATCCACGCGCACACACACACACGCGCACACTTCTTCATGTCATATGGCGAACATTTTCAAGTTTTCCCAACAGGAGCAGATGACTTCCCAGCATGAGGAAAAAATAACATAGGCCAAGCTGCACACTTACACTATGAGCCTGACATCACTATAGCAAACAAACCATAAAGCAACCAAACACTCTACGACCCAACAAAGGCCAATAAAGGTTTCAACGAGCGGAGCACAAACACTGCAAGTAGCAAACAAACCCGGCAGCTCTGCTGCACCGTTTCCATTTCCATAGAGATTATTTTCTCATTCTCTCTTTAGCCTCCTGCAGCCCGGCAGTGACCGGCTACATTATTTATTTGTTTGTTTTGTTGTGGTGGTGCGTCTGTGGCGACAAAGCAAGTGTGTGTTGCTGGACTGACAGGATGATTAATAGGAGCTCCAGCCAAGAGGGGGTGGTGGAGGTGGAGTTGGGGGCTGGGTGGGACTTCAGCAACACATCAAAAACAACAGCACTTCCCGGGGTTTGCCGCCACTTCCTCTGTAGGACCACCCCGCTCCCCCCAACCCCCCAAGCATATAACCCCGGGAGGCTCGATGGGGATTAAACAGAGAAGAGTTAATGAAGACGCACACAGTCACACAACTATTAGTCTGCTTATTGCAAGAAGAGGGAAGGAAGAAAGTGTCAGGGGGAAGGAACACATAGAGAGGAATTTCAATGAGCATCAGAGCTGCGTGTTGTTTGTTGAAGGGGCACAGCAAGTGGCAGATACCTTCACGCACAACCTGGATAAATATTGACTCTGGACCCGTTTCACTTATGACGGGTGCTCATGCCGGAGTCGTGAGCGTTCTTGGCCAAAAAAAAAAAAGGGTGACGGAGGGACAGGTGATGTAGTGGTGGTGAAAGGAGGAGGCAGGAGATGGAAGTGACTTTTTGAACTTGAGCAAAAAAAGTTGGGAATTTAAAGGTAAGAGAGGCCAGAGAGCAAAGAGAAGTCAGAATCACACTGATGGCAGGTTTCTTCAAGTTGAAGCAGACACAGACGAAGATGAAGGAACGGAATCACGCCCCAGTAAGCAAATTAAACTATCATCATTATTAGAGACCAAGGCCGAGACCTGAGAGTACTGTGCAACTAAACAGTCAGCTGGTCTCCTCCACAGACTGGAGGGAAGCTTTGAAAGACTGCCCTCCTGTGTCAGACGCACAAACACATGTTGCACAATAGACCTGTACTCTGCCTCTCTCTCTCTCTCTCTCTCTCTCTCTGTCTATTCGCTTATTGAAAGTGGCCTCTCATAGCTGTTGTGCTGGGTGACAGAGGCCAGTCAGAACGCAGAATACACCGTCACCGAGGTCACTGGATCTGGATGTATGTTGAAGTCAGGGCTGTCAAAGTTAATGTGATAATAACGAGCTAACGCAAATTTGTTTTAACGCCACTGAACTCAGTTTTAAAGCTAGAGTGAAGATACTGGCATCATATTAAACTAGAAAATCCTAAGGAATATATCGGTACCAACCATGTCATACTAGCTTGTCGTGAAGGAGACTAAATAACGCTCCAAACATGCGCTCAATTTTGGCGAGGAAAAACTGTCATGTCCATGTTCAAAGGGGTCCCTTGACCTCTGACCTCCAGATATGTGAATGTTAATGGGTTCTATGGGTACCCACGAGTCTCCCCTTTACAGACATGCCCACTTTATGATAATCACATGCAGTTTTGGGGCAAGTCATAGTCAAGTCAGCACACTGACACACTGACAGCTGTTGTTGCCTGTTGGGCTGCAGTTTGCCATGTTATGATTGTTTTATGCTAAATGCAGTACCTGTGAGGGTTTCTGGACAATATCTGTCATTGTTTTGTGTTGTTAATTTATTTACAATAATAAATATAAACATACATTTGCATAAAGCAGCATATTTGTCCACTCCCATGTTGATAAGAGTATTAAATACTTGACAAATCTCCCTTTAAGGTACATTTTGAACAGATAAAATAATCACGATTAAATATTTTAATTGATTGACAGCCCCAGTTGAAGTTAGAAATTAGTATATGAAAGGAGAACTTTGTCTTAATTTGTGCACAGTATATGTATTTATACAATGCGTGCATGTGCGTCAAGGAAGAAATCATTTGTGTTTACTGTATGCACCTAAAAGCGCCTGTATCATACGAACCCTCATGCATGTTTGTGAGCATTCCTCGCTCCACCTAATCATGAGAGAGAGAAACAAACGCTGGAGTTTAACAGGTTGTCATCCTCCACTCCCGCTCTTTTCCGAAGGGAGCCGGCTGCCAAATCCCTGAGCATGCTTAACAATTCCATTACCACCGTGCAGAACACCCACACTACTCTTTTGAAGCCAGGGCATTTTAGAGGAGAAGAGTTTATTGACTTCAAATTGTTACCACTTGGGCCTTCTCCTCTCATTTCTGAGAAAGAAAAAAAAACAATAAACCTGCATGTCAGAGTGCAGAGTGTGTGTGTGTGTGTGTGTGTGTGTGTGTGTGTGTGTGTGTGTGTGTGTGTGTGTGTAGCTCCGAGGTGAATTTTAAGTGTTCAGAGGAGGACTCGCAGAGTGACAGTTGCTCGGTGGGACGCCGGCATGCCGATGTTAGCCCGCACACTGACGCTGATTGCTCATCATTGGGAGGATTTTATTCGGCGGTGTGGTTTCTGTTAACATCCAATGACTTGTTTTACAACGGAGCGCATCTGTGGACCAAATGTGTCACATAGTGAGATGGGAAAGATTCAGTCTTTCTGGTTGTGCTAAATAAAGTGTGACAGACGATTGGATTCGCGATACGCCCTGTCCTCGCTTGCCATTTTCATAAGCCCATATATGTCACACGGTGACATTTGCCATATGGTAAAACTGGACAAGTTGACACTCTATTTTGGGGATTTTTTTCTCCCCCCTCCCACTGTCAAGTCACACATACGCTGAAAATAATGTTTTGTTGTGACCCACGCAGCATAACCTTTGAAGTTGTCAGTTGGAACAAGGCTACTGTGGGACGCTTATAGCCTGTCAGCTGCTGGGACTGCAGTGTGTGGGAGACTGGGCTTACAGACACCTGTAGGCCTGGGAGGGTCACGGTGGCACCTCTCAACTTCCCCAGCCTTGTAGGATGGTCTGCGGTGTGTGGGTGTGCTCCTGTAACTCTAAACTAACTGCAGGGAATTACCTACATGTAAAAACTAAATCTCCAGAATCTCTCTAAAATAACATGCTTTTATTTTGAAAAGCTACGGTCACTGTTGCCATCTGGACTCCATCGCCATATGAGCTTCTACTTAACCAAAGGTTATTGCAATGTAAAACTGACTTTTATCATTCTATCATGTGCTCCGCTGTGTTCGCACCATCACTGTGTTGTGATTTCAATGACTGATCCGCAATAACTGGTCGCTAGCGTCGTCCTCGTGTGTGATGTCATCTAACAGTTCAACTGTTTCCAGTGCCAGCGGGGAGGAAATGAAGTGACCATGGTTAACACCAGCTGGCGTCTTCGCGGTACTAAAAAAATAAATGGATTTCTGGTTTCTGGTTGCCTGCAGTGAACAACAACTGGGATTGTCCAAAACTCTGGCTGTTCTTTTAATGTTGTAGTGATTTTACAATCAAACCAAAAGAACAATAACAGTGTTGTTTTTTCTTCTTGTAAACAAACTGTAAATTGTTACCACACATAACAAAACATAATAACAAAAAAAATTATTTTGTTATGCCGATGGTCACTTTGCCGGTATGTCTGAGGCAGTGTTTGTGGGATGGAAGCATAGACTGTATATAAGAAGTGGATGTAGTCACCATTAGGGCTGCACAATTAATCCAATATTAATCGCGATCATGATTTTGGCTTCCCATAATTAAATGAACATGATCGACTATATTGACGTTTAAAATGCTCCGCTCATAGAGAAAACTCTGCTGCATAAATCAAGCACTTCCTAAACTAACAGCTAGAGATGCACCGTCAATCAACAGCTGATATAAATGTTATGTTTAAATCCAGTTGTTTTCACAGCAATATAAAATAGATAATAGAGAGGGAACACTAGCTCTAAGCAGTTTATAATATATAACTACAACTACTAATGCCAAAATCAAAGCAAATATTTAAATAAAAATAAAATCATTCATTTCCTAATCATTTGAATTTTGTGTTTTTATGCAAATAATCACTATAGATAACAAATAAAAGGACAACATTTAGAAGTTTTAACGGCTGTAATGTAATAATATAATAACAATATATATATATATATATATATAATAATATAATAAAGTTTATGAATAATGGTGATTATCATTTCGGCGATAAACGTGCAGCCCTAGTCACCGTGACGTCACCCATTGGTTTGTGGACTTCTGTTCATGTTTGGCATTTTGGCCGTCACTATATTCTTTTTTTGCAACCAGAAGAGAAACCAGAGGGCGGAGCTAAGTACAACCGAACGCTGAATAAGACGTTTTTAGGCGACCAAAAATGTTACAATTAACTTTCATTAACGAAAACAACAACAACAACAACGACCTGTCAATCACAAGGTAGCCCCGCCCCTAAAGCATCTCCTGCTTTATGGTCTATCTGACTCTAAATGGGACCATAATTTACTAAATGAACATCATGCTGTATTGAAGAAGACTTGAAACTAGTGATTGAGACCATAAACTCATGTTTACAATGTTTACTGAGGTAATAAATCAAGTGAGAAGTAGGCTCATTTTCTCATAGACTTCTATACAATCAGACTTCTTTTAGCAGCCAGAGGAGTCGCCCCCTGCTGGCTGGTAGAGAGAATGCAGGTTTAAGGCACTTCCTCATTGGCTTCACTTCTCAGACCCCGGAGGTTGCCCACTGGATGGAAGAGAAGGGGAAGAGTTTGTTTGCAGAATGCTGCAAGTCCATTTAGGAAAGAAGGATTATCTGAGGTTTATCATTCAATATCTCTGGAATATAGACGACTTAGAGTCTAATCATGCAGACGTGTTGTTTTCCCTCATTTTGGAAGCTCAAATGGAAAATACTGAATCAAATGCAGAGAAACCAAAGCAAAAACTATGTTGTACATACTGTACATGTTCAGGTATGTGTGACCAGGTCAAACACACACATCTTGAGAGATGGGGCATCGGCCATCATTCACATAGCAAAATATAGCGCGGTGCTTGTGGCCCGACCGACTGATCTGTTTCCTCACATTCACAATGCAGCTCTGCTCTGCTCTGCTCTGCTCTGCTCTGCTCTGCTCTGCTCGGCTCTGCTCTTCTCTGCTCTGCTCTGCTCTGCTCTGCTCTGCTCGGCTCGGCTCTGCTCTGCCTGGCTGCCTGCCTGCTCTGAATCTCAGGACCTTCATCTACAGTAAACAAACTGAATTGCGTGATCAGAGAAAAGGAGGAAAATCACACTTGTCTTTGTTCCATTATGCACTGAGCATTAGATCAAGACAGGAGAGATGGTGGGAAGGAAGCAGGGGAGGCATGCAATAGAGGAATACATGTGCATGTATGTGTATGTATGGAGGGGGGGGGGGGGATTCTCTGCCACTGCGTGAGCTTATCCAGAGGATCTGTTCTGCTTCAAGAGAAGGAGAGAGAGGTCTGATAGGAACAGAGTGTGCCACACACTTGCTCTGAGACACACACACACACACACACAAGCCAGGACTTTGTCAGCCTTACCTACCGCTGAGTGTGTGACCACCGCTGGTCCAAAATCAGAGCTCCAATAACAAACTCCACCGGCTCTTCTGATTGGTCGTGACGAATGCCCTCTGCTCGCTGGACCCGGGTAATGTCTGCCACAAGGCGTTTGACGGCCTGTCACCTTTATTTCATGCAAGTCTGTGACTGCGTGTGATTGTGTGTGTACATTAAGGCCATTTTTCATGTCAATATGGGTGCACATATGGATATGCATAATACTCGTTTGAAGCATCTAGACTGAATACAAGTAACAGCAAGAGAATGAAGAAACTATACCGTATGTAATGAAGCTTTCAGAATATAAGCTGTCTTGCCTTGGCTTTATCAGAGAGTGTGGGGGGGGGGGTGGACTTGCCCTTTATTCTGTCCACCACCTTTTTCAGGGAGGAAAGCCAGTAGGTGCCAAACAGCAAAGTCTGCCGGATCATTATTTGAGTGCCAAAACGACGGGAGAGGAAAAGGCAGCAGAAAGCCGGTCATTAAAATTCCTGCCACCTTGTTCCCTGCATCTCCCCAACCAGCTTTCATTCCCCTCGCAGGACTTGGACGCAAAGGGACGGCGAGGGAGTGCAACTTGGCTAAAGACGAGAGAGACAAACCCTTAAATTGGACGTGGAAGGGACGTCCTGGAAAACAGCTCTAGACACTGAAATGTATCTGAGAGTCAAACAATGCTGACCTCAAACCTGTAGGAGTTTGTGAGTCAGAGGACGGAGAAACCGACTCAGATGAGTGTGATACATCCTCATTTCTTTTTTTTTTTTAAATTTTCTCCAGTCACAGAAGAAGAAAGAACCAGACAGGAGCTTCTTATCTAAATTGCACCTCTGAGTCTCGGTGCCATAGATACAGGATAGGTGACTGCTAAAAGAAAAAGGCAGAGCATCTCAGACAGAGATGTCAGCTCTCTTTCCCGTTTCCTCTTTCGGAGGAGGACCACACAGAGAGCTGAGGGCAGATAGTCGGTGTGTGTTAACGGACTGGCTGGCGCAGAGGGGGATTTGTGCAGTGGACCTCGGAGGCTCTCGGGGGTCTGGTGGTGGCCCTCGGTATTGGTGACAGCGTCTGGGGCCACTAGCTACTGAGGAGAAAGGCCGTAGGCCTCCATGGTTCACTAATGTCTGGATTTACAGTGCTCAGGGGTAACCGTGTTGTGACATTGACTTTCTAAAAGTAGATACATAACTTTATTACCCAGTTAGCACCACTTTGATGATTCAAAGGTTTTCTTTCAGTTACATCTAACAGTTCATTCAACAATACTGACTATATTCCATTTCGTATTTAGGGCCCACAACTTCATGATATGAGACTAGATATTGTCTTAGATTTTGGATATTGTAATATGGCATTAGAGTCGTCTTTTCCTGGTTTTAAAAGCTGCATTACAGTAAAGTGTCATTTTCTGAACTTACCAGACTGTTCTCTAGCTGTGCTTTTATTTACCTTCACCCACTTAGTCACTATATCCACATTACTGATGATTATTTATCAGAAATCTATTTTATGAATCAAAGCACCAATAATCAACCCCACAATATCATCTCAATATCGATATTGCGGTACATCGGGACATTTGATGAAATGTGGGACAATCACTGTTTTACAACCAGTCAAACAAAGGGAGACTTCTTATTTTTTTACAATTAGTAGTATTCTGATGTCACGAGATGCATTTACTGTATGTTTTATAATTTCAGTACAAATTTGAAAAAATGAAACAGAAAATAAAAGTGAAAACATTCTCAAAGTAGCAACACTTTGCATGTCTTTGGACTGTGGGAGGAAGCCGGAGAACCCGGAGAAAACCCACGCCAACACAGGGAGAACATGCAAAAACCACACAGAAGGGCCCCGAGCCGGATTCAAACCTGCGACCCTGTAGCTGTGAGGCGACAGTGCTAACCACCGCACCAACGTGCAGCCCCCAGACATGAAGTATTCAAGTTTATAATACCAATACCAATGGCATCAAAGAGTACAAATGCTAGTAAGCATTATGCTTAATCGGTGCTATGATTATGAGGGGGTCCCTTTAAGGGGTCCCTGGCCACACAAAGTTTGAGAACCTCCGGTGTAGAGTACCTTTATACAACAGAGGTGGCTCATACGTACGTATGTGTATGTGTGTGTGTGTGTGTGTGTGTGTGTGTGTGTGTGTGAGTGCAGACTCCCCTCTGGTCTAAATTACCTGCTGACGGACAGGCCAACGGCTGTCAGCGAGGATGTGCTGATGGGCCACCAGTCCTGCACTCCGCCCCCCTGTTGCCACCAATCCCGTCCCGTCAGCCGTCCCTTCCTCCTCTGCGCCCCGTGATGCGCTGCGGTAGGTCAGGTAGGTAGAGACGGTGAGCAAAGAGAGAGCAGAGAGGCACACGGGGTGAAAGGGGAGACTTTTATTATCACCATTGTTTCAAGCTCACTGATCCCCCCCCCCCCCTCCATCGCTGACTGCTCAAATGTCCTGTCTTTTCAACACACCTGAGCTCTCCCTCACCCCTCCCTCACCCCTCCGTCCCCACCGCCACCCTCCTATTTCTCTCTCGAATCTCAGTCCTGCAAATCCCTCCTTACCCCCACACAACTCCCCATTTGCTCCTCTCCTGTTTCTACCTTCCCTCTCAATGGGCTCACACTGCGTTTGGAGAGGGGTGGGGGGGTAGGTAGAAAGAGAGGCAGAGAGCGGCAGGCCTCTGGCTGTAAGAGAGAGTGCACCTGGATGGGCAGGCTTCCTGGACACGCTGTGAGGGGCTATTGTCCTGCATGTCAGCAGCCCCTCTCTTTTAATGGGGCCCGTATATCATCGTTCTGATTATGGCAGATGACTGGGACTCGGGGGAAGGAGGGGTGGAGATGGTAGATCTGGGAAAGACGTACATGTGTGTGTGAGAGTGAAAGAAATAGAGTGTATTGGGGAGGGAGGTGGGATGAAGGCGAGGTTTGGGGACAGAGGCTTAAAAACGCAGGGACCCCCAAATCCCCCATCGACTGAAATCCTAGCACTTAACCCCAGCGATGGCATTGTGTGCTGCCGTGGGGAGTTTTTCCTCTCGTTTTTTTTGTGGCCGTCATTCTTTTTAATGGACTCTCCCGCTCCATCTCCCCCCCCCCGCTCTCCATTCACCCGCTGGATTCTTTAGCTGAGAAAGTTTTTTTTTTTTTATGACTTGTTTTCTTTTCAGAGGTCGGAGGAAGGGAGGTGAAGGCCGGTCACCTGTCCTCTCTGGCCCCGAACAGCCTCTCAGACCACAAACCGCTCACAGGTTTCACAAAGGAAAGAACCATGGAGACCGCTGCAATGAACCGTCCTTTAACATACTCTCTGTTCGATTTGCTGCAAGCATGTAAACGTCAGACAGTGACAGGTAGCAGGAGTCCTCCACATTTACCTGATAAAGTATGAACCTATTAACCTAATGACAAATCTTGTGTGTACAGAAGTGAGTACTTAATGAAAATCTCCCCGATACATGACACGCTTACTACTAGAGCTGCAACGATTAATCAGTTATTTGTCAACTATTAAAATTATCGCCATCTATTTTGATAATCGATTAATCAGTTTGAGTAATTCTTTATGGAAAAACAATTCTAACTACTCTGATTCCAGCTCCTTAAATGTGAATATTTTCTGGTTTCTTTTACTCCTCTATGACAGTAAATTGAATACATTTGAGTTGTGGACAAAACAAAACATTTGAGGACGTCATCTTGGGCTTTGAGGAAACACTGATCGACATTTTTCACCATTTTAGAAACCCAAAAAACTGATCGATTAATCAAGAAAATAATCGACAGATTAATCGACAATAATCGCTAGTTGCAACCCTACTTACTACAGTACATTTATCTCTGCATTATCAACCCATTTGATTCAGAATTGACTCTGAAATCCAATTATATACCTACAGCGATTTGCATACATTTACATTAGGAAACATCTGGACCAGATGTTGCTAGTTGTCCCACAGTCTAGATTGTCAAAGGACTTCTGCCTCAGTATTTCAGAATAGCTCGCCTCTTTATATCAAACTCTACATTCATTAATTTAAAGGTCCCATACTGTACCAACTGAGATTTTCCTTCTTTATTATAAAGCAGCTTTAAGTGCTATATAAATACTGTGAAAGTATCAAAATGAAATGAAAAACGTAGAAGAAGGTCCGCACTCTGTAGCTCCGTCTACTGGTCCAGCACCGGCCTACTATCCACGGAGAAATACACAAAGCCTGTATTCAGAAACTGTGCCTTTAAATGAGCCGTCAGGATTTCCGTAATTTTGTGATGTCACAAATTTACAATATATATATATAGACTATTTCAAAGTTTTAAACGTAAACATTCTAAATGTAACACAGGCTTCATCTGTACTGAGCACTACGTACTCAATAGTTGTACTATCGCTCAACATAATTCTGTGTGAATAAAGTGGTCGTGTGTATCTTTTCGAACGCACTGAACTGTAATTTACGTCGTCACTTCCTGAGAGCCTCCTTGGTGATTTGGAGACGTGTAACCATGGTAACCCGTACCAACCTCTTGTGACTAACTAAAACGACGGTTTGTGAGAATCAAAGACTGAATTAATTTAAAATATATATTACGCCTAGCACAAAGTGAAATCTTATACTTAGATAAATTAAAGCGTTATTGACGTTACAGAGCTGTCCGTCAACGTCTGTTATGAACGTTGTCGTTACTACCGCATTGCATTGTGGGATATTTATGCCGCCGTAGTGTCTAGGGTTGCATACTGTAATAGTTCACTGGAAATAGTATGCAATTCACGTACTATTGCTTTCATACTAAGCACTTAGCATACTAAATAGTATGTAAGTATGGAATTTCGGACACAACCTTTGTGAATGGCATCAGCTGACAGGAAGTACAAATGGACCCAAGCTGTTGCCTAGCAACGCAATTCCGTTGCAACTCTGCTGCAATGTGCTAAAACGGAGCGTTTCAGACAGAGGGTAGATACAGGGATATTCAGGCAGACAGTATGAGGAAAATAACGTTGTTTTTTTTACATTACAGCATGTAAACATGTTCTAGTAGAAGCATAAAATAAGTACAAAAAACAAGTATGAACCTGAAAATGAGCACGACATGGGACCTTTAACAACCTTTTACAACTAGTCCATTAATCTGCCATGCAAATGCTCTCATTAAGTCTTTAAACAAAGAATCTTTAAAGATATTTCTTATGTTTAAAGCAGTTTGTCAGCTATTCCCACTGCACTAGCATTCGACTGTTAAGTGTTTCAGTGCTTCACTTGTGGAAGATCGGATCTAACTCCACAGCAGATCAAAGACTCAAGTGTTCATGTTTTGGGTGACTGAGGAGAGAGCGACTCATTCATTTCAAGGGGACAAATGGCAGCTAATTGAGTAGGTGTTGCTAGAGCTTGTCTGGATACCTTTCAAATGAGTAAAGGGTCATTTCCCCCGTAATTAGCTACCTATGTTGGATTTTGTACGGTGTGTGTGTGTGTGTGTGTGTGTGTGTGTGTGAGTGAGCAGGGGTATGTTAAGGTTGTATATATATTCAGAAACATAATGTGTGTGAGAAACAGAGAGGTGGACTGAGTTGAGCCATTCTTAACCCATTTGTGCCCAAAGACTATATTTAGTATGATGAAGAAAAATGCCACAAAATTTGTTCCGATTGGTCAAAAGTCTTGAAATGTGGCATACAAGTATCTAATACTACAACTTTTTAAATTCTTAGATCACATGAAAAATCACACTTTTATTAAAAGTCAAAGTCAGGAACGCAAAGATTGTGTTTATTTAATCATTTTTTTCACTGCATATGTGAGAATATCTTTGATATTCAACTTGTTATGAGTTCATAGATACCAAATACTTCACTGTGCTCCTTGTGGTTTCTGGGATACAGACATTTTCTTATATATCTATCCGTTTCTGAGTCTATTAAAACAGTAGTCCCATTATGTGCCCAAATACTACATATAGTGTGATAAGAAAAACTTTTCAGCCAAATGGTTTGACAGATTTTGAAAATGTCTTCACATCTGTGCTTAGAAAAGACAAGAGGACACTTCCAAAGGGACAAACAAATGAGTTAAACTCTTCCAACAAATGCACATAAACAAATAACAACATAAAGAATCTAGAAAGTAGGTATGGCAACAACAAAAAAAAACTCTGACAATGTTTACTGACCACAGATTTAAATGAAAAAGTTTGTTCACAATTACTGAAACATTACAACAAGTAGTTTGTGTGTCTAAACGTGTGCCTGTGCATGCATGCTCGTTTTCCCAGAGCTGATTAGCTGACAGCGGTCGTACATCACACTGTGACCCGTGGTGCTGAATCTGGAACAAATATTTACACAATTACAACTCGTGGACTAAAGAAACAACCCCATTGCTTTCATCATTTTTTAAAAACGAATATGTAACTCCTGCACCATAGTATTAAACTATCAGAATGCCCATTTCATTATTACTTTAGATTCTTTAGAAACATATTACCTGGAAACATTATACTGAGAGCTGGGAAGTGTTGTGTACAAGGTGTGTGCTCCTTTGAGGCTGCGGACGGGATGTTTTGCTCAAGAATAATTTGAGGTTCATTACTTTTCTGCACAGATGGAACTCTGATTGAAATAAATGGACACCTATAATAGATCATATATTCCTTTTTTCCAAGAAAACACATGAGGTGGTGGATTTACAGAGTGTGAGTGCATGTCAGAGGACTTCCTATTTGGACGGAGGCAGCCATGTAGAGGGCAGAAAGAAACCTATAATCCCTCTATGCTGCTTGAATGGAGTCTTTCTGAAAACAGTGAGTCAGTGTCCGCTCGCCGCTCGGTGCGTCAGATGAGAAGCAGTTAATGTGTCAGTAATTGGACAAGCAGTATATTTTGGGGAAAAGCCCTTTATAAAAATATCCACCCACAGACTCAAGAGAGTGTGTGTGTGTGTGTGTGTGTGTGTGTGTGTGTGTGTGTGTGTGTGTGTGTGTGTGTGTGTGTGTGTGTGTGTGGTGAAAAGGCAGCGCTCTTTACAGCCTGAAGAATAAACAAACAAACAAATAGAAAAGGGATGGAGAGAGCGGGGCGAAGAAAGGAGGTAGGAATAGCAGCTGTATTCTTCTGGTGTGTCTGGCTGGCTGGCAGCTCTCGGGGGGATTGGCGGGATTAAGTGAGAGCTGCGGATGACATCACGGGTAAGGACGGCCGCTTAGCTCGTAAAGTGCCCCTCGGTTTTGTGCATCTACAGGCCGGGTGCCAGAGCCAGGGTGTGGGGGCGAGGGAGGCGAGGGGGGGATCATTAGTGAGGTTTTATTGGAGCGCTGGGGAGGAACCGCTGGTACATGGGTGCAGACGCACAGGAAAACAGGATTCAGACGGGCTGTGTAGTGCAGCTATTTGATTGCTCCCAGACCCTCGCTGCAGTGTGTGTGTGTGTGTGTGTGTGTGTGAGGGGGAGACACAGAAAGGATTGTGTGTTTGATATGAGAGTGATACACATGTAGTGGAAGTAAGTGTGAGAGGGTGAGTTTGCAAGGATTTGTTGCCACTTGTGCATAATTGTCTTTTTATACGTGCTGCTGCGTGTTCATGCACGCGCCCTTCCTCGTGATGGAAACCAGAGATATCCTATAGCCGTGGGGGCCTGATCTGCAAGTGGGCTGTCCAATGACGTTTGCTCCGAGTTCTCATAAAATGCACGAGGCAAAAGCCAGAATTCCTTTTCCTTTTCAGAGCAACACCGCGCCCCCCCCACCCCCCCTTCGCACTCCTCCTCCTCCTCCTCCTCCTTCGCCTCTTTCTCCTTATGAACGTATAAAAGACGACAGCGAGGATATCCAGTGCTGGCCGATACAAATCCCACTCAGTCACCTCCAGATGGGATGGCTGCCTTTTACATTGAGCGCTCAGCAGTAGCCTGTCCTGACTCATTGTTTCACTCCATATAAAATGAAATCAACCACATCTTCTGGGGGTGGCTAAATACTACCTACCTTTTTTTCCCAGTTACGCTGGAGCAGATCCCTGTGAGTGATGTGCGACAGCGTCTTCTGTGGAGATTTGTCGCGCCGAAACGGCTCATAATGACCCATGTGGTGTTCGGTACACGAAGCAGGGCTGGCAGACAGTGGTTTGACACACTCTTTGAGATTTGCTCCGTCTGTGCGTCTCGTCACTGACAGCCCGGGAGGAAAGGCTAGAGGAACTGTATCCTCTCCGTCGTTGCCACGGCTAGGAAATGAGCCGTTCATTTTGACCGCTGCTGTCGAAGCCGCCTGACCTCTCAGGGCTGGAAAGGCCCACTGTGGTCTCATAAAAAATGCCAGTCATAAAACAGCCGAGGGGGTAAGTCGCTCTTGAGCTATTAGCTGGTGATACTGGATGAGATTTCAGTAGGTGTCAGGGTGTAAGATTGGACGAGGCTAGGAGGTAAGCTCAGAAATGATAGATATGCTGATCTTGGTGAAAACGTCAGATCATGCAGAGGTGAGTTGAAGTTATGAACTTGATCATTACGGTGCCTCTGTCAGCCTTTTATTTACAATATTAGTGGCACAGCCCATTTAACATCAATATGTGCTGTTCAAAAAGAACACAGTTGGTCTTAAAATGAACCCTTAATAGCACCATTAGTTCACTTTCTCAAAGTTTGCATTCAAACAAGTCTCTCCCCACACGCAGTCTCAAAGCACTACGTGCACTTGTTATCAATTGGGGGAAAGGCATTATTACCTATTAGCTGTTTTAATGGTGCAAACAGGGGCGCACAAAGTAAATACTGAGGTTTACGACTTCCCGTACTCGAGAACAGCATATGTTTGATTGTGGTTGCTAATGTTAAACTAATTAGGGGGTCTGAGCTGAAATACGGTGCAGAACATTCATGACTCATTTGCGACTAAACACTGGTTAACTGTGCGCAAAAACGTGAGCATCCATGCTTAATAATGGCCTAAAAAAACACAGAATAATAGATTTTGTATTTATCTTTTATAACTAAACACCATGAAGCAGCCATTAGAGAGGTAGCAGGACGAGGCTTTCTGAGAAGATTGTTTTCTGTATTGTGGATAAATGTGTTTATCTAAAGAAACACATCTGAGGGACAATTTTAGCCGGTAGAGATAAAGAAATAATATTTACAAAGCCGTTAGTTGCCACCTGTTTTTTTAACAAAAGATATTGCGGATAAAATTATATGTTTAAAGACAGTTTAGTTCTACTGATTTTTTTTTTTTTTCATTATTTGTAAAATAAATAAATAAACATTTTGTCTCAGAAGACGAGGACATTGTAATTAAATTATGATAAATTATAATTTTTTTATATATATATATATAATAAATGTGATGATAAACCATGTGTTCTCCAAGAAAATGCTCATATACAGCTAATACCGTGTGGTTAAAAATAGGCATGGCCTCCAGTCTGATTATCAAATTAATACCAATTAAAAAGTATTTACGAAAGAACGACTTTATTTTTATTTATTTTTTTTAATCTATAAACATTACAACTCAAGTTGTCTCTATTAGTGATGTAAGGTTTAGGATAAAATCTATTCAGCAAATATTAAAAAAATATTTAAGGCTGCGACTCACGATTATTTTCATCGTCAATTAATCTGTTGATCATTTTCTCGAATAATCGATTAGTTGTTTGGTCTATAAAATGTCAGAAAATGGTGAAAAAAGTGTTTCCCAAAGCCCAAGATGACGTCCTCAAATGTCTTTTTTTGTCCACAACTCAAAATATTCAGTTTACTGTCATAAAGAAACCATAAAATATTCACATTTAAGAAGCTGGAATCAGAGATTTTTGACTTTTTTTTCTTAAAACAAATTACTCAAACGGATTAATCAATTATCAAAATAGTTGGCGATTAATTTGAAAGCTGTCAACTAATCGTTGCAGCGCTAAAAATATTGATACACAGTTTAGGTGTTTTTCCGCAACCCTTTATATCCATATTAGGGATTTGTTTTACTGTAGATCATATGTTTTTGCTCATAAAAGTCCTGCCCAGAATAATGTTTCCATATACAGATACAGTATTCTAACACAAACAAGTGATCTTACTTGGATCTCATGTACATCAAAACATGGAAACATTCTTTTCTAACATGGCAACGCTCTTAGGTCTGACTGACGTTATCTTAAAAAGCTAGTCAGAGTCAATTCTTCAACTGGACTGGAGAGTCTCAAGGAGAATGTAAGTTCATAAAGAGACCGGGCAGTGACGTCAGATACTACAAGAGCAGTGATGGGCATCAAATAAAATCAACTCCACACATCTCTCTATTTGATTTTGGTCTTCGGACTCCTCTTTGACATATCCCCCATCGATCTGTGCAATGACACGCCACTGGACTTTACTGGGGATGTCTTACTGGGGACAGAGTGTGTGTGTGTGTCTATACAGTGTTCAGTATTAGCCCGGCGCCCTGGAGGAGTGACAGAGAAACAGTGCTGGCGTTTATTCATAGACTACTTTCCTCCAACAAGGAAAGAAAATGAGAAGAAAAAAAAGACTCCACATCATTTCCAAAGCACTCCACTCAGCAGAAAAACTGCCTTGGTAGTATATCAGCTGACCCCTATCACACACACACACGTCCAATTCATTCTTGACCCCCCACCATCCTCTTAATCCCGTAAATGTTTTTACTACTTGGTCCGTCAGTGAGCGAGCGCTGGACACTGAGGTGTTTACATTAGGCTAGCCGTGCTAGCTAGCGGCGCTGAGCGCTGCGTGGTCATCTATCAAAATGAAAGTGCTCTCATAAACATACTAATTAGGTCGTGCTTTATTGTTATTTAGCCACACAGATCGTTAAGTTAGTGTAAACCAACGTATTAACCTCTGATTAGGTCGGCTGTGCTGTAATACCATAGCATCACTGCGTCACATTTATCATAGCACTGAACATGACATCTATCATCAGGTCACCTGTAGCACGAACTAACTGCTCATTCATCATCTTCATGTCCCAAACTACTATCTGGATGCATTATGAAGGCTCTACATGTTGGGTTTGTCATGTTTTAAACCTCCAGATGAAGCTGGTAACATTGTATGCATTTATGTGTTTTATATATCTGTCTTTAGGAGCCACCAGACTGAAATTGTGCGACTGGAAAACTGCATTTATAATGCACAATACATGTCATTGACAGAGCAAAAGAGAGCAACAGGAACTGGGACAAAATGTGCATCTGCAGTGCTCTTATCAATAAGGGATGGTACAGTATAGTATCGTGATATTTTGCGTGGCAATGTTGCATCAATACGCAAACGTTAAGTATCAATCCTTTATAAACTATTAACCTCTTAACAATCCGACAATCGGCCGCTATTCCGTCTTTCAGGGGGTGTAGGAGGCTCAGTCTGAAAGCTAGAGGGAAGATACTGATATCATATGAAACTAGAAAACCTAAGGAGTCCAAAGGCACCAATGAAACAGATGTTGACAAACTGCATAATTTGCTGTTGAGAAAAGGTAATGAATGGCAATATATCTTATTGCAATACTCAGCATATCGCAAAATGTTTAAAATCTCAATAAGATTGTATCGTGACTTCAGTAATAATATGGTACCGTGGGGTGAATCCTACCCCTACCTATCAATGTGTAGTTCTGCATATAGCACTAATTGTGTGAGGGCATACTGTACATTCAGGTCTGATCTGAGAACAGCAGACAGGTATACTGTAGTGGGAACTGAAGCAGCAGGATAAAGAGGAGGGAAGAGAAAAGGGTGGTACAGTGGGGACTTCAAGTAGTTACTAGACTATATTACATTAATGTGTTTTAAAGGGTAACTTCGGTATTTTTCAACCTATTTTCCCATGTTTTTGTGTCTAAGTGACTAATAGGGACAACACTTTTTGAAATTGTCCCAGTATTGAGGGAGACCGCTGCAGCCGCAAGCCGCTAAACAAGCTGTAATGTAATCTTTTGGGGCAACCTGGTACCGTCAGTTTACGTCCTCTATTAAGTGCTTGTTTTTGCTACTGATAGGCTCAGATTGTTATTATAAGTGTCTGACAACATTATGGAAAGAACCCTACAGAGAAATAAAACATTTTACTTCTGTTTGTCATTATGTCATGTGACTTGTTGCCGGAAGAGACGCGGTGGAAACGTGAGTGAGAGTGGAGAGAGGAGTGCTACGGGGCACCACAGAGTTTGTTGTGTTGGAGTACAGGAAGAGTAACTTAGTGTTATCTAAAACATTTTTAAATGTCACGACTGAATATTTTAGATGATTTCCACTATGTGGATGCGACGCGAGATTTCAGAGCGAGGCTTCTCCGAGCAAAACACAATAACAAACCGGACCGGATCAAGCAAAAGGTAAGAAAAATGTTTTATTTCTCTGTAGGGTCTTTTCCATAATGTTGTCAGATACTTATTATAACAATCTGAGCCTGTCAGTGGCAAAAAAAAGCACTTACAGTGGACGTAAACTGATGGTACCAGGTTGCAGCCCGTTTAGCCCGTTTTACTGGACCAATTTCAAAAAGTGTTGTCCCCATTAGAGACACAAAAACACGGGCAAATAGAGTCCAGGTTGAAAAATACCAAAGTTATCCTGTAAGCCTGGATTTAGAGAAATGAGATGGACAAGAAGCTGGTGGTTCTGTAAGACTCCCGCTGATATCTCTAAAACAGGAGGTATTACGAGCAGTCCTGAATCCTGTGAGCTGACAGCACACATGTGAGTTTATTGGGAACTACTAAACCTTTAATGTATTATGGGTAAGATCATTTATCTCTCTAAATGCTGGCCTTTCTACTCAACATGTTCCAGGTAAGAAGAAAAACTAAAATCAAATAAATGCGTCTATTTTAGCTTTGAAATCACTGAATGTGGTTGTTGTTTTTTTACGTGTAACAAAGAACATAGAAGATGCATTTTGATGTAATCCTCATAACAAATCAAATGATACATGATGGATAGATTATGAGTGGATCAATTTTTGACAAACAAAAGGAAATGCAGTATCTGCCTTGACTTGGGAATTATTCTAAGGGGAAAATATGCCGCTTGGGACATTGCCCTGAAATGAAAGGAGAAGTCTGGATCTAATATAAAACACAAAGACTTTTGAAAGTTTGATTTTAACTGCAAACAGTGAAACTGAGTGAGCGATCAAATACAGTGCTACCAGGACTGTTCTTCTGCATTTAGGAGACTTCAATAGGGAAATAATCTATTGTCTCCTCAGTTTGCACACAACTGTATGGAGCGTATAAAGTCCACTCATTGGCGAATGCCATTTTATTTTGATAAGGCGAGAGCAGCATCTATCTGACTCTAAATGGGATCATAATTTACTAAATGAACATCATGCTGTATTGAAGAAGACTTGAAACTATCGACTGAGACCATAAACTCATGTTTACAATGTTAACTGAGGTAATAAATCAAATTGAGAAGTAGGCTCATTTTCTCATAGACTTCTATACAATCAGACTTCTTTCTGCAACCAGAGGAGTCGCCCCCTGCTGGCTGTTAGAAAGAATGCAGGTTTAAGGCACTTCAGCATTGACTTCACTTTTCAGACCAGGAGGTTTCCCACTGGTTGCTGTTAACGTGGTTAGCAATGTTTGGCTACCTTTGCTGCCACTGATGCTGGACTGAGTCGTATCGGACTGACTGGCAACAGTGTCTTTCTACACAATTTACAGGAATAGGGACAAATAAAGGAATGCTTTAAACTGATACCATTAAGTATTTATCTAATTGTCAAATGTAAATGGTGCCAGAGGACCTCAAAATAGTTGCTTTCTGGCACAAACTATGCCCCGTTTCTGTCCATCTCTCCGTGTCACCCTAAAGTCCACGAGAGCTTTATCCGGGGTCGATGTCTGCTCGACGAGCTCCGGGATCTGAACAATCAGAACATAAACACCAGACAATTTTCTCTGACTCTATGATTATGTGCACACACAGCACAATGCTGGATAAAAAAAAAGCATTTCAAATCGTGTTCTCATGAGCCATTATCAAGTTCACATCTTCCTTCCTCTAAACAATGAAATCCAAAAATCTATAGACAGATTACGCTAAATCCAGAGGATGGTTTGGTGATTACAGTAACGACTTGAAATAGCACATAATGACAGACGTAGTGGAACAACATGCGGCAGGAAAAAAGCTTGAGGGTAGAAATCTTTCCGGGGAGAATTATTGCTGACATCACGCCACTAATGCTTTATATGGACATCTTCATTATCCGTCATTGGCGTTCATTTAGAGAGATCAGCGGGAAACAATCCAGGTGGGTGAAAGGCCTCCAATTTCATCTTTGACAGCAGTTTATGATTTGATCAGATTTAGGGGTGTGTGCAGGCAGGTGTGCATGCTTATGTGAGTAAATGTATGTATAGTGTAGCTGTGTGTGTGTGCATAAGGAGGCAGACTGTGGGGCTGAGTGGATCTTTGCGTGAGTGTCTATAATTGGCGGCAGAGGGAGAATCTGCGAGCTGACATCTGCAGTTGATTTTTGGTGATAATAAATCAGGTTTCTTTCTCTGCTGGTGTGCTTCCACACAGCTCTATCGCTCTCGTCTGTGTATTTCTCTATGTATTAAACACACTCTCTCTCTTCCTCTTCTCCTTCTCATTTCCTCAAGCCCTGTGGAAACCCAAGGACTATAGCTCTACAGAGTTTCCTGCAAAACTTTGGACTCAGCCTCACTTTTTGGGTGGCCACACAAGTTGAGTTGTGAAAGCTCCTTCCTGGCCAAAGCCGTAGCGGGGGAGAGAAAAAGGGAAGGGAGTGTAAAAACCTGCTCCGTGATTATCAGCGAGTGGAGGTGGATGGAGACAACGAGGTGTGAACAGGCCGCACCTGAGGGGAGAGCAGTCTGGCAAAACCTAAAACTGCTTGTGTGTAGCCCAATTTCTGCTGACTGCACCTATCTCACCATACATGACATGAGTTACTAGTCCAGGTTTGCCACTGAGCCATTTCTCTCCACATCAATTTCCTGTCTAGCCACAGCCTCGACACCAGATTTAGGGCTGAATGACTGCTGTTTTGATTATCCTTCTTCTTGTTACATTAAACATGATCCGGAGTCAGACTGAGTGAAAAAATAAGGGAAAATCCTTTTGGAGCGCCGTCGGTGAAGGTTTCTTTCAATACATATTCCACTGACGATTACAGAATTCATGCTCCGAAACATAATCTGTATTCCAAAAGATTACCGAAGGTAAATATTGTGAACATTTTTGATTACGGTGTTTTTCATTTAACAAAGTCGCTAAATAAAACAATTCACAGTTTTGTTTACTTGTCATATTCGACGGCATTTTGTGCAGATGTGGCACAAGGGGAAAAAGGGAACATATCATGTTTGCTTTGGGGAGAAAAAGCCTGTCTGATCCTGAATATCACCACCGCCATAGTCCATGTGGAACACCGAGCCTCATTCAAAGCCTAAATAACATCGAGTGGTATCATTACGTTTTCTATCTTTTTTATTCTATTTTCATAATAAAGGAGTATATACATAAACACAAGAGTTGGTGGTTATACAAATTAAATTACAGATATCCTGACAAAGGTTTTTAGAAATATGACGTACAGACCAGCACATAGAACGAGGCTCAATGACAGTTGACTTTAAAGATGGGGTCGACGATGTTGGAAAGCTAGCATCATTTGAAAGTAGCATCGCCTCAGGAGCTCCGTCTTAACCCCCCTCCCCTCCCCCCGGGGCTCCTTCAAGGCAACGCCCCCACACACACACACACGAGCACACACACATGCACGAGCACCGCCGCATCGTAACTACTTCACAGACACAGAGCGGAGAGAGGACCTCAACTCAACAACGCTACCTCATGACCAGTAACCGCAGCAGTGCTACTGCAGGGCTGAGCTTTCTCTTCCATTCTCCAGGAAACGTGCGACGGCGACGCGCTTTGAGTTCAGGCTGGTGCACGCCAAGGGTAGAGTACGAGCAGGGAGGCAGGGAGGCATCTGATTGGTTCTTTCCAAGCGGACCGCGAGGCAGTGATTGGTAGACGTTTTTACAGGATTACATGTATGAATATGAATGTCTCTGTAAAGCCAAAGTGATACTTTCAGATCCGCGAGTACGCATGGGTCCACATGATGTAAATTTCGTCATCTGAGGGTGTACGCGTAGGCTCTGTGGTAGCGTAGCGATCTACTGCACATGTGTGGAACGAATCCTCCAAGCAGACACACTGCGTCGGTGGTGTCCACAGCTGTCCGTGTGCAGGGAGTATAACAGTTTTGTTTTGTGCCTGTAAATCCATATATTATACAGATTACGCCCCCTGGTGATCAACGCAAGGAAACGCATCTCTTTACAGATGGATAGAAACACCACCGGCAAGTTAATCTTGTCTGTTTTTCGCTGTCCAGTCTAGACGAGTCATATTTATACATTTTTTCTAAGTCAAAAGTTTGACGCCATAGTTAGCTAACATTGGTAGCATGCTGTCTAAGTAACATATAGAGTGCATGCATAGTGGTTCATTCGTCTTTTAACAAAATATTTCACAAAACTGCTAAATATGCCGTCAAACTTTTCACGTGAAAATAATTTTAAAAAAAAATATATATATAGCTGCCACAGGAAGTTAGCATAAGATGGTCCATCTGTAATCTGCCATAAAAGTTCAAATTTACATTTAACATATACGCATACGTACACAGAGCTTTGTGGAAAGGAGTGGTTAAGTGTGTTTGCATGTGTACAGTGTGCATGTGTGAATGTAGAAACAGTGCTGGACCTCAGGGATGGACAGACAGGGCTTGAGGTAATTTCTCAAGCAGAGCTGACAAAAGGCCTTGGTAAAAAGCCTTGATCGCTCATGACAACAACGCAGCATCCCTGCAGCACACTGACACTACACAATTTCCTTGGATCGTTTCCATTTTTACACATGCAACTTCCTTCCCCAGAGTAGCCGAGGCCAGACAGGTGAAATGATCAGGCTTTAAACTAAGTCACTGGTTGGAACAACAGATGCCATGATGCAATGCAACCTTCATCTGTACTCATGAAGGGAAGAGCATCTCTTATGAATTTAAAAATGTACAGCTGAGATGGGGCAGAAATATTAACCCTTTCAGTACTTGCTGAGGCCAGTTATAAAATCCCCTGCGAGATACTGTGTCGGAGAAAAAAAGAAACCAAATGTTACTACTGTCACTTTTAATGAATAAACTTTAAGAACGGGGTGAGGGGTTCCACGGTAAAAGTCAAGACGTTTGATTTATTAAAACACTAAATGTACTTGATCATTTATTAGATTATGATTACGGCTTTCAAAGTTAGCGGCTGTCACTTTTAAAGTTAGAGAGAAGCTGTAGGTATCATATAAAACTAGAAAACCTAATGAATCCATCGGTACCAAACATGTCATACTAGTTTGTCGCAAAAGTGAGGGTTTCTGGACAATATCTGTCTTTGTTTTGTGTTGTTAATTGATTTCCAATAATAAATATATACATACATTTGCATAAAGCAGCATATTTGTCCACTCCCATGTTGAGAAGAGGATTAAATACTTGACAAATCTCCCTTTAAGGTACATTTTGAACAGATAAAAAATGTGTGATTAATTTGCGATCAATCGTGATAAACTATGGACAATCAAGCATTTAATCGTGATTAAATATTTTAATCCACTGACAGACTTAATTATGATATGCAGAATTTACTACAACACTTTTTATTTATTTAAGATATCTGCAATCACACAATGATTGATCACTTAATAACTGAACACTAATTCACAGAGAGGAGGTAAAGTCCCCTCTCAGTGTCTATGCAATGTGTCTGTAATTGATTATCTCTATTGAGAGTCTATCTGTAGAGGGTTTTGTTGTTGTTGTTGTGCATCCAATCATCTTTTCTTCACAACCAAGAAGCAGCATCCTTCCCTGAGGCAACTGTAAACATCGGGCCTCAGCCTGTCAACGCGGCCGTGTGTTTAGACATCTGTTTCAACCGCAACTTCGCACTGATCGTCGGTATCATGTGGCTGTAGTCTGGAGTCACTTCCGCACTCCCAAATACATGTTGTCTATTACCACATTTGGATCTAATTCTGAGGAGTGTTTAGCGGTTGCGGTGGTGAAAGACCTATCCTCTCTTGTTGTTATGAAATTTGTAAGAGATGGTTAGCGTCCAAGCATGCGTGTGGTGCAGTGTTACTGAGTTAGTCATGTGCGCTCTGAATGATAAAAGGAATACACGTAATTTATCATCACTTATGATACACTGCAGTTGTAAATTGTTCTGTGACACAGTACTGTTATGTTTGACACTTTCAGTCCTGATCAAATTACAAGAATTTGCTATGAATTCCAGTGGAGGAAATTCCTTTTAAGAAATGTTGTGTACATATTTGGTTGAACACTTCAATTTCTCTAAATACTGCACGATCGTTTAGTAATAAAGGACACAATTTGAGTACTTTAAGGAACAGAGTAATGGCACAATCCCAGCATGTAAATCTATATGAAGACTACAGACAGAAAATGCCTTCCTCTTTCCCCCATTACTGGAGATGGTACTCATTAACATACAGTTCAAACTCACTAGCTGCACCACAAATCTCCTCCCCTACCTTAGCTTTTTGAGCCTCACATAAGAAGAGAAATATATGACCTGGTCCAGTGTACCATTAAAGTATATGGAGCATTACCCATACTGCACATAGGGGCCATGCCACAGTTTTATTGCAGGTTTACTGCTCGCTGGTGGAATAACAGCAGCTTGTTTCCTTATAGGTGGAAGATGGGAGAACGAGAGAGGAGTGGAGCATGTGTGTTTGTGCCTATTAGGACCAGGTGTACTGGAGGAGGATTAACCAGGTAAAATGTCACGAAAGACTCTGCACATGCACAGTGTCAACTATGTAAGTGTGATATATATATATATCCCACAAATCCTTCATACATAATACACAACATAAGGCATCCTACTTTGTTGAGGCAGATGTTTTTTTACAACCAGAAGTGACACGAGAGGGCGGAGCTAAGTATAACCGAACGCTGAATAAGACATTTTTAGGTGACCAAAATGTTACAATTAGCATTCATGAGGTGAAAACACACTGTGAAAGGGTTAAAGTTCTAAGACAAAAACGCAGACAACTCCCAGACCGGGCAACGCCGTGGTAGCGACCTGTCAATCACAAGGTAGCCCCGCCCTAAAGCATCCCCTGCTTTATGTTCTATTTGACTCTAAATGGGACCATAATTTACTAAATGAACATCATGCTGTATTGAAGAAGACTTGAAACTAGTGATTGAGACCATAAACTCATGTTTACAATGTTTACTGAGGTAATAAATCAAGTGAGAAGTAGGCTCATTTTCTCATAAACTTCTATACAACCAGACTTCTTTTAGCAACCAGAGGAGTCGCCCCCTGCTGGCTGGTAGAGAGAATGCAAGTTTGACGAACTTCCGCATTGGTTATGGCTAGAAAAGATCCACCTTGTGTAAATATGACGTCACGTTCTCGTTGTAATCGGAGCGACTTGAGGAAAACGACTCATGAAGAGATCGGATGCCCTTCGTGGGGGAGAGAAGACTGATGACATAAACATGCAGGATCACTAGAAAATCCTTCAGCTCACTTCAGTGGGGCCTCTGGCAGTGACCAGCCCGCCGCAGACAGACCCAGATCCGGCTTTTCGGCAGTCGGAGCTTTGGCAGTAGGCGCAGAGCTCGGGGTGCCCGGCAGAAGCGGCTCCTCCTCCTGGGCAGGAGCGGAACTTCGCCTCGCTGCTCTGCCGTCCCTGGTGGGAGCCAACACCGACATTACGCTGCTGGAGGCCCAGGCCGTATTGCTGAACCCGCTGCAGGGAAGAGAGGTACAGGAAAACCAGAACCAGGAATGCGCGGGGCAAACTGTCAGACCCTGCTGCAGTAAAAAAATTAGGTTTTCTAAAGGGACTCTGGTGCTCGGAAACACTACCGCTTTTGTCCGTAGGAACCACCAAAATCAACACAAAAATGATAATGAAATGAAAATAATAAAAAAGAACCTTAACCTTGAACGTGATTCATTACATCACCTGAACCACCTTAATCTAAAACTAATTACACACTGCATTCAAATTAGCATGTTAACATGTCACACAGAACTGCAAAAGCAACCTTCCTACGTGTAGAGATACAGGCGCCTGCAAAACATAAACACATGAACACTAACTCTCGTGATAGTTTTACAAAAGACGGATCCTTTCTAGCCTTAACCTCCCACATTGGCTCCACTTTTCAGACCCGGAAGTTGCCGACTGGTTCAGTCACAAATTGCATCACAATTTAAAAAAAGAAATTAAAATTCAACTCCACAAGATTCTAGTTTGACCGACAAATGACCATGAAGCATTTTATCACTAACTGTTTAACTCTTCTGTATTCACTAATAGTAGGAAAGGAAGTTGTTTTCATGCACGCTGGCAAAGATTAGCAACTTTTCAGAAGAGTGCAACAACTGATAGTTTAGTCGACTCAGTATTTTCATCCCGTTATTGTTTTAGATCATTTCTGAGAATTGTAAAGGATACAGTAGTGTGTGGATGTGTAATTAATATCAACCAGTTACCAGAATAATGGAAACTGCCAGACAGACCGATGCTAAGGTGACTCAGACATGTGAAAATGGACCCTGTGTATTGCTCAAGAGTGAATTTCACTGGTCATACAGTAAGCAATCACATTAATCTCTCTAATGGCAATAGATCTCAAATAACCGGAGTGACTTGGAAAACAATACCTGTTAAAAGCCTTTTTATATCTCTACAACGCCGGAGTTGTGGCTTAATCGCGCGATTGAGGCTGATAATCTATATAGAACTAAATCAATACCGGTGGGTAGTGTGGGGGATCAATTCCCTGAGGGGGAGGTTTGCCATTGAACACGACACCAAGGGACGAGCGTGCCTAATCCATGTTTGAACTTTAAGTGAGCGTGGGTCTCTCCCTTCTTAACGCGACCACTCCATTCCAACCGACCCCTCCAAAGGCGGCTAGAAGACATTGTGAGTCAGAGTCAGTGTGAGATGGTGACTGGACCAGCCTCTGTTCAATACCCACTCGTTCACCCAAGCGTCTATACCAGCTCCCTGAGAAAAGCACATTTCCCTTGCGCTCCCATAGTTCCAGGTGTTTTGGTCATTAGGGCCCCCGGCTATTAGAAGCGCCGTGGTGCTTGCTTAACGGTTATAAGGCCAGCCGTCGTGCTCGGATCACACCTCCACAGCTGTAAAGCGCGGCGGGGAGGGGTGGCAGCCGGGGAGGCATGCGCAAGGGGGGACCGGGCCAAAAACGCCCGCTTTGTTCTCTGGGGGCTCCGGTTACCCCCTGCTCTCCCCACAGCACCGCGTGACATTCAATACCGCAACTGTAAATTTTACATTAAGCGTGTGAAATCACAGATGCACATGTCACAGCAGTGTCATAAAGTGAATTTACTTAGCTCGACTTCAGCACGCACCTTAACTCTTTAAGTCTCTGTAGGGGGGCGGCTGGGGGGGTGGGGGGTGGGGGGGGGGAAGCTGGACGAAATTACAGCAATTAATTCTTAAAAATGGCTCCCAAAAAGTGCACTTTATATTGACGTGTTCAGGGTGCACACCTGGTCCTATTCACCTTATTAACAATAGCCCGCCATCATTATGTTTTCTTTGGTACCGCATATTAGAGAATAATTGATATTCAGGCTTGGCTTACAGCTTGTTAAAGGTTTAATGGTCTGTGAATGTGAATAATAACTATGGGTGAAAACTAAGAGAGTGAGAATGACCTTTACAGAGCACACAAATAGCACAGTAGAAGTGTGTAAACACACAAACAAACAGGATGCAAGACTTGGAATAAGCAACTGTAAAGTTTATGTGGTATGGTAAATATGTAAGACTATCAAGCCTCACGAGTTACAACACTTTATTTCAGTAATAGCATTTTAAACATTCACAGACAACCGAGCTGCAAATCTGTGTGCTTACTGGTGACAGAGCCCCGAGTCCACCTGTTCACTCTCAGATCATCCCTCCACTAAAAATACAAAGAGAGGAATCCAGACAAGTCGCAGTCGTAAACAGCAACCGAGGGAGGCCCGTACATAATGTGCCTCCATACATGCGTTAAGCAGCCATGACTGTGCAAGTGCCAGAACTATGCTTTGATTATGTCACCCATTCTTTTTCCACATTTTAAATTTTCATTAATACAGTTTAAAGACAGCAGCATCCAACATGTGGTCCGCTACATTGTGCGTGTGACTCTGCATAGAGACTTAAGTTAAAAACAACTTATGAGGGTCAATCCAATGCAACTTCTCCACTTCCTATGCATAAAATGCTGAATATGACTAATTCATGCGTTCCCTGAACCCCCACAGTTCAATTTGGCGATGGCTCAATAAATTCTGCAGAGCAACCCATGCTGGCTGCCCTGTAAGAGTATTCCCCTGCTCAAAGGGTAAAGGGGGGAGCCAACGTTAAGACTGGTGGCTTGTAAAGTGAGCTGGGAAGTTTAATTGATCTAAAAGAATTTAATGTGGCGTAGTGAATCGGGGCAGACAGCATGGATTTATATCGCAACCCTGCAGAAACGAACATAATATTGCCGGGGTTTTACCGCAGAAGGGGGGATTTTTTTAATTGTGGCCACAAAAATGATTTACTTTGTGTTGAGTAAAGCTGCAGTTCAATAATAATAATAATAATAATAATAATAATAATAACCCTGAATGCTCGTTTTAATTCCCACTCTTGGATAAAAAGTTGGGGAAAGTGTAAGACAATGTACTTCAGACCTAAAGAAGTTTTGTAGAAAGATAGATCTGGAGTATTAATTCAAGATTCAAGAGATTTATTTGTCATATATCCATACAGTGAAATTAAATTAAAGCCATCCCATTTGTAGAAGACTATTTTTTTTGGCGCTGACCCATTTCACACATCACAAAGCAATATTCACGCCTGAGCTGTATCATTTCAAACTAAGCTCTCGCTCTCTCAAGTGCTAAGTCCATCCCGCACGGACGCCTATGAAAGCACAGATAACTCTGCAATGTGTTAGAGGTTTTGAATGTAAAACCGAGATTACCACACAGCCGCGGGGGAAAGTGATTCAGCGCAATCCCAACAGGATGTGTAGCGGCCAAGTCAAACAAGAGCGCAGATATTTACCAATATGTTCTGGAGGCCGTGGACACACAGATAGAGAGAGAGTCGCACACAATAAATAACAGATGGATGAGAAATTATATTACTTCTTCTTTTTTTCGGACTTTTAATATACAGAGTGTCCTGTGATGCAACGTGTTTTATAGATACGTTCATCCAAAGTGCCTGATAGAGTAATGAATGCATACATTTGGGATTTCCCATGCCATACACGCTGAGCGGTACAGAACCACAAAATGTAGCAGTACATCAGGTGGACAGGTGAGCAAGACTCAAACCTACAGTATGTGTGCAGAATACAGAGAACGAGTAAGTAACTGCTTTATTAATGACTTTTTAGGGCGTCCCAAATACCATTCGGAGCATCGGAGGACAGCGCCACCACCACACTACTGTACATACACAACAAACAGCAATATCCGTCTGAGAATCACTAATATCATTACACGGCTGTGTTGAATACTCCATTCTGATTGGCCAATCACGGCGTTCTGTTATTTCTGTATAACAGTACCGTATGCATCTCTGTGCCCTCGGTAGATGGTGACTTTTCTCATTCTGTTGCTAAAAGAAATTGATTTGTCAATTTGTACTGGACATCACTAATACTGAAAACTGATATTCTGTCTTCAGAGGTTGGGAATCTACAGGCTGCAGGGAAACACCATCTTACTGGGTGTTATTTAAAAGATTTGTTGTCGAGTTTGAATCATTGTTTAGACATTATGTGATCAATAGTTGAAGCCGTTTGAACTTTAAGACAGGTTTGTGCTGACTGGACTGAGTTTAAAACCAAAACTGAATAGGACTGAGAAGTGGCTGATGTGTGAAATTTTAGCATGTATAACTAAGCATAATCTGACGCTTGACTAATACTCTTGTTGACTTTGCTTAGACGTCCTATCTGGGAAAAACCAGATAGACCACAGCTCAGCAAACCGTATTTACATTACGGTAGGGAGCACCGGATGAGGAAGATTGAGTCAGGGAAAATGTACGATGTATCATAAAAAAATGTGATTCTTCTCCAAGGAAAAAAAAAAAAATGTTCCACTGTGACTTCCCGTTGGAATGATTTTCAGACAGACACAAGCTCAGGGGAGGAAACCAAGCGCTCGTTAAACCTACCAGACCTGGCTCAGACCACACCTAGACCTGGCCATCCATCAGACTGGCTGGACAGAATTTACAGTGTGACCTGATCGGTCATCATTTATTACTTTTACTGGTCCTAAGTGGAGGCAATCACCGGCTGATGTTTGTGTAAGAGGAGACCTCCACCTGCGAGGGTCTCCCATTAACACAAACCTAACTTGGGGGGAGATATGTCATCTGTCGGCGTTCGCTTGGACCGGACCCTGACACAATTCTGTGGGGGATTTTTTTTTCTCCCTAAATGAGCTGTTGTGTATCTTTAATCAAAAACGAGGACTGACTAATCTGGGTGTATAATGCTGACCTTAAACACTTCTTCAGAATCATGACTTTTCTCATGAAGGAACTGCTTTCTAACCAGTCATCTGGAACACTATCAAAGACAGAGATGTGCAACTGAATTACCATATCCTTGCATTTAAAACAGCACACAGAGAATAATGAGCAGGAACTGCACAACAGAAAATCGACTATGTGTGCAAGACACTATAGCTCTCAACCAGTCTTATCTTCTTTATCAGTCAAAGATCTAAGGGAGAACTGAACAACCACAGACTGGATGATGGTGGAACTACTGGAGCCAGTAAAGTGGCTCCCCTGAAGCTACGGTCACCTCGGGGGGTATAGGTAGCCTGTGGCTTTGAAGTGCCGCTGAAATTGGCTTCTGTTCAGGCTTGTGACATGTCCTTTGGACGCTCCGTTGAACTTGATCAGTCACTCAGCAAATAAATGTACAACCAAAGAGAGAGACCAAAAAGGAAGCAAGCGTGAAATAACAATACATGGCTGAGACGCTCCATGAAAAAGTTCACAGAAGGTCATGACCTTCTGGGTACTTCCGCAAAGTTCCTGTTGAAGACGGGGCTGTCCTCGACCAAAGATATTCTTAGTCGACTAATGCCGGGTACACACTACATGAGAATCAAGCTGATTCCCCCCCTCCTGACAATGGTCAGCAAAGCCACGATTGTTTTGATGGTGTTAAAGATGATCTTAGCAGATATTCCTGTGGTGTGAGATATGTTCAGAGAGTATTTTATATCCCCCAATCAGCTCACAAGTCCATCCTGGCCACACCCATTTCAAATATTCAACATGTTCAGTATTTACGATGGGATATCCTGTTGTGTGTGGGGAACCAGCGAGGACATGGGAAAGAAGGCCAATAGAGAACCAAGCTGACTGAAGCAGAAGGACAACAACCACCGGTCGCGGCTAATGGACAAGCTAATGCAAAACGTGAAGCATGAAGTCGTAGTAAGATGGAGCTCAGTTATGGAGGACCAACTTGTTGATTTGTGGAAACAACACGAGTGTTAATTTAGGAGGTCTCGATGATTTCATCCATTATTTTTATTTTTTCTTCGCAAATTTTCAGTACAAAGTAAAAAACTAACATCACTGATTCTTCCTGCCCGTCGTCCGCCATGTTTGTTTACACTAAAGTCACGTTTGATCGTCAGAGAGTTTACGAGATAATCTGTTGGTGTGTGGTTGTGCTGTTTTGGCCAAATCATTGCTCACCACTCACTATAGGAACAAAAGTGTTTAACTTAACGTAACATGTAGTTATGTGTGGGGTCTCTCACATCGTCAACATCTGTTCAGATTTGAAAAATCTTTTAGCGTGGGCCAGGCTTAACACTCGTACGATTTGGTCGACTAATCGATTAGCTGATTTAATCAACAGATCTGTAAAGCTGAGTTTCTCCACAAAGAATCACACAACAGCACCACTTTAAATCTTGTGTTTACCAGAGATGTGCTCTTAGGTTTCTTAGAAAATAAGTCATTCGGCACAAGAAAAAAGCATAAAAAATGACAAATCGACTGAAGAAATCGTAGTCGACTAAAACCAAAACAACCGATAAGTCGCCTAATGGACTAAAAGGACGCAGCCCTACAGCTCATGTTTGGGTCGGGGAGCTAATGCTCCAAATAGGGGAAAAGAAAGAAAGAAGAAAACAGACAGAGTGAGACTCAGTGCCAGGGCATCTGATGAAAATATGTTTGGCCCCGCACCACATCCCTGTTTTGGATGCTCATCAATTAGCCAAATTTGATCAAATGCCACAGGTGAAGCGTTCCAGCGTGTGCAAAACCCGACTTCACAACACGGGGATAATTGTGCATAATGGGCCTCGAGGGGATGTGTGAGGGGATGTGTGAGGGGCGGCAGTTCACCGATGGGAGCGAAGAGAGAAAGAGAGTAATAGAAAAAGAGAATAATAGACAGACAGAGTCCACCTGAGGCTCACCTTCACTTCCCTGTCTAATCACTAGCACATGCTGATGAGATGCACATGGGAAGTCCCTCTGAAAAAAATACACATTCTTTCTCATTCACCTCACTTCCCACGTTTTAAAGAGTTTGGGATTTCCTTAAAACTGTTTTATATCATTAAGTTACTCAGTGTATGTGCACACAAAACTGAGTTGTAGCTGTAGTTGTGGCATAACATAACATTAACCAAAACAACTAATAAATGACATAATTCAGAACTGGGAATTGTAATGTTAATGACTATATGGGAAGTAAATTCCAGGCAGATTAAAACCACTAAAAAGGAAGAAAAGCATCTCCTCGCCTCACCAAAAGCAACCTTAACTGTCCCAGTGAAGGTGTGGGAAAACAAAACCACAACCTGACATTACATAGCTGGCAAATAAATAGCATGCCCTACCTCAACTCTCATCTAATTACAGGTATGGTTTACCAGCTACGGCTTATTAGTGTTTCCTCAGCAAACTATAAAAACTAATGACACCATTTTGTTACCTCGGTTTTCTTGCACCTCCCTTTTTCTTTCCATGTTCTTGGAGAGCGCAGATTATTTTTAGCCCCGACTGGTGAGAGTTAAACGCTCACAGCCAAAGCCAACGTCTGTTTTCTTCCCTGGGTCAGCATTTAACATCCTGCAGAGTATCGCTTTGAGTTTTAAGACGCTGCGGCTGCTTTGACGGAAAAACTAGATGGAGCATATTTGTAATAAAATAATACCTGCATGTCTTCAGTGTCTCTTACAGTTTTAGAAAAATAATCAACTTTATGTTTTGATAGTGGCGTGACGATGCGTTTAAAATGGACGATATATTTTTAAATGAATTCACCACAGTAACCTCTCACCTCTCATAACACCACTCTGACACAGCAGTCTTCTGCAGCGAGGACTTCTAATAGACTTGCTCCCCCTAGTGCCGGGGGCTTTAACTTCACTCAGAGCTGCTTTCAATCTGCACTGCTGTTCCTGCACTTTCCTTTTTCTCTCACAAGCTTGATTCTTTCAAAACATGCATGCTTATACAGATTAATATACAGATTTAAGGCAAAGCTGCCCACTTTTTTTTGACTTGGCTGGCCTTCCTACTTCCTAAATTTTAACTTTAGAACATTACGCCACGGCTGTAGAGTGCCAAATGTATTTAAATACTGTGGCCAAACATAAAGCCAAGGACACCATGTGAGTGATCAGAGAGCACGGGCTTGTACTCAGTTTCACTGCCACAGGTCATACTTGAGCTGAGTGTGTGTGTGTGTGTGTGTGAGTATCAGGGTGTCCAGACACTAAAACAGGCTTGAGTGACTTTAGTGCTGTCCTCAGGGCAGCCAGCGTGCTCTGACCTTCCTGAACACTTCACAAGACAGTGCTGCTGAATACTCTGCGGGCATGTTTATTAAAGTTTGGTTCTGCTTGGGTAAGAATGGACACAACACAATGGTAGAAGACGAAAGGTCATCATAAGAAGGGACTTGAAATATAAATGATCATGAGGAGTTTTCTTTAAAGTGGTTATTATTAGAAAGAATGTGATTTAGCCAGGGCTGTCACAAGATTCAAATATTTAATGGCGATTAATCCCATGATTGTCAGTAGTTAATCGCACATTTTGTATCTGTTCAAATTGTAATTTCAAGGGAGATTTGTCAAGTATTTAATACTCTTATCAACATGGGAGTCTTAACAACACAAAACAATAACAGATATTGTCCAGAAACCCTCACAGGTACTGCATTTAGCACAAAACAATATGCTCAAATCATAACATGGCAAACTGCAGCGTTTGTTTCTCTCTCTCATGATTAGGTGGAGCGAGGAATGCTCACAAACATGCATGAGGGTTCGTATGATACAGGCGCTTTTAGGTGCATACAGTAAACACAAATGATTTCTTCCTTGACGCACATGCACGCATTGTATAAATACATATACTGTGCACAAATTAAGACGAAGTTCTCCTTTCATATACTAATTTTTAACTTCAACTGGGGCTGTCAATCAATTAAAATATTTAATCGTGATTATTTTATCTTTTCAAAATGTACCTTAAAGGGAGATTTGTCAAGTATTTAATACTCTTATCAACATGGGAGTGGACAAATATGCTGCTTTATGCAAATGTATGTATATATTTATTATTGTAAATCAATTAACAACACAAAACAATGACAGATATTGTCCAGAAACCCTCACAGGTACTGCATTTAGCATAAAACAATATGCTCAAATCATAACATGTCAAACTGCAGCCCAACAGGCAACAACAGCTGTCAGTGTGTCAGTGTGCTGACTTGACTATGACTTGCCCCAAACTGCATGTGATTATCATAAAGTGGGCATGTCTGTAAAGGGAAGACTCGTGGGTACCCATAGAACCCATTTACATTCACATATCTGGAGGTCAGAGGTCAAGGGACCCCTTTGAAAATGGACATGACAGTTTTTCCTTGCCAAAATTTAGCACAAGATTATTTAGCCTCCTTCACGACAAGCTGGTATGACATGGTGGCCCGCTACAACCTAAAAATCATAAGTTGCGTTAAAGAAATTAGGGACATTAAAACAAATGTTCTAATGCGTTATCGCGTTAACTTTGACAGCCCTGGTTTTAGCATCTTTTGTGTGTATGCACCTCTGCCTTGAAAAACAGGAAACACATGAATTTCTCATGCAATGTTCACAGATGAGCAAGCGGGTTTCAAAAAGTACATTAAGATTAGTGAATCACTAAAAAGAACACAGGCAAGCAAAGCTGTCACAGTCCTTTTGTCTAGAAACGCGTGTGCAGGTAGTCTCGAATCCATTATCAAACATTCACCAGCATCCATTAAAACATCTCGTTTGCTTGTTTGTTTACTTGTCTCTGCAGAAGCCCGCGGGTTGTCACCACCTCGTATACATCCAGCGGTGTTTCAATATTCACAATGATGTAAAACATGCACATCTAATATATTATTTAGTTACATTCCCCCAGTAATAAAACACATTTTTGAATCTCTCTGGTGTGATCCCGACATTGTATTTCCATTATTTTCTCTTTAAACATTAACCACAGCGCCTTGGTTGGGGATGCATTTCCATCTTCTTCTTCTGCTTAAAGATTCAAACGGCCTGCTGCTCAGGACAGCCAGGCCGTAATGTTTAAACAGAGCTGACAGAGGAAGCAGAAGAAGGAATGTTTTGCCTAAAATCTGCTGAAAATTCACTTTTTCCAGCTCTCCCTCTCTCTCTCCCATTACAGTACAGTGCTATGACTGCAGTTTAGGGTTTGCTAGGTGCTGAGTGGGGACTTCTTCTCCTCTCAGGCTGATAATAACCTCACATAACACACACACACATGCAGTATGTATTGAATGTGTATTGATCTATATTGAAAACATTAGCACAGCGCGTGCTTTATGTTAATGTATATGAAATTGAGTAGTTTTAATATCAATGAGGTTAAAGTAAAAATACAAAATACCGTATTTAGTGAGAGGGAGACGATTGCTAAACACTAACCTCGGTTCCTCAACAGCTATTTCTGACAATGCTGTCTTGTAATTGACCACTAATTTATGTTACAAAACGTCACAGCCAGTGCTCTTTATGAAGCATTACTTGTGTGCAGAAGTCTGGATATTACATATTTCTATAAAGCTAGTATTAGTGGAGTAATATATTAAAAGTCTGACCATTTTTAAGCCACATACTGTACTTGATTTAATATAAAATAAAAAATTAAATACATACATATATTTGCATAAAGAAAGCATATTTGTCCACTCCCTTGTTGATAAGAGGATTAAATACTTGACAAATCTCCCTTTAAGGTTCATTTTGAACAGATAAAATAATCACGATTAAATATTTTAATTGATTGACAGCCCCAGTTGAAGTTAAAAATTAGTATATGAAAGGAGAACTTTGTCTTAATTTGTGCAGAGTATATGTATTTATACAATGCGTGCATGTGCGTCAAGGAAGAAATCATTTGTGTTTACTGTATGCACCTAAAAGCGCCTGTATCATACGAACCCTCATGCATGTTTGTGAGCATTCCTCGCTCCACCTAATCATGAGAGAGAGAAACAAACGCTGGAGTTTAACAGGTTGTCATCCTCCACTCCCACAATCAATGAATGTGACTTCTTGAACAAAGTACATTTAAAAAGTAGTGGAAAAACTCACTACCTGAAATAGATCACTGTATTTGGGGCACAGGATAACAATGGTTTATTCCCCCCCTGTATGGCATACATGCTCATTAGTCTATTGGTTCTTTTAAACTTTTAAAATTGAATAATGTAGTCTTGTTTTACTTTTTAATCCCCTAATGAATCCATAACTCAACATTAAACATCCTTTAATTTAGTTTGGCTAAATATTTGGAAACGATCGAACACTTAATCCACGAGGACGGTCATATCAAAAGGGATGAATGAGCCTGACATTGCTATATATTTATTTATTTTAAAAGACATTCGAGAGCGTTAATAGCGACCGAGTGACTTACCGGCATATTTCTGAGCAAGAGTAAAATATATGTTTTAGCGCATAGAGTTCATACTCTACCTAATTTACAAATGGTTTTAGAAAATGCTACTGATACTGTATGAGCAAAGAATGATTTCAGTATCTTATAACACATTATGGCATCCATTATGGGTGGATCAAACTCGACAGAAACACAATAAAACTCACCAAGACTGAAAAAAAAGAACTGAAAATGTCTGAAAAAAAAGGATCGGAAAAATGTCGGACAAAAAAAGTCTGAAAAAAAAAATCTGAGAAATGTCTGGAAAAAAAATTCTGAAAAAAAAATTCTGAAAAATGTCGGACAAAAAAGGATGTGAAAAATTTCTGAAAAAAAATTCTGAAAAATTATTTCTGAAAAATATTTCTGAAAAGAAATTCTGAAAAAAAGTCTGAAAAATGTCTGGAAAAAAAAGTCTGAAAAAAAAAATCTGAAAAAAAATCTGAAAAATGTCTGGAAAAAAATGTCCGAAAAAAAGATCTGAAAAATGTCTCAAAAAAAAGTCTGTAAAAAAGATCTGAAAAAAAAATCTGAAAAAAAAAATCTGAAAAATGTCTGGAAAAAAAATTTCTGAAAAATATCGGACAAAAAAAGATCTGAAAAAATTCTGAAAAAAATGTATGAAAAAAAGTCTGAAAAATGTCTGAAAAAAAAGTCTGAAAAAAAAGATCTGAAAAATGTCTGGAAAAAAATGTCCGAAAAAAAAGTCTGAAAAATGTCCGACAAAAAAAGTCTGAAAAAAAAGATCTGTCATTGTCTCTTGGCATCAGAGACTGAGGCACGGGGTACCCCTCTTGCGTTACCATACAATTGATTCTAGTCTTTCTCTGGGCCTAGACCTTTGCTCAGTGACCAAGCAGTGGCCGCAGATTCCCCACTATCACGTTCATGCATCATCAACGGGACAAACTCATTTTACAGGCGCTGGGGGAAGGTGCTGCCATCTGACTGCCTAGTTAACATTACAAATGAGGGGACGTGTATCTCTGTCTCATCATTTATCTGTCGGGCACACTCTCAGGATGTTGCCGCTGGTTTTGACACAGTTCGGGCACGAAGAAGACCAAAGTGAGTTTATAGAGCAGAAATGTGAATGTGTATCAGAGAGGATGGAAAGAAAGATGGCAGGGGTTGAAGGGGCAGAGGTGTATGAGCTATAATTGTTTTATTATAAGTGCAGCTCATTACTAGCAAAAAGGAGACAGGAGGGTAATGAATGACATAAATAGACGTCCTCTGCGGCTGACAGCTATGGCAGGATGAAGGAGCGTCTCCTTGGGACAGAGACAGAGAGCAGAGAAGTGTGTGCACCGGGGTTTACGTTAGCCGGCATATGCAATTTGTTTTGCCGGTATCTTGTGTAGTTGACCGGCAAAATGACCGTTAAATAAATAAATTCATCACTAGCATATTAAATAGCCTAATATTGTTTTACCTATAAGTATAAGTTACAAAATTATAGTCTACAAAAGTTTGCTGCCTCCTAAATTCTAACAAATATGGATTGAAGCGGAATATTTTTGTTGATAAAAACATGTTGTGAATTTTGGAAATGATTAACATTATCTTTTTTCAATAAAATTTGGTATTTGAACTTTGGACTGAGACAATTACCAGAGACGAGGAGCGCCGCCGCGCCCGTGGACTATTGCACGCAATGCTTTGGTAAGGTATTAATAATAATATTTTTGAATGTCAACGTTATGAATGGAGCTTCAAACTATTCAGCAGCCCTACAAGCCACACAACACTATTTTGATTTTGACAAACGCGGAATTCGGACCAAACCAGTTTAATATTTTATTTTTTACACCACTTCTTCATTTAACTTATTTTTAAGTTATGTCAAATGTAGGCTATTATATGGTGAATTTAAAACATATGTCTGGTAGTTTAGCGTAAACCCTCGTGTGCTTCGGTTGTATTCCAACCACAGTATGGTGTAAAACTGTAATTACAAAGCAGTTGTATCGTAACATTATCCAGTTGTTGGTCATCTGTGTGTCTCACGGGGGAGTTCAAGGCAGGCAAATGTCTTGTCTCCACAAGCATGGTAATAACACTGCATGTGTGCATATTTGCATGTCGTGCACGTGTATGAGAATGTGTGTCCATGTAAAGGCAAAGGAAAGTGAGCCATGGGGAGAAACTGAAAAAAAGAAAAGAGACAGGAGTGGAGGAAAAAAGATGATGATCATTAGCTTTTGATGGATCTAATGACCGGGTGGATTTATGTAAAGCGGACCTGGATAATGGGAAAGAGGCGAGAGGACGGAGAAAATCATTTAGAAGAAGAGAGGAGGGGGAGTATATCAATGGCATGCTGAGGGGCTAACGACAACAAGCTGAGAGGCATCATGAGCAAAGATATAGATCAATAACTCCTCCATTATGTTATTAAGAACAGGGAGATGAGAAGAGGAGGGGTGGCGATGGAGGAGTAATTTGCTTGATAAATACACATGGGAGAAGAGCGTGTATGTGCAGCGGTGTACTGACAGGGTCACATAAACAAGTGGCAGCATCTCTCCCTAGAGGACCGGCAGCGATGATGAGGAGAGGAGGCGCCGCTGGAGTCTGGAGGGGTGAACGGCGGGACGCGCTCCAACAGCATCTCTCTCTTGGCAGGTAAAAATAAAAGTCAACAGGAAAGGGCTGGCGCGCGGGTGCCGCCGTGATAGCTGCCATCCGTTACGGGTAAATTGAACTGTCAACCCCTCGGTGTCATTTCCACGCCTGGATGAGAGGGAGAGGCAGAGGCAGAGAGAATTATGGGGGTATTCACTAGGTGATCACAGAGTGCAGCGGGAACGTTCCGGCAAATTAACTCCCGACGGAGAGGGGGAACGATGTTAGGGCTGTCAGGGAGATAGAAGGATGGGAGGATAAACAGGCAGATGGGAGGAGCGAACATGTGTGCCAGTATGCTTTGAAAAACCCGGTTTTCTTTCACTCAGTTATTGTGTTAAAACACATTTTGTCAGTGGATGCATTTGGTTCATGTTAGCACCCTGCGTGCAGCTAAAACATGGCAACTGTTTACATTCTACCACAATGAATGCCAAAGCTGGGCTCGCTGTGTTTACAGAAAGCGGCGTAGCTGCAAAGTTGATTGCCTGTGATATGAGATATACACTACGTGCAAACGTTAAAACATTTAATCACTTTCAGTTAAAGTTGGCCACAGTCTGTAATTTTTTGACACACACGTGTGCACATCTATTACGAATTAGCCTCCACGGGAACACACATCCTCTTCTAGGTGCAAAAACACACATTTAAACGTTAATGTCACAAAGCAGACTACACAAAATGTGGACCTGCTTCTGCCTTCTTGTTTTTTCACTCTCAATCTGCATGAGTGTGCATATGCACCAGTGTTACTCTGTGCACTCAGTAGTACACGCAGCTCCTCTGACTTTATGCCCCCACCTCTCTATCCTCTTACTTAAATATTTATAAAGATTCCTATTATTGTATTAACTATTTATTGATTTATAATTTAAAAGATTTATACTGGGGCCCCCGAGAACTGCAGTGGGAGAGTGTCTTTCCCCTAGAAGAGGTAGACATCCATGGCCATTTTTTGTCTTCTAATGTTAAAGCTGTACCTGTTTGCCTCTTGGCATTCACAAACTAAAGCAAACATACTCAAAGAGCGACGGGCACATAGGGAGAAAGACGGAGACAGAGGACAAACCAGCTCAATAACGGTCCTGGTTAGACGTTGGTGAGCTATGCACCGTCTCCCTCTGGAGCAGGACACACGCTGGCAGTCCAGACAGAGCGTCAACAATGAAAACGTATTTCCTCGCTCCATCTCTTATGGATTTACATGTGAAAACTCTTTGGATGTAAAGAGCTCTAGTGTCAGTGGATCAAAATATAGACTGAGAGCAGAGGGTACGATGTGACCGACCCACTGGCATCTTTCCTAAAGATCAGGGAAAAAAGCACAAGGATGATAAAGGCTTATTAAATGTCAGGTGTCACGCTGAATACAAATTTCTAAGACGAAGATTCAACTCATATCTGCAACTGTAACAATCGAGGTGTGATATTAGCATATGCGTGCTCGCGTGTGGCTACGCTGTTCGGACAAGACTCCAACACAAACTACACGGAAGTACCAAAACCTCTTGGTTGTATCTAGTGAAGCCCGTCTGTTAAACAGTGTTGGCCGCGGTCGGAGGACGCGGGGGAGACCGTAGCTTTGGTCTCCAGGACCGGAGTCTCTGCTGTACTCTGCTCCTCTGCTCCTCTATCTATGGGCCGCGGCCGGGAGGCTGGAGCAGGAAAAGCCAACACCAGGATCAGCAGTGATTCATGGAGAGACCTTCGTCTGGTCAGCTAACATTACTGCCAAGCAGCTGAAATATAGAGTGATATTGTGCTTTTAGTCGCCTCTCTGTGTTGAGCGATGCTCGTTCATGTCTATTTAGAGCGAGCAAGCGCGAGCCCGACGCTGATTTTCGTTGACTTAACGGCCACAGGTGTCGCTGTTAAAAAGCATTTCTGATTCTTACAAACAGTCCCTTTAAATAAAAACACAATCATTTATTTCCTAATCATTTGAATTGTGATTTCATGCAAATAACCACTATAGATGACAATGTTATTATGGTATATCATCATTTGACATGAGGATACTTTGAACTTTGATTTTATAAATAAAGAAGTGCTCTGACCACGTTTTTCACCCGACTATTGTTTCGAATTTGTGACAGTCAAATTACTTTCAACACTGCAGTTTGTGGGAAACAAAACAGCCTATGTTTAGGTACACAATACTGAACAGAAGTAACAAGAAATAGTATTATAGTTAACACGAATGTAGCAAGCGAGTAATTTGTCCTCTTGTTTGGGAGGAGAGGGAGAACCCCCTAAACCAGACAAGGGGCAGATTCATCATAATTCAAGGGGCTCAATCAAAAGACAAGGGATGGGGGGGGTGGAGGAAGGATGCTTGGGTTCGGGTAGGAGGGACGGTGCAGAGAAAGAAAGGTGTTGGGAGTGAAAAGCAGAGCGTGCTTTTATGCAGCCCGGTGAGTGACAAGGAAACCATTAACGGAGTAGCACTGGCCAAAGGGATTAAGTCCACACATGCATGGCTATTATTCAAGCTAATTAAAGGCTCTTTTTTCTGGGAGGCCAGGTTTACCACTACAACAAAGCCAGCAGAGAAAGAAGCAGGAAACAGCTCAGGCGATTTTGCTTAGCTGGCAAATCTTTAGCATACGTTGATCCAAGGGGGGGGACAATGATTTGAACAATTTGGAGAACCTTGTCTGTACTATGGTAGAAATCTAATAAATGAGAAGCAGTTTTAAAGGCCCGCTCCAAAGAAACGATCGTTTTCTCTCTTTCATTCAACCCGTTCTCATACAATATGTTCACAACGCTGAGATTCTCTTACCTCACTCCATCAAAGGGGAGCTAATCAACTGTAACACCTCTCCTGCTCAGCTGGAGGGTTTCAACTAAATAATAAAATAACGCAACACGGCATAGTGATGTGATGATCAAAGGTCTGCTGAATGTGAACACATTAAACCACATGTATCGAGGAAGAAATAGCACTATGGGTGATAACAATATACTATATGGTGGTAATCCTTTAAATCGTAATTAGGGCTGTCAAAGTTAATGTGATAATAACAAATTAATTGACAACAAATTAATTGTCTTTAACGCATTAACACAACTTGTGATTTTTAGGTTGTAGCGGGCTCAGTTTTAAAGCTAGAATGAAGATACTGGCATCATATGACACTAGAAAACCTAATGAATCCATCGGTACCAACCATGTCATACAAGCTTGTCGCAAAGGCGGCTAAATAACGCTCCAAATCTACGCTAAATTTTGGCGAGGAAAATCCGGCATGGCCATTTTCAAAGGATGAAATGCAGTACCTGTGAGGGTCTCTGGACAATATCTGACATTGTTTTGTGTTGATAATTGATTTCCAATAATAAATATATACATACATTTTAATAAAGCAAGCATATTTTCTCACTTCCATGTTGATAAGAGTATTAAATACTAGGGTACTACCAAATCTATACTAAATGTGCCTTTAAACTACATTTTGAACAGATAAAAATGTGCGATTAATTTGCGATTTATCAGGATTAAATATTTGAATCGATTACCAGCACTAAGTGTTATATATTCTACAGTATAGCACAGTTCATGAACATATTGCGAGACGCAAACAATACCCAAAATCTTTGTTTTTTTAATGGAAGTCAATGTAAATTTTTACCATAGCCCGACCAATGATTCGTCTAGGCCAATATATCTGATTAGATGTCAGCCAATGAGTAACAAGAAACTCTATTGCGGAAAAGCCAAAGATGTGTTAGAGGTAGCTTCAACACAGTGGCGCCGTCACAAGGTTTGTAAACCCGAGAGCACTGACAAGTTACTGTAAAATGTCCTGCTCAGTACATATCTTGGTCACAACAAATTTAAGGAATCCTTATCAAAAATTGTGGTTATGTTTTGCGTTTACGTGAAAAATTATAAATAAAGAGATATTACCCAATACACTATATAGTTGGCGCATTTTTTTAAACACTCAAATATCAACATCGTTATCAACTTCAAAAATCCAAGCATAGATCAGGCTCTAGTTTTTACCATGACGCATCAGTTAGAGCTTATGAATCTAGCAGACTACCTGAACAGGTTGAGGGGCCGGGGCCTATAGTCACACAGCGGTCTCCCATGAAATGCTATAATCAGACCCAAGGTCCTGCTGACTCTTATTCTGGATGGAAGGTAGGGCAGATGTTGGCTGGTTGCTGGCATCAGCACAAGGAGCTGGAGGCAGCGCGCTACAGGTGCAGCTAATTGAGTTAATAAAAGAGCATAATAATGAGTAACTGGCCTTTTGGTGTGGTTAAGGAACAAGTCGTTTTAGGCTTAGGTTTTAGGCTTGATTGGATAGTGTGATCCAGGAAAGATTTACCGCCTTGCTTTTTAAACCGATAGGAGAATAGAGGGAAGCAGGACAATAGATATATGGGGATGGATTATGAATGGACAGCAGCCATGTGTAACATAGAGGGAGAAAAATTAGATTCACTTTGTATATTTCCACTTCATATTAAAGTGAAATTGTGCCTTTCGACGCAAAGGAGCAGCGGCTCTACTCCGAGTCCCTCACGGATGACTGAGCTTCTCACCCTATCTCTAAGGGAGACGCCAGCCAACCTCCTGAGGAAACCCATTTCGGCCGCTTGTACCCGCGATCTGGTTCTTTCGGTCAAGACCCAACCCTCATGACCATAGGTGAGAGTAGGAACGAAGATTGACCGGTAGATCGAGAGCTTTGCCTTCCGGCTCAGCTCTCTTTTCGTCACAACGGTGCGGTAAAGCGAATGCAATACCGCCCCCACCGCTGCTCCGATTCGACGACCAATCTCATGTTCCATAGTCCCCTCACTCGCGAACAAGACCCCGAGGTACTTGAACTCCTTCACTTGGGGTAAGGACTCATTCCCTACCCAGAGTAGGCAATCCATCGGTTTCCTGCTGAGAACCATGGCCTCCGATTTAGAGGTACTGATCCTCATCCCGACCGCTTCACACTCGGCTGCGAACCAATCCAGTGAGTGCTGGAGGTCGCAGACCGATGATGCTAACAGGACTGCATCATCTGCAAAAAGCAGCGATGAGATCCTCAGCTTAGAGAGACATATTAAGTATTTACAATATTAAGTACAATTCTACACGTTTATCTACTTATCATAAGGAGTACTACTCTGTGAAAATAGTATAAATACTCTGGAGGAGCTTCGTCCAGTCTCAAAGAACAGGCGTCAGTCATGACTGTGATTTGAAGTTTATAACAGAAAGCCTGTGATACAAACTGCAAGCGTGGAGTTTAACTGAGTTGCATCATGGGAAATGTAGGCTCCAAGATTTGTGCAGCTTGACTCATACTAGGGCTTATTGTCAGGATACCTCGGCCTCTACTGCTTCATGATCTTTTTAATTTTTACATTTTTTTTCTCCTTTATAGAAGTATAATACTAAATCGCTGAAGTCTTTTAGCTGTTTTTTATTGATCATTTTATTATTAAAATGTTGTGACTGTAATGTATAGTTACTTTCTTATAACATATACAATCTGTATCATATAATTTATTGAAGGTAATCTGACATTCAACACTAGTAACCGTGAGCCCTGAATTAACAAGTCAGTCACTCGAGCACCGCTATAGACTCAGCCTGTCAATCTGGTCAACAACTAAAGGAGGCTGCAACCCATGAATGGCCTGTGAGACAGAGCCTGCTACTCAACAGCGGTGGTACAACAGTGGGATCAGGAGAGGTTCTGTCCCTAGTGGCTGTAAATGGCTGCCAAGTATCTTTGCTGGGGGGATTTCACCCTAACAGCTCCTTGGAGACCGCTGAGGGCCTGCTGGCCTCTCAACAAGCAGCAGCTTTACCAATGCAGACAGCTCAGTAGGGATGTGGGAGAAAGGGAGGGAGCGAGCGGGGGACATCACTTTACTGGTTTTACACCCACGCACACGCCACAGCGGATCAGTCAGTCGGGATTGCACCTGACACTTGACATGCGGCCAACAAAGCAGACAAGCATGGAGGGATGAGAGAGAGCGGGAGAAGGAGAAGGGCAAAGAGAGAGAGGGAGAGCGCAGTGAATGACAGACAACAAGCTGATGGGAAGAGGCGGGTGTAATGGGGTGTGAAGTGGAAGACCTCGGGAGACAGCGAGAGAGACCATCTGCCTGTCAGCACAGCGCAGACTCTCGTCTTCCTCTCTCTCTCTCTCTCTCTCTCTCTCTCTCTCTCCATCCTTACTGTCTCATTCAGTCATTCAGAGCACAGACGTGCAAACACAACAGGTCAAGAGAGATAAATCAACAAGAGAATCTCCTTAACTAGGTGACACTTGTTGGAAACACGCTGCCAGTCACTAAGTTGCAACACCTGAACAGTAGTTAAGAGCATAATGTAAGATGAGTGACAGGAGTAGGGATGTTAATAATTAACCGTTAACCGACATAACCGATTAACGCTATCGATAAACGGTTAAAATAAATGTTAATAATTCATCAGAAAGCTCAGCAAAACTCTGATGAGCGGCTCATCACTTAAAGTAGAAAAGCTGGTCCACCTTAACAGCCCGCCTTAAGAGAGTCTGAGCCGGCGTTGCAGGATACAGAAAGTTGGCTTGAGGAGTTGAGCTCGCCTGAGCTGAGGAGTTGTAGCATTTATTCACTGACAAATAAACTGTACACACGCTGTCTGCTACAGCTACGTTCACAGCTAGAACGCCACCAACAACCCCATACTCTGTCTCTCCTCATCTACTCTTGGCTTATATGACTTTCTTCAGTATTCCATGATTCATTCATTCATTCAAATGTCTAAGGAATATGAATTGATTTGCACCACTGCATGGACATAAGGCACTGTAAGGTACAGGTTCTTCTCCTTCCCGTACGTAGCTGCTGCAAATGTTAAATTTACCCATGCAATATTTTAAATTCCAGGAATCTTATTACGCTGCATAGTGATATGACATGTTTTTCAAATATAAAAAGTGGCAAGCCAACAGGTGAAGCCCCGAATAGTATTTATGCATTTTTACTGAAGCATCATCATCAATACTGTCCTAATGACTAATAAATATGAAAAACATATCTGGTGACACTATTTCTTAGCTTAGCCAGACACCCACATATAGAGTCGAGACCATAGGCTGTATATAAGAAGTGGACGTAGTCACCGTGACGCCACCCATTGGTCTGTGCGCTGCTGTTTTAAAGCCTCAAATTCGGCATTTTGGCCGTCGCCATCTTGTTTTTTTGCAACCAGAAGTGACACAAGCTAAGTACAAACTCTAAATAATATAATTTCAAGCGACCAAAAAGGTTGCAATTTACTTTAACGATCTGAAAACACACTGTGAAACACTCCCAGACCGAACAACGCCGTGGTAGCGACCTGTCAATTACAATGTAGCCCTGCCCTTAAGCATCCCCTGCTTTATGGTCTATCTGACTCTAAATAGGATCATAATTTACTAAATGAACATCATGCTGTATTGAAGAAGACTTGAAACTAGCAATTTAAAACCATAAACTCATGTTTACAATGTTTACTGAGGTAATAAATCAGGTGAGAAGTAGGGACTTCTTTTAGCAACCAGAGGAGTCGCCCCCTGCTGGCTGGTAGAAAGACTGCAGGTTTAAGGTACTTCAGCATTGGCTTCACTTTTCAGCCCACTGGGGGAGACATGCAATAGTTTCCTCATCCAGCCTCTTCAACCATCCATCCATCCATGGCTTCTTCTGAGGGGGCTGTTTTTGTTGCCTAATTACCTCTCCCTACCTTCTGTTTGGTCTCTTCATCCGTCTATCTGCTGACACTCTCCCTCTCTCTCTCTCTCTCTCTCTCTCTCTCTGGCCGTGATAAAAAACAGTAACACGGGAGGGGAACCAAACTGCTTCTTAATTTTCCCTGACAGCCTCCTTTAAACACACGGGCCCAAATCCACACTCTAATTGAAAGCACATTCCTATTCCAAACAAATTAAGCACAATTAAGGCCCCTGAGTTATGAGTATCTATCACTGTGCGATGTTTTTGTAAAAATCACTGCGCTCTAGATCAAAGTCTCTCGACCCCTCAACTTAATTGCCTCATTAAGAGCTCCCTTCTTTGTGCTACGGGCTTCATAAATACAGGGTCTGCTCGTTTCATTTGGGAATTACACTAAAAGACGCCCCTTAAACTAATCGCTTCCACGTTTTCAATAAAAGTTCATCTGTTTTTAGGTAGGGAACAGAATGAGATTTTCTTCCATTTATAGAGCATAATTTGCACAGCCCTTTTTAGCTCAGGGTGTGATATATCATTTCATTGTGTCTGTGACAAGGCACAAACCTGTAACCATGTTAAGCTACTTTATAACACATGTTAAAAAAAGGCTTCCATAACATTTCTGAAGTATGGTTAAACTAAAAGAAAGTGCTCATAACCCAGTGGATACATTAGCTTTAGGGTCTTAGGTGTGGCATTTGACACATCATAGCAGGTGACAGGAAGAAGGTGTCACCACCAGGAACCGGCAAATCACATGACAGGAAGATGATTGTGTGCAGCTGAAACGGTTTCCCCCGCTCCCATAACCTCCCTCCTCCTCCTCCTCATCATCACAAAATGCCATCCGAGCATGGCTGGCTTTTAATTTAATCTTATAAATGAGGTGCGCACTCCTAGACAACATGCTGTTCCAATTTGAAATGGCTGCTTTATTGGGGGACAGCGACACAGGGGAGAGAGAGAGAGAGAGGGGGAGAGATAGAGTGAGAGAGAGAGGAGGGGGGTTGCGAAGAAGAAAAAAAAAAGAAAGCCAGGGGAAAGACGGTGGTATGGAACATTTGTTAGTAATCCAATTCCACATACCATATGGCTTCATTACCATTATGCGGGAGAGAAGACTTCAGTCAGTCTGAAAATAAAGACCTACTTAGCCCCATCCAAACTGACCCCAAATGAGACATGTTTGTCTCCGTGTGACAGTGTTAGTGTTATTGCCCTGCTCTTGCATTCTTTGTGGTCGGTTCAGATTGAGCCTGCAGCTGTGCATGGTTTCAATGCGTGTGTATGTGTGCGCGCACGTGGCCGCCTGTGTCTGGGTGTGTGTGAGATAGGGATCGGGCGGTTTCCCAGTGACTGATTATTACGGAAGAGAGTCCTTAGTCATTACTGCAGAGAGAGAGAGAGAGGGAGAGGGAAGAGAAGGCCCATAAGCCAGCTCCATTCAGATGTGAAGATGACTGATAATGCAGGAGCAGCAGGACCCCTCGCTGGGTTCATTGGCCCCTAAGTGCTCCTTTGCTGAATGTGTCCCTTATCTTGCCCTGACAGCAGTAATAGAATATGCATAGCTCTATTAGCATACAAGGTAATGGCACCCTTGAGGGAGGGCACTGACATAAAACTTTAAGTAGAAATCAAAACATTGGTGAAGGCAGAAGCAGAATAAAAGGGGTTATTGTCACCCAGTGCAAACACGGCCCGAGGCCTTGACTGTGGCTGCTCGCAAGGTATGCTCCCTTTTACGCTTCCATGCACATCTGTCTGCACACACTCTGCTCACACACGGATACACAGAAGATTTAATAAGCTCGGTATACCCATACATACAAATGTGTGTCGTTTTATCATAGAACGCATTACATATTATGTTCATATTCTGCACGTAGGCATGCATAAACACGCTCTGAATCCTCCTCCTCGGGGCATCTGAGTAAATGAAATGGGGTGCAAAAAATGGCACCGTACCATCTCACCTCGGTCTTCAAATAAAAGGGAATAACAGCGGATTTAAGGGGAAGAGAAAAAACATTTGCCATTTTCATTAACATTCACACAATATAACAGACCTGAGAAACCTCACAATCTCTGCTGAAGTGCCAAAATGAGCCGTAATGAAACGGCTTAGGAGAAATAAAACAGCCCTCAAAGAGGTCTGTAGAGAAATTTGGCGGACACGAGAGGCTGACAAGAGGTCGGGTGGGGAGGTGATGGGTAAGGGAAGGTGATGAGAGGGTTTGCACACACATTATCTAGCTGTAGTTTCCATCAAACCCCAGCTATGACATCTTGAATCAAAGCAGGTCAGACAAACAACACCGAGGCCGTCTGCAGAGCGAACGTTCAGCATAAGAAAGCAATTTACTGCTCCTCACACGTCACCCGAAAACATTATACAGAGAGAGGCCGGGTCCGGTGAAACGTCTAATTTAGTCTGGTGGGGCAGAGCAGGAGAGTGTTAGCTTTTCCACATATTAACTTTTATTAAAGATATTAACCTCGAGGAAGAGGCCAAGGAAGCTGTGTCAGTGGAGGTTAAGAATTAACGCCACCGGGGCGAGCAGTTAAAGAAGTCTAATCCTGCTCACGTACAGCACGACCTCTTCCTTTTTCTCTTTCCTTTGTTCAGCTTTGGGAAGTGTGCAAAACAAAATCAACACTAATAAAAGGCAATAATATCAGTAATTGCATCCTCAATTGTAATTATGGTGATTATGCAGTCCTCTTTGATATGCAGTTCTGCTCCGCCGTCGATACGAGCCATATGTGAACACGGGACAATTATGCTAATCATTCCACATCCAAGCATGTAATTCTAAAGTGAAATGAAGTTCACCACCTTGAGTCGGAAAGCCCGGTGAAGAATGCCCCCCCGTGTTGAAACTTGGACCATTAAGAAATAAAACTAGGGGTATGGTCAGCCATCAGTGTGGGTCTTTGAAGGCGGGAATTCAAGAGTGACTGACCAGTTATTGACTGTTTAATGTTAATTACCATGACGACGTAGGCTAGATATCAACTACAGAGCAATGTTGACGCATTCCACAATACTTAATATCATAAAGACTGGCACATAATTAGACTTGGCCCAACTTTTATGGGCCATTTTGGCCCCCGCTAATGGCTCTGTGCTCGGACTCAAACAGACCAATAAAGCATAGTCTAGCGTTGTAGACTGGGCATTATTAAAAAGAGGCAGACACTATTAAGAGCCATCAAATCCATCTCAAACTGGGCAGCGCAGTTTCTTTGCCGAGAGACCGGTAAAACAAAGAGACAGCCTTTTCTAATCTGTGGTTTATTTATATGTTTATTGCATGGGTGGCCGGTTTAATGAGAAGTCTCTGGGCTGCATCTCTTCAGGAATATAATGGAGATCCGTTCCAGCAAGAATCCACTAATACAGCACAACAATTGCGTAATGTCAAAAATATTTTGTCTCCATAGTAACCCCCGCAGCATTCATATCTGCACTGAAAGCGGCTTTTTCATTGTTAAAGGTTTCAACACTCAGTTCAGGCTGTGGGGTCCCTCTGGTAGGATGCTCCCGCTGGTTGGTCGGTTTAGTTAAAGATGGATGAAAGTAGAGCAAATACTGTTCTGACTTTCCCTCTGGTCTATACAGATGGTTTGGCAGGGTGACAAGACAAACTGGGCCTGGCATCAAACCCTAACCTCTATTTCATGGTGGCTTAGCACTTTCTCTCTCACTAGATTACACTTGCCGTGTTACGAGGGTCCAGCCCTTCAGACTGATTTACCAATCCAATGACCAATCCATTTTGCCAGATATTATTGTGGAGAGCTTGTGAGAGGGGAGCGAATAAGAACGGATCATAGACGCCTCAATCCACGGCTTTCTTTATTCGATGCAACTGCAATTCATTTTGGAGGTGTGGCGTTAACGTCAAGAACGATCTGTTGATTAGATCCACAACTGCTACACGAGTGTGAGCTTGACTCAGCTGTGTAATGTGATATATGCTGTGCGAATGACTGCTTCAGTATGAGCTTCTCTCTACATGGCCTTTCCTCCCCGGCCCAGGCTGAAAGCCACTAACACATAAAGTGCACAGTACACACCAGACATGCAGAAATCACACATATCTTTTCAAGAAATGGGACCAGAGCCTAGGATTTCCTGGATTTCTCTGCGGGCCTCTTTCTCCACCACATATCCACATGCATGAGCGGCCGCGAAAAAACCACATGCGCACACACACGCGTGCGCACACACATAGACAGATTCAATCAGCAGCGGGACAGGCGGAGGAATGAGGTGACTCATACTGGTCTATTAGCTGTAGTGGGAGAAATGTGACGGTGCCTCAGTTTCACACTGACCACAAACCAACAGTGGAGGTTAGAAATGAGACTAATAAGCATCACGAGCATTTTAAACCTGATAGCATGGGAGTGACAACCTCTCGGTGCGCGTCTACTGAGATGCCGAAGAACACTAATTTTTATTAAAGAAACTTATACAGCGCTTTTCTAGTCTTCCGACCACTCAAAGCACTACCGGACAAAACATCCAACGTAATTCCTTTACATTGATAAATGAGCCTTTCACATGATAGAAGGATGACATCATTACCGAAGAGCTGCAACGATTAATCAATTAGTTGTCAATTGATTAAATTAATCCCCAACTATTTTGGTAATCGATAAATCAATTTGAGTAATTTTTTAAGAAAAAAAAAGTCTAAATTCTTTGATTCCAGCTTCTTAAATGTGATTTTTTTCTGGTTTCTTTACTCCTCTATGACAGTAAACTGAATATCTTTGAGTTGTGGACAAAACGAGACATCATCTTGGGCTTTGGGAAACACTGATTAACATTTTTCACCATTTATAGACAAAACAACGAATCGATTAATAGAGAACATAATCGTTGGATTAATTGACAATGAAAATAATTGTTAGTTGCAGCCCTACGTTACTGGTCAGTGGTCAATGGATGTGTCATTGTGTCCTGTGACACCTACAGTAAACAGAAAACTGGAGAAACAAGCACGGACCTTTTAAACCAGCTTAGCAAAACATTTTCCAGCACATACTGTACATCTTCCACAATTGTTTTAAACTCTCAGAGTGCCTACAGTACAGCAACTATTGTGAAATGCATAGCAGTAGTGTTTAATAACAGTATCTCAGTTGTATCTTCCTTCAAACAGAATTAGAGCTCCTGGAGCTACTGGATGAGTGAAGTTCACATGTATTGTTATCTTTGTGCAGATGTTAGTGAGACATAAAGAGATCAGAGTTTTACTGAAGTTTCTGCACAATGCTCTGTTAGTAAAACAAAAAAAAGTAATGTAATGTCATTTCTGTGATAACCAGATGAGTTATTTTTGTATTTTAAATGTTGTGCTACTGACTGCTAGAAAGAAAAAGTAAAGATGACAGGAGGTTAACCATATTTTAATATAGCAATTATATCAATAGCTGCGCCAGGCTATTCGACAGACACTGCATCAGCTGGGCTAATATACTGTACGCCTGCACCACATACTATGGCCGTGTTTCCATTACATGGTACGGCTCTGCTCCACTCTCTTTTGGTACCAGGTCTTTTTCCTCAATTTTACTTTCCACTGCGGATAGTACCCCTTCAGTGTAGGCGGGCTTCTCAACTGATCGCCGTATTGATGCTGCATGAAACTGCCATGAAACCATCTTCAATGCAACACTCGCTGAATCCTTTCAATGGCAACCAAACAGAGGGTAGTTGTCAATTGTATGGCGTAGTTTACGTAGTGTGTCCGGCATAGTTTTGCACGCTGCCATTTTTTTAAAATCTGGGTCGAGAGAATAAAAAATTGCTGCTGACGTAGCTTGGCTATTTCGAAATCACGGGTTTGTGCAGAATGTCCCGTGTCGCATTAGGGACGATTCTCTCTGACCAATCAGTGGTCTGCAGTGTTTTAACGCCACCTTCTAATATCGACTTGGAACCTCGACCGAGGTGGTTTAAAAAAAAACTACCAGGTACCATCCACAACTTTAGCTAATGAAAAAGCAAAAACGGAGCGAGTCGAGCTGAGTAGAGCAGAGCCGTGGTGTATCATGCGCTAAAACAAGCAAGGTACCAACCATCGATGCCCCTTTAACTTTGTCTGCCCCTCTCATATTCTCTCTACCTCTTTTCTGATTTATTCATCAAACCCGCCAGGTGTCCAAAGGGGATTCTACCCGAGCACAGCTATGGCTCACTTAACCATGAGATTGAGTGGAGTATGCATACACACAGAAGGTACTATTTTGATTACTTATTACTTAACCTGTAATGTATTCTGCCCCTTTTTGTCTGCATGTCCTGCTCCCCCCCACCACCACCACTGCTCTCCTCCACCCCCCCCCCCACCTAAATAAATGGAAAAATATTCACTGCCCTGGGCTACTGCTGAACTTCTCACTCTCTGCATCCAATTTGAAGCGGAGCTGCTGTGATGTCACCGGAGCGTCCAAAGAGAGAGAGAAAGAGGAAAGGGGAGGATGCCGGGAGGGAGGGAACCGGAGAGAAGAGCTGGCAACCTTCAGACCTCCAAGGTCACACTTCTTAACCCCACTGCTAAAAATCCAATAACACTTTATGAATGTTTTAGTTAGAAGTCGTTAATGCAGCCGAGCATCTGTTTCGAAAAGAATACAAATGAGGTGCTGTCTTGCTCTGCACTTTCCCAGCTTCTCACACACACACATACACACTGTGCCTCTGGGCACAACATCCTGATGTTCAGGGGGAAAGTGGCCCCTAGGACCTGGACTCCACGGTGCTAAGCCAGAACCATCTCTTTGGATTTGACTGGCCGCATATTTAAAATCACTAGTCAGGTTAAACATCTGGCCCCTTCAAATTCAAAGCTATGCAGCAACTCTGTTACAAACCAACTTGCTGGCTCGCATTACCTCTCACTGCAGTTGCAGTTCAAGAACAAAGGCTCTGCTATGTATTGACGGTTTAACAGCAAATGTTAAAATGACACAAGTTCAGACTTTTTGCCATTTGTACAAAGTGTGAGCCAGGTAGCAGAGAGTGAAAGAAACTTGGCCTCAATGTCAAGGTCAGCTGAAATATTCTTTGGTGAAATCCTCCCAGAGGTTTTAGTGGCACAAGCTTTCAGCAGAGGTCTGAGTGCTGCAGACCTCAGAGAGGATTAAGTGGTAGACCTATATTTCCAGATAGAACGGCCTCTCAAGCATGACTCAATACCAAACACTCCCCGACACACTCTGCAAGCTACGCGCTCCATCCAATAGGTAAAAATAAACTCAATACAACACTATGAGAAAGCCCGCATTAAAGGGAGGGAGCTGGTGTTTGTGTGTCCGTGTGTGTGTATCGTGCACATGAGCGTCTCTGCAGCACAAAAGTGAGTAGGAAGGCTCAGCAGTTTAAATAAGCCAACAGGGTTGTGTACTCTCCTATTTACCCGCGTGGGAGCTTGTGGTCACAGGAGAAAAGGCCACGGGGAGGAAGGGAATAGAGGTGTCGCAGTGGCCATGATGATGATGGAGTGTCTACAAATATGACTCCAAACAGGGTCATTTTGATTTGGCGGCAATACGCAAAGGCTGGCCCGTTAACTCCTGACCTTTTGAGTGTGACCTGTGGGGGAGGGGTCTATCCGCCAGGAGAGGACAGAAAGGACTGGAGAGAGAGAGAGAGAGGGGCTGTGCAGTGTCAGGCCCATTATGACCCGCTAAAAACTCGGGCCGCTCTCCAGCGAGGAGCCATCCATCATCCGGGCCTCTCTAATCAGCATGTTTGTCACTGTAACTAAACAGTGGGCTGAGCCACATCGCCACGCTATTGGCCCTGACAGGGAGAAATAAATCTGCTGCCGGCCAATGGGCTGCAGGCAGCCGAGCGTGACAGGAAAGGTGACAGACTCTTGAGGTCTCAACTAGTGCGAGATTAAGGGGAACTAGCCCAGACTCTGGGGCGGAGGAAACATTTGAACAGTTTTACTGGTCTTTAGGCAGCAGTCGGGGCTGGGGGCAGCAGTGGCGTGGGTGTTGAAAGTGAGAATGCCTTTGTCCCCCTCTCGCACAAGACAGGTCCATTTGTTCAGTTAGGAGGAACTCTGGTTCTCTTTGTAAAAGGTAACAGATAGGTGTTCTGTGCGCTTTCCCTCCATGACATCTCAGGAGTGAAAATCCTTTCTGTGGGGGTCACACAGGATTAATCCAGACACATTCTTCAGGAGAAAATACTTCTTTAAAAAAACAAGGTGGATTACAGTAGAGTGCATATGATATTACCACAAATTCATAATCACCACATCCAGAATATTTTAGACTACTGTACATGAATAAATACTGTGTCAGTGGCAACATTAAAAAGTCAAATTGGTGTGCTGTAGTTTCCTTTATTTTTATAAAATAAATACTGACAATAATATATTCTACAGATATTAGGAGGGAGGATTTCTCAGAATCCCATCTCTCTTGTTTAACTGAAACAAAGGGACCTCTGGTAATATCACTTTTGGAAAGAAGCTGATACTACTTGGTCTGTGCATATAGAGCAACCAAGTCCGTTGAGCCTGCTTACTGTTGTTTTGTTTGGTTTTGTCTGGCCCTTGCTTACATCTCAGCAGGCGGGCTGTACACAGAAGCTGAAAAAGCTGCAGTTATTTGACCACTTGGAGCAGGGTCCCATTTTCCACTCACAACGGCTAACAGCCCAAAAAAGGGGGAAAACAAAATTTCCCTGACGATGCAACGCCGTTTACTACCAGCAGCTTGAAAAAAAAAAAATTCTGGGAAATCTCAGGAAATCACAACTGGCACTGTTATTTTGAAGGTTTGATGGCTTACATCATAACATTGTACTTCTTGCTTTCTCCTCTTGGACTTGGCAACATTCTGCTTACAGGCTGAGAACACTAATGCACATCAGTCCTTTCACAGTCTGTCACTGCCTTTTGGAGTTTGCAGCAGTCCTACTCCAAAAAATACTGCACGGAGGAGGCTAACAATTCCTGAAACAAAAAGCTTGGCGATAGGGAGCTAGAGCTGCACGGCTTACGTGCATAGTGTAGTAAATATCATTTGAAAGGTTGGATTTAAATAGAAAAAAACTCCCAAAAACTGAGCTCCAGTCCAGGGTCTTAGTGACGTCAGACAAAAAAAATGTACACGACATGAGAATTGAACAAAGACACTGTCTATAAATACAGAATGATTTATGTGCAGAGCATTTATGTTTGAAGGGGAAAAAATTACTGATTTACCGAATCGTATCCTCTTTAATAATATTTTTTTATTAATCACTATACACCTATTTATTTAAACCTCAAATGCCTTAAATGTCAGATCTGACACAGCATTGTAGCACGCAAGATATTCCCTATGAAAATAATTTGGCCAATCTTGGTGAATGTATTTTTTTCCTCAGTATTATTCAACACTTACTGGACCCAGGGAAAAATCTGGCTTTATGAGACATACGTCATCTCATCAGGTATACAGTGAATAATTCTCAATCCGATCCATAATGGTCTAGTGGCAGTAGATAATCATTTAATAATAAGTGTGTTCTTTTTTAACAGCACTGGTAGTAACCCCGGATCATATTTCACACTCCGTGGGTTACAGTGGTGGGTTGCAGAGAGAGGGGGAGAACATGCATATACTCATTTCTGCAAAGTAAAATGACACTATATCAAATCAAGCATTTCCATATGTGGACTGTTGCTGCTGTTGTGGGTCTGGCAGCGCCGGGCGGGCAGGGCAACGCACCAAGAGATGGGCTGTGTGAGAGGCATTCTGTGATCTGTGGAGCCTCCTACTGAGGAAAAATAGGAACTGCTTCTCATCCCATCCTGGGCAGTCCCTAAACTAAATGTGTGTCAGATATAAAGGCAACGATTCATCTCTGGTGCTCCAGTCCACCGGCTCAAGACTTGAGGAATAATACTGAAACACTACTGATGTATCATAAAACATCATCAGCTACAGAAAATATAATTACTTTTCTGCCCAGATCCCCTGGCCTGCAGAGCAGCTGTAGCCATTGTTAATCAGGCAGTTAAACTAAGCTTGTGCAGACACAAAACTGAAGGGGGACATGGGTGCACGGGTATGAGAGGCAGACTTACTTTGAAAAGTTAATAACTTCTACTTTACCATTAGACGTGGGAATTCGGGCCATAAATCTCAAGGGCACTCCAGACTTGTCTGGAGGAAGATAATTGGCCGGTGTTCTGCAGTGTTGGCCTTTCTCCTATAAGAGGATGTGTTTTGTGTATTAGAGAGCCACATGTTGTCAACCGTTGCAGATTCGCAGCAAAGGTCAGCGTGACCCTCTTGACACAAGTCGTCTGCATGAGGCCGAAGAAAAAAAACATCCAGGAGAACATCTGTGGAGCCCCAAATTTTCCAAGATGGCAGATTTTTTTTTCTTTTCGTGGTAATAGAGACATTACCGCTTCCTCCTCCCATCTAAAAGAAATTAAATTAGCCACTTTGCCGCAGTGTGGGTCAGTGGCTTAGGCAGTGGCCTTTTACTGGAAGCTCCCCTTTGCCAAGCTTGTCTTTACAGACATAAATTAGGCCAGGAGTGCTTGGCTAAAACATGTCAGGAGCTAAACGAAGATTGAGTGATGAGGTCGAACAGGGGAGACTGAGGACCAGGAGGACTGGTGGAATGGAGAAACTCTTGTCCTTCACCCCTCCCTCACTGATCCCCCCCTCCCTCCCCACCCAAAATAAAGGAGGAGGGGACCTCCAGCTCCCGAGTACATGAGTTGGCACAAGTTAGAGCTCAGGAAGTCCAGGAGACGCCTCTGCCTGCCCTGAGAGTGAAACCTAAAACCAGTGACATAGCCAATACATGTCATATTCTTTCAGTCAGGAATGGTTTATTTTTCAAGGAATTTCAACCTAAAACCTGTTCTTCATAATTATCCTGATTTGTTTGAAAAACCAAGGTGGATAGGTCTGGCCCAATTGCCAACAAGAGACCACTGTTATGTTTGGTTGCTAAAAAAATACATGCCTTTCAGCAAGACATAATTCTTCACATTTCCCAAACAATGACAAAACGTCTTGTTCTGCAGTCGAAGCAATATACATTTATATCTTCTCAAATCTTCGCAAATCTGTTCAGAAAGACAGACTATTGGTGCATCGACATGCATGTTGCAAAGACAGCCGGAGTCACATGCATTCAGTCGGAGTGCCTACGGGTGCTTGGAGCTACTCCAGGTGCTGTTCTCCATCTAAATAACCCAAGTCATTGAAAAAGGCCAGTGGAGAGTCCGATCCAACTGCTCCCTGCTTTTGGCCGAATCTCACTACAGGACTCAAGGAGACGTTTTTATGTAAAGGAACAACAAGAGTTATACTGGGCATTCTCCCAGAGCTGTGTTGAAGCAGATTGTAGGAAACACATTTAAACTTGTGCAACTGGAGGGTTTAAATTGTCTATAAAATCTGATTCTTCTCGTTTTCAATAACAAAACAAGCGTCTTTATCTGCCAATGAACTGCTGCTTTGTCATGCTACAAATATTTACTTCCTACGGGGTAAATGGAACGGATTAGTAAAGTAATGTCAAAATGTAATTCCTCCAAACAGCTTGCCTCAAACATTATGGATGGAAGTACAGTCTTTATAACCTTCTGCATGCTTTTTCAGTTTCAAATGTTATCAGCACACATTGGCAGGGTGTAATACATACCTAGATGACAGCAAGGCAGGAAATAATCTTACTATACATTCATATAATTCCGTACATTTTTATGTTATTCAGTGTCTGGTTCAGGTTCAGGACAACTTGCAGTGTCTGTATCTTCTTTTCTAATTAAATAATTGGATTTTTGCTATTTCAATCACAACAAGATAAAGCAAAATTATATATAAAAAAAAATATTTGGAAATGAAAACAAATGTTAATATTAATATAATATTACCCAGACTATATTTGTGAACATCTATTAGTTGTTACTAAGCTGCTTCATGCTTCAACATTTTCATTTTCACATAATTTAGGTTATATTAACTGGATTAAACTAGAGATGTGTTTACAATTTACTTATGTAAACACTCGGTGTGTTCCAATCCACGTACTTCTGTACTTACACTTACTATTTTGAGTGCATAAGTGCGTTCACACTGGGAAGTACGGCAAAATGCAGTGCACTCAAAGTACCCGGATGTTGTACTCAAAACGGTTAGATCGTTGAGTGTGGAGCGCTGGACACTTTCCACGCTCAACTGTCGCCATCTTGGCTACGTAGCAGAAGGGGCGGAGCCACGACCTCTATTCAGAATAAAACAATACAATACGTAAACATACCGGTGCATTTTCAGCCAACAGGAGGACACATCGTCGGCGTAGGCGACGACGTTGGAAACGTAATTTCCACTCTGCTTTCATTTTTTTTCAGAAGATATTTTGGCGGGTAGCGAGCCGCGGTCAAATGTTGCAATCATCATTTCCGGTCAGTGCACCGCAGAGTATTTGATTTGAGACGACCCTACCCCGCTGAAATTTACGCACTACTCAATTGAGTACAGAGTGCACAAAGTGCACTACATTGAAGTGTACTTCTGGAAGTACGTGGATTGGAACACACTCTAACTCTTTGATAAGGTGCGACTAGCACTGTGGTCATTAAGGTGGTGATTCAAATGTTATCTTAAAGGACCAGTGTGTAGGATTTAGTAGCATCTAGCGTGTCGGAGAACTACGGTGGCCTTCCCAACTCGTCACATACCTGCGCTTTGTCACGCCCCTTGGTGTCACTTTAGGTTTAAGCAACAAAACCACTATAGTTAGGTTTAGGAAAGAACTACATGGTTGGGCTTAAAACTACTACGTTTGTACAGTGAAAATGACACTGACCGTTGTGAACACGGGACATGAACGAACAGCTGATTGTAACGTGACGTACGGGACACAAACAGCGGTTTCCTGGATGAAAGCCTTGTGTTTGTTGGACCCATCCACCTCCCGTCCCACCTGTCTCCATGTATGTCTCTTTCACTCTTTAAACTACGCCACTACTCCGGGAGCACCTTCTCGGAGCGTGTGGGTTTACATTACAGTTAATGTAACGCCCGGTGCATTTCATACCAGCACCAGAGTGTGCCATGTGCGGCGGCATCGAACGTCGACGGCCGTGACAAAGCCTCGGTATGTGACGCCCTGAGAACGGGAACAGGCTGGTGCAACATCGTGAAGAAGACCCGCTCCCTATGTAGATATGAACGGCTCATTCTAAGATAACGAAAACACAACAATTGTTAGATTCAGGTGATTATACACTAATGAAAACATAGTGTTGAATATCATATTATATTTCTGTCAATAAATCCCCCTAAATCCTGCACACTGGTCCTTTAAGAAATAAGAATAATTGCATCCACCTACCATGCACCTTAGACCACAAGCTCATTATCATTAAAAATCAAAGAATCTAAATTAACATGAAGAATGTAAAAAATCACAACAAGTATAAAAAATAACATTAATCCTAGCCTATCATTGTTTATAGTCGGTGAAAAAAATGACGCCTGTGCCTTTAAAAGTTCTCGTTCCACTATTAACACCAAGTTGGTGAGGCTTGGCGTAGAGCGGGTGGGGGCTGGAGGGGCTCCGCTCTTCTGTTTAAAAAACCCTGAGGTATTAGGGTGGACTAATCTTTAAAAGGTTAATTTATTCATAGAGATTTTGACAGAGATGTATGGCCGAACCAACATCTCAGGCACCTCTTCCCAGAGGGAGACGACTTGTGCAGAGAACAGAGAGGGAGAGGAGGGAGAGGAGGGAGGAGGAGGAGGAGGGGGAGTTAGGCAGAAAGATGGAGTGTACAAGAGAGACAGAGTGGGAAGTCAACATGCTATAAACACAAACACATAATTACTTTATAGGGGCTGACAATGACTCTGGCCTTTAACCCAGTACACTTAGAGCTCTCCAGTTTGTCCTTTTAGCTCAGGAAGAGAAATGTAAACTCAGTGTAATCTATACTCTGCCCATAATGTTTAAATAATACAAATAGACCACATGTGTTTGGATGGTGTGAGAATTTAGTTCTTCGCAGATCGTCTCTAATGGCAGTTTAATATTTACAGAACAACAGGACAAAGGGATTTAGGTGCGGCTGTGCCAAACTCTGAATTTTCCAATGATTATTTCCAATGATTCAACGAATCCCTTTGTGTGCGGAGGGGGTGGGGTGGATGGCCAACATTGACTGGATTGTTTTTCAAAGCAAGACTTTTTCAAGAATGTTTCCCCATTTTTCTACATGCACTGAATGAAACACAGAGGAGACCCATCCACATCCCGGTTCTCAACCGCGGTGCCACACGACAACAACAAAAATGACAAAATAGAAGAAGACATGCTGTGTACTGTGATTTTCATACTGTCCCAACATAAACAGAAATCAAAGCCTTAAAGGCAGGGGAAGTGCAGGTAAAAGGTTCATTGACCTATCAGTGTTAATATTAATATTGATCGGTATTCAGTGACGGTTCCTGGGTGGGTCCAACTGGAGCCGGAGACCCCGTGACAACAAACCTGGACTGACTGTCAGAACTTCTCCCAGAGGTCAACGGATTGTTATCTTGATAAAATAAAACTTTGTCAAGCAATAGTTGTATTTTGAAATGAGCTCCTCTTTGGACTTCTTCTACCACTCTTATTACAATCCAACTACCAACTGCAGAAGCAATCCTGTCGTCCTTTGAATAAAAAAATACTGTAAAGCAATCAGCTGAAGCCACCGTCATCGTCACCGTGAAACTGAATGACAAAGGACTCAAAACATGAGTGGAGGCCAGCAACACTCTGGCCCTGCGTCAAAACAATGATGCAAATTATTAACATTATTCTAATGAAACCACTATAAACAGTGTTACTGTACTAATGATTAGCTGCTGTGCTTTTGTAAACTATTTAGCTAGAAGGGATGGAGATGTGGAGATCCAGAGTTTTTGGTGAAAGCCAACTGCACAAATGTACCATTGCAATTTTTGTTCCCCTTGTGGCAAATACAAGTAACAGAAATATTGCCCATCTCTGATTGCCACCAAGCCCCCAGGATGAGACTTTTTCCCACAGACTTACATTGGGAAAGAGACGTCTGTAACTCACTCACTAGTAATAGCCAAATCCAGAGTTATTTCCCTTCCTCCGTTCATGTGAATGAGCCCGAGGCCGAAGCGAGGGCTCGGAGGCGGAGTTAAAGGAAGCGATACTGCGCCTGCTCTACGGGGCCCAATGGATGCGTAAGATCGCCGGATGATCCGCGTACTTTATCACTCGGAAGTCGAGCCATCTCGGCTTCAAGCCCCACCGAGCAACTCGCAAAGGAATGAACGGGAGCCCGCCTCCAACGCTGTATCCAGTTCTCTTTAAACATCCAATATGAAATAATTACTGTCACTAGGGTTGACAAAGGCCATTTTGAATTATCTGGATTTCAGGATTTTTGCTTCAGATTATTCATTAAGACTTTTTATACGTCAAAGAGGATATCATTAGGGGTACGATACAAGTAAAATAGTTTTTCTTGCAATTTACACAAACCCATTAAACGCATGTACACACATATGGGGCCCATCAATGCTTGAAATACATTTTGCATTTGTTGGTAGTCAGATTGATTAATGATTGGCAGAATGTCTGGGTACTTTCCTTGCTTTAAGTTTAGGCGCAGCTGCGTAATGAGTAGTTAGCATTAATAAGTTAACATGTCAAGGACTACTGTGTTTTGTATGCCAGGTATAAATGGGATGTGTTTTTAGAAAAGACCAGACTTGTAAAACTTTTGATATTCAGATTTGATCGTGTATTGTTCCGTGAAAAATGAGAGAAGGAATTTTACAAACGGCCATTTAGTGATTCGATAAAATTTAAGGGGGCAGTCTTAGATTCAAGTTACTAAAAATCTTTTTAATTTAAAGCAGTGACTCCATTTAATATTGGTGGTTAAATATCCAACCCTCTTAATGTAGCAGCACTTCGTCAGGCATAATGAGAGTTTATGACCTTTGGAAAATGATATACAAATATCCAAAAGAGTCGGCTTTTAAAGTAGTCAGGAGCAGACTGCAGGAAAGAAACTGCATGCATATAAACCCTTCAGTTTGAGTTAAATGATGCTGAAAGCATAACATAGAGATTTTGGACTGTCAGTCTTTTACGGTGAGGGCTTTTCTCTAAAACATTTAGGGACTGTGAAAATAAACAGCAAATTCTAAACAATCAGGGCTTTTTGGACGGCCGTGCCAACAAAAACCTAAACACAGGAGGGGCTGATGTGGCATTTCATACAAAAGGCCAGCGCTCTGGATCGGCAACACGGGGAATGAAGCGATGCCTTGTAAGACTCCATTTACAACATCTGTGGGGGTTTCAGACTCATCAGCTAAATTTAGAGAGCTCATAATATCTGATTTCAAATGCATTTCTGCTTATGTACGTCGATATAGTTGTTGACAACATTTAGCTTTGTCATTTTATTAGCCAAGTCTCGAAGAAAATCTCAGTTAAAGGGACTATTTGTAACTTTCAGAAATGCTTCTCAACAGCGACATCTGTGGGCGTTAAGTCAACGAAAGTCAGCGTCGGGCTCGCGCTTGCTCGCTCTAAATATACCTGAACGAGCATCGCTCAAAACAGTGAGGAGACACACGTCAGCTAAAAGCACAATATCACTCTATATTTCAGCTGCTTGGCAGTAATGTTAGCTGACCAGATGGAGGTCTCTCCATGAACATGATTTAGATCTGATACTAGTGTTGGCTTTTCCTGCCTCAGTGCAGACTGATGCAGCGGGGCTCTGCAGCGTGTCTCCCTGTTCTCTCCGCCCACAGCCGGAGAGAACAGGGAGACACCGGCACCCGGTCGGTAACGAGACAACAACGTAACTCCCTGCAGAGTCACTTCACAAAACACGGGAAACCTCTGTTGGTCTGGAGGAGCTGCAGCATTTATTTCTGCACAAACGTCCCCTGTGCATTCACTAGATATTCTCAGAGCTAAACTAACTCTTCTGCAGTGTGGAGTGAGCGCACGTTCACGTTCAGAGGTGGAGCGAGCTGAGCGAGAACGCGCGCGCTGTCTGAGTGAAGGCGAGCAGGCAGAGGAGCAGAGGAGCAGAGGCAGCGGCTACACGCAAATGCGCATATGCGAGCGCGCATGTGTCCCGACCCTGTACATTTATACGCTTAAAAAGTTACAAACAGTCCCTTTAAATAAAACCTGAAGAAAATGGAAACCAAAAACAATTTCCCTCGTCGGATATCTCAGAAAAACACCTCATCAGAAAAACACCTGATGTATTTCTGCACGTCACTCACCATTCATTGAGACATCATTTATACTGCGAGGGGTTTTTCTGCATCACAGCACGCGGTCACATTTTTTTGCTTTCCTGTTCTCTACTTGAATTATCTTGTTTTGTGAATTGCTAAATCGTTCCGACTGACTTAGATACTTAACGTTTCAGACGGTTATCACGACTCGTTTATTTCACATTTTCCATGTACTGCATGACCTTTTTAATTTGACCTCCTCAGTTTGGTAATGCATTGTGAAACTACCTAAATACAGAAAATGGCCTGTGTTCTGTTTGTCCGACAGTCAGCAGGGGAACTAGGCAAACCACAGACAGACATGGTATGTACATTTGTACAGTTGTCAACCCACTACTACTACTAATACTACTACTACTGATGTATGACAGCAATGATGTTAAGAGGGCCAGCTCATGGTCATCAGGCAGACATATTATGGCTGCAGAACACACTGGGGTTAAACCTTCAGTGTGCGCAGTGGGCAGCCGGCCCAATGGTTGTCACATACACGAGTGTCACGGCTGAAAAGTTCCAGCTCCCGAGACGAGTTACATCTGTGCTGTCTTACGCGTTCAGACTAGAACGGACGTGATAAGACTGGCATGGAAAACCTGGTCCAGTGTGAATGTGCCATCCCTGATTATGGCTGATAACACCGTGACACATAGTAAGGACATTGAGAGCTGTTACGATTTAGCAGTTCCTTAAGTATGTGCACAAGTCTCATCTAATTGATTTAAGTCACACTGTGTTAGGAGCCATTTCTGTTGTACAAAAAAACATGTTTCACAACAGCTGTGTATATGAGGTCAGTTATTTTTGTGTGTGTATGCATTGAAACAAATGCATGTTTCACTCATAGAAATAGAACAGGAGTAGAACTGACATTGAACTGTTTTCCGTGGTCATTTGACTAGTAGCCTACAAAAGAAAATGGCGATTGTTGTTAGTTGTTATGATGACAACACGTCAGTGGGGCCGAAAACGTTCGGTCACAGCTCGCCCAGACAGATAGGTGACTATTTAGATATGTAGCTTGTTCTTCTCCAGAGTGGTGGGGATTGATACGGAGTAGGGATGGGTCATCATTTTAGATTTTTCGAATAGTCGTTAAATTATAAAATCTTGATTAGTTTATGCGACTATTCGTCACGTCTTAAAAATATATATTTCCCTTGTATTAATTGTCGCAGGCATGCCCGGTAGTAACGTTGCTACCGGGCACATCCCTAATACGGAGGGACTGTTAGACCCAGCACTGTTCAACTAATTTTCTGTAACCACCGTAGCATTAAAGCTGGTGGTGTTGTGGAAGGTATACGCAGGTATACGGGGTATACCCACCTCTGTTTCTGGCGGTTTACAGTATACCCATCTATCAGCTAAATTAGGGATGTTCATAATTAACCGTTCAACCGTTAACCGACATTAAGCATTTTAACCGATTAACGCTATCGGTTAAAACGGTTAAGAGAAATATTTATAATTAATTAAAAAGCTGAGCGGTTCGTTACTTTAAGGAGAAAAGCTGGTCAACCTTAAGAGACGGAGCTGGAGTTGCAGGATACAGGAAGTCGGCTCCGGTCTCTCCGGCTCGCTCGGGGCTCGCTGGAGCGGAGCAGAGGAGTTGTAGTTTCGTAGCATTTATTCAGCGACAAATGAACCGTACACACACTGCTACACCTACGATCAGAGCTATAACGCCACCAACAACCTCACACTCACCGCCAACACACACACGGACACTCGTTAAAGTTACGTCACTCTGACAGACTGTACGTGTGTGGCGGCGGCGGCGTACAAGAAGCCTCCGGCAATGCTACAGCTGCTAACGTAGAACAAATACACCCACTGTTTATCAGGCAATCGCTATCGTTACGCCGGGCAGACACACAGCGGATGCGAGGCACAAATTGTGTCGGTTAACGGTTAATAATCGGTTAACGAGGGTCGGTTATCGGTTAAGAAACTTTTTCAAAAAGCTAAATATAAATAAAAACCATTGACTAGCCAGCTGTCCGCTAGTTAGCTATCTTGCTAATCCACCATGATTTAATGCTACACTGGTTACAGAAAACGAGCCGAACAAGGCTGCCACTCATACGCTGTGACAACGCTATTTGGATGAAGCATTCCAGTCGTTACATTCTTGTAATTTATGTGACTTACTACTCCATGCTCGTTCTCTTGCCGCAAGTCGGCTTAGTTTATACGAAAATAAGCTCACTACAACGGTACACATAAAACTGTCCGCCGCTCTGACCATCCTGCTACGTTGATTTGAATGGGAATGTTCGTTCTACTCCTACTCTATTTCTATGGTTTCACCTCTTTGACCCCTATGACTGAAGCACCCAGGAGATTGACCAAAAGGCTGTTGATGTGCCCTTGAGCACGGCACTTAACCCACAATTAACCCAATGGAGCTGTGCTCAGCGGCCACAGCAGAAGAAGACGTGTGTATTTGAGGGCAAAGCATCACTGGAAAGAGAAAGCAAGCTTAGTCTACTCCCCCTAAACAGAATAAATAAATAAATGCGCTGGTAGTGATGCTGTCATTACGTGTTAGCCCTTATGGCATTGGATCTGCTGCACTGCGACACACAGACATGACACGGAGAGACCAGACTTTGGCACTGACATGCAGAAAGAGGAGGAGGTGGGAACATGACCCTAACTTCTCTTTCACCTTTCCTCCCTCCTTCGCCCAGACGTTTTGGGCCATGCTTGTCTCTTACCCTCCCTGTCTCCCCAGTACCCTTGCTCTGGGCGCATCTAATTGAAAGCGATCTCGGGGCTGAGAGAGTTCCGTTTCTTCTCTAATCCCTCCACTGGGGGAGGCTCACATGGTCTCAATTACCCCCACCCCACCCCAGAACACTGGGTCCCCTCTCTCTGCTCTCTCTCTATCCGTCTCACCGGCCTGCTCCTCTGCCAATGCACCGGCCCGGGCCCTTTTTCAGCAGTTTATGTTATTAAGCACACACTGCCGAGTTCCTGTCCTTCACAGGGGCCTGGAGATGTTATCTCCCCTGCCGCTGTATACAGTTACCTCCAAAATATTCCATAAATTAGATTGGGATTGGCAATTCGGAATAGAGAGGTAGAGGCCGAGGTGGTCAGGGATTGGCTGGGGATGGGAGGGTGTGGGGGCGGCGGTGGGGGCGAGGATCAGGGAAGTGCGGTGTAAGTAATAGCATAGGAGGATCTCCTTGTGTTTATACTGGATGGAGAACCACTGGGAGGTATGTCACTGGCAAAGTGAAGGTGAACAGAGGAGAAGTGGAGGGTGCTTAAGGGCTTTGGGATAAGGAGGAGAGGAGACCCAAATCCAGTTCCTATTTGGATAGAGATTCTTTTGGAGGTGGAGTTGATGAACATCTAGTCTGAAAAGAGTTAGACTGGGCATTTATTGGGCTGGGGGTGGGGGGTGGGGGGCGGGGGGGTTGTGTGCGGTGATACGCATGCATCCCCTTCCTGTAATTAAACAAGGCTGTATTTGGACAAGTGACTTTTCTAGCCATGAACAGCTCTGTCAATCCCCAGAGCATGGAGAAAGGTCCTGAGCCAGGACATCCATGGCCAATTAGATTAGGAGGAACCTGTGAGGTCTGCAAACAATGGGCTCTCAGAGGATCTGCAATAACACAAACATGGCCTCTGACACACAGCTCCAGCACTTCAAAAGAAACCATTACCGGTCTTAGCTGAAGCAGTTTAAGACACATATTAACAGTCACAAATGCATTTTACTGGTCCCCTAACTGGAAAAGTTCAAGGCTGTTTTGACACCAAAAATGTAGGGCTGGGACGATACACCCATCTCCTTTTTCAATACTATCACCATACTTGGGTGGCGATTCGATACAGATTGTGATTTTTAAGTATTGCGATTCGATATTGTGATTTATTGCGATTTTATTGTTAACTTTTTTAACATACACTTCTAGAGACTTTTAATTTGAAAAATATCTAAATTGATCCAGTACATTTTTTTTTGATTTTCAGCATGTATGTAGTCAGAGATGTCCTGAAGTCAAATATATCAGGATCATTATCTGGCATTATTTCTTAAATTTTTTTCCAGCAACCTAAAAATCAAAGAATAAAGATATTTCCCTCACTAATTAGTGGTATTTCTTTATTTAATTTATAAGGGACATGTAATGTTTTATACTTCTGGTGAATATAATCCAATCAATCTTATTTCCATATATATTTTTTGTATATACAGTTCCCTTTGTTAACAGCTTATTTTGAAAACCGGATGTAGTCACACGTGTCTACTTCCGCTAACTTCTCCAAGTCCGTCTCTAGCTCTCCCGTTAGCTCCGTTCTCTTTATACATCCATGGTCAGCTCCATCGGGGCCGTTTGAATGCATTTAACATAAATGTCAGTATATGGGTGCTCTACAGTCGTAGCGTCGGCTACGGAGATGAGAGCGACGGCCGGCTCGACCGCACGTTACCACCATACCATAACGTTTCCTGTCAGAGTTAGCATGCAGCTTTAGCCGTGATGTCTAGCTCTGCTTTTCCTGTCAATGTGTGAAACCCAAAGTGTTTCCATCCTTTACTGGATGTGTAGTGTTTACCACGCTGGATTTAACATGTGAGGGTGCAGGTCGTATCCACGCTGACCCTCCAACGTTTTCTATTTTCTCATTTCAGCTAACTGTGGTTTGTTTCAGTTGAAGGATACAGAACGGATATGACGTCACGTTACTCAGACTACAACAATAAAAGTGGTAACTTCCTTCTACCTCTGCATAGACTCAAATGAAGCAAATATATAGATTCTGGCATTAAAAAAATATATTTCAAAATCACAAAAAAAAGAAAAAATCATGATACTTATGTGAATCGATTTTTTTTCCCCGTCCTACTAAACAGCTTGTCTTATAGACTGAATTCATAGTTATTGGTTGGTTATTAGCCATTAAACTACACACACAGCTGTGTAAGTAACATCTGTATTTCAGCTTCTATCCACCTCATGGCCTCCATCTAACGCAAACAAGACACCGTCACAGCAACCCCAAACAATACCAAAAGAAAAAACCTCACAGACAAACATCATGAAGTAACTTCTATTGATTATAGCCGTGCAATTCCCTGATCTGAGCTGAGAAGAAGTCGTGTAGGTTAGAGGGAGAGATGGAGAGAAACTAAATGAGACATTGTTTGCTCCTTGTTTAAGTGTGCAGGCATTCAGCTAAGCCAAGTAAAGAAGGAAGAGGGAAATGGGGGCACTGGGTCTGGGTCAAGGGTTCAGTCTTAACCTTGGGGGCTGACTGATCTAAATTCTGTTACCGGCTTGACTCCACGCATGGCTAATGTGGCACACTGTCCCTTTAATTAGGGCTGACCTCCTAGGGAGGCAGCAGTAGTTTAAAGCATTTCAACATAGAGCACCTAATGATCTGAGAAGGGTGGGGAATCAATTGAAAATGAACTCCTACCAACTTGTTAATTACCACAGTGTGCATTCAGTAAGAGCTCTGTGAGGTGATTGTAAAACTTTATTGGACTGGGAGAAGAATGGAAACAACAGAAGTGAATCAGCAGCTCAAGCCTGCACATCAGTTTTATGAAGGAAAACACCACAACTGACAAGTTCTCCAATAATTTAAGCAGCCACCATTAAGTAAACCCAGTAGCTCTGGTAACAGTTATCCACTGACGTTATTGAGGGAATAAAATAAAAGCCTAAAGATGCAAAGAGGCTTTGGAAAAACGTTTCGGGAGTTTTGGAATAGGGCAGCACAATTATTAAAAATTTTAAATTGCAAAATGACCTCCTGCAATTTTCAAATTGCAGAAGGCGCAATAATTGTTAAAAGGTAAAATGTGTGTCAAAATACCATTTTAAACTAGAAAATGCATTTCCTGCTGAAAATGCGTGGGAATGCTGACAGCTGAAATTTATTGCAAAGCATTGCTGAAAATGCAGAAATGTGAAATGACTTGCTTAAAAATGTTAAAGCTCAAATGCATTGCACTGCCCTTCTGAAAACCCTAGAAGATGAAATAAAAAGCTTCATATTTTAAAAAGTATAAATAGTTGAAACAAGAAAAGTCATAGCACTGATGTCCTTAAAGGGCTGAATACTTTGATAGTTGAACGGTTTCTGTAGCTGAAAGTATGCAGGACTAGTTAAACTGCAAAAAACGTACGGAAGAAATAGTTGAAGTTGAATAAACCTTGGAAGAACAATACTGGGAATGCTGAATCAGCATTCCCACAATTAAATATCTTGGTGCTGCAGAGATGTCCAGCCCTACACATCATATTCTACAGACTTAAGAAAACATCTTTGTTTGGTACAGATCCCTGCAAAAATCACACCATAATCAATTTAATATGTTTATCAATTAAAATGAGAATAATAATGTAAAAAAACATCAGTCCCTCTTATATCGCAAATCATATTGCAATTGCATATTTTTTTAAAAATCGTTCAGCCCTATTTTGGAAAGATTATTTTTTTTAATCAAATGTAAATACTATTACTGTCAAATATAAATATCATAATGCTGTATGCACTGCATATACTATCATATCCACCTATCTCATAAAGCAACCTCTTACATTAATCATCCCATATTTAATATATATATTTTAATAATATATATAATTATATTTATCTAATTTTATTGTGTTGTTTTTTCTATATTAGATACTTTTTACATAAATCTATATTTGTACGTAGTAGTCAAATGTTTATATTAATCAAATGCTTACCATATTCAGTTATGTTGTCCTTGTTTTTAGCTGGATGTCTATTTCTGTGTATATTTAGTGGGAGCAACGAAAAAAACGTTTGCCTTTTTCCCCCTTTGCTTGAAACTACCATCAACAACTTTACTGTCGTTGCAGAGGAACTGTATAAAACTACCTAAACTCTCTACCTGCTCACTTGATCTCGTTCCAGCCACTTGGGATTTACATCCACAATCTGAAATTGGTAGTAAAGACTGTATACTTCTGCAATATGCATGAAAAGAGCTATATAATATATATGTATATATATTTTAGTAAACCAAATTAAATCAAAAGAAAACAAAATTCCAGCGCACACAAGGATACTGGCATATACACTATTTTATTGACAAATTACATTAAAAACAATAAAGAGCAAACTATAAATGAAATAAAATCATGTCTATGCCAGTACCCTGGTGCGCACTGGAATTTTGATTTATTTTAGTTTACTGTGGTTTAGCCTGCACTAGCTGCACCCTGGAGAGAAGCATTACTGGAGAGAATACAATCTTCAGTTTTTGTATATATTTTAATTTGATTTAGAATTAACCCTTCTGGCTATAGTGTAAGGGTTAATCCTGAAATATTAAATTCACTTAAAGAGACTTAATATGGCATGCTGTCAAGTTAAGTCAAGTGCTTTTGCCCACAAACTCTGATAACATTTTGCTAGAATTTTGTCTGGCTCAATAACGTGTCCATGATTCAGTTATTCCAATGCTGATTGGCTGTTATGTTTGGCATGTTCTTTAAGTGTCTGTGAGCCACGGCAAGGAGACATATTTTAACATCTACATGTGCAATACTGGTAGATAATCAAAAGGTAAGTAATGTGTAAGTTAATATCTTTAAACATCAAAATATTCAGCAGCAAATGACATGTTCAGTTGTACTTCAAATGTGTCAAACCAAACTTTTGTTTTCATCCCTCAAACACCCATCTGCATCATCCCACAGCATTTCTGTCAGGGACAATCTGTTTTCCATTTCAGTTTCCCGATACATATAAAATGCACAATGTTGAGGGTGTTGCATTGGAGTCAAAAAGGAGCCCCTGAGCCCCTGATGATAGGGCACCAAACTCCTGATGTGGAGCTGCAGAGGCTGCCTGTGTTTGTCTGTCCTCCACTCTGGAACATGTGGTTTTGGTTACAGAACGTTTTACTGCTCAACAATGTTTCTGCCTTGGAGCTCGGCACACTGCATAAAGACTACTTTGTCCCCTGATGCCCACACGGGAAGAGTCTGCCTCATTGTACACACACGCACACACAGGGTGATGATGACATCAGCGAGGCCACTGAGCCCATGTCGATAAAGGTACTATTTTCCACTTTAGTGGTGCACTGCCCCACTGTACTCCTTGTTAAACAGCACAACTAAAAGTCAAAACCAATATTTTCAATACCGGCCGTTTCCACTGTGCTGATATTAAAGTTTGACTTACTACCTGCCTGTATGTCCGCTATCCACTGCAGCACCAGTGCATACTACAACGCTACATAGCACTACCAAAGTCCAGGCAATATGACAGACGGATCATAGAATAAAAGCAAAAACAGACGTGCCGCCATGCCATGTGCTGAAACTAATAAAGATCAGACAAACTGAGCAGTGCATTTAATAAAATAACAATGAAACAAGAACTCAGAAAAAGGAGAATTACTCATGAAAGCAAATAAAGCTTCAATATCGAACAGTAAATTACTGAATTGTAACAACGGAAAAGTGTGCAAAGTCAAAGAGGTGACAAGTGAATGCATTTAATGTCACTGACACAAGATCACACCTCTTTTCATTCACAGTGGTCTTTTACAACAAGAAAATGTGATTGTGATCTCATGGCCCTATTTGGAGGAGGTGATTAGCACACCCAGGAGTGCAAAGTGAAAGGCTATGGGCAAGTGGGAGGATGTCTGGCATGAAGTCACTGCGGTTGTCACTTGGCACACTTAAAATCATGTTCTTCAGAACCGAAGTGGTGCTAAACACTGGTCATATGCATCGACAGAGCTGGTGCAGCGGGGCCATTTAACAGCTTCTGCCCTATATCTAAACTCCATGCTGTGCTATATTTAAACTCCATTTCCCAGCAGCAAACCCAGCCCGGCCAACAAGCTCTGACTAATACTGGGTCGAGAAGCACTTATTAAATGAAACTGCATTTCTTTTTACATTGCTGAACTTAGATATCACCTGTCACTTTATTTAGAAACTGATATTAAACCAAAAACTGACAGATTAATTCATATGCATTTTTTGAAAGCGTAGTTATAAAGACTGCAGCCAATGCAAGATGAAATGACTGCATCAGACTCAACTGTGCTTGAACTTGAAAAGGACCCTCGCAGTTCATCACAGCGTCCATCTAACACCCAAAACATTTCGCCCACACCCCGAGGCCAACAACCTGCGTAGCATTTGGTATAGCCTCCTAACCCCGGACATGGTAACAGATGGGCGAGGGTCAAAGCCGAGTCAGAGAGAGACATCCAGGAATTCTACAGAGTGCCAAAAACATCTCATCGCAGCACAGGAGAGGCTGAAAGGTTACATTTGTTCGACATTACTGCTGGTTGGGTTCAGTGCAACGGACTGGAAACCTCACACCTGCTGGTGTCCGAGGCTCAGGCAGACGCTGGCTGTTTCACGTCGAAGTAAATCTGTTCAACAACAACAAGGACGATTTTTGTTTTTCTGTAGAATAAAGCTATTTTCTAAAATCCATTTTCATGTACGCACTAACAGCATCACATGCCCACACACACACACACACTGCATCCAACTGGGGTGAATCAGATATTAATGTCATGAAAAAGGAGCTGTTCCGGTGTCCATATATGGTTATTCATCAATATAAATATGAAAGTAGACCACAGTGACAGCAACAAAAATGTGGGAAGTGTTACAGTATGTCAGCAGTACAACCAGTGCCGAGTAGGGATGTCAGGAGAACCGATACTTCAATAACAAGTCAATGCCGAAATTTTGAAAACGTCATGGTACTTCTTTTTCTACAGTACCGTCAGGTAGCGTCAGGGCTTGAGACTAACGCCGTCCTGTTGACCAGGGGACGCAGAAAACTCACTATAAATGCGTCAAGGGGACGCACTCTATTTATTCCCTGATAATGCTTCATTGTAACGAGGGGGTACCATAGAATTTCATTATGATGCGTTCAGGCTCTGTTCAGTAAAAATGAGTATTTGACGAAGGTAAATTCTAATGTTATCATGATGTGTTCAAATTTTATCTTTTAAAATGTCGTTTTTGGTGAGAAACTTCAGTTGTTTTGAAGGAGATATTTTCACAGCAATATAAAATAGATAATAGAGAGGGAATTATGACCTGTTTAACTTCCAAACAAAAAACACTATGCAAACATTAATAAAAGGAGTGGATGTTGAAGTACATGGGATTTATTGTTTTACTTTTGTTTTTTACTGTGGTATCGAATTGGTATCGAGAACCGTGAAATTTCACTAGTATTGGCATCGACTACTAGATTTCTGGTATTGTGACATCCCCCTAGTACCAAGGATTAACTTCAGAGTTTTTAAATCTGGCCCTAGTAAACAAATACAAATCACATCACAGCTCATTTTAGTTAAAAAGACGTAACTCCAGTTCTATAATAAATATTCTCCATCATTCACCTGCTAGCTGAAGACCCACTGTAACATACGATGTGTGTGGTTTATTGTCTGTGTTTTAGCTTTACCTCATAATAAGTAATCCTTATTACTGAAAGGGATTTCTTCATTAATGACATGATGGTTGTTGGTTAAAATAATGCATTTAAAAATGTGTTAATCTAGACATTATCATTTTAAGCAATACGCAGTGGTTTACAATATACAGTATAAAAAGATGAATCAATGTGTTATGTGCCGTTGTGGTCCAATTTCTGCTTAGTCTAACACACAGTTCAAGTACAAGTACCTCTTATTTGGACATTGGAAGGGTAAAGCAGCCTTTTCACTGTGAAACTGCTCCTGAACAGTAATCTGTCGCCATCATGTGGCAAAAGAAAACAGTTTTCAGACACACTGCTGTTGAACTCACCACTGAAGCTCTGCCATTCCTCAGTAAACGGAGGAGGACTCGTTTCAGGTGCCAAGGTGTCACGATTGATTTTCATCATCCTATGGAAAGAGACATGCAAATATTTACTGAGGAATATCCTATGTAGAATAAATTATATGCAGTTTATCCTCTGTGAAACGTCAACAACAAGCGAATCAAAGTTTTACCTGTCTTGCAAAAATCCACTGGAATCCACTCAGACGTGATTCTTCATTAAATCCCACTTAGGGTAACCTGAAAAATGCATAAAACCAACTGATGACCTTTATTCTGAAGCTCATATTATCTATCACAGATTGATGGTTAATAAAAAAAAAGAAAATAGCTTTCTGTGATCAGCGTTAATGACATTTCCTTTAAGTAAAAATAAAATCATCTGATTATAAAAGCATCTTTCTGGCAGTGTTTATTAATTCATTATTTGAGGTTATAATGAATTATTTCACAGTCAAAATCCTTTTACATTACGCATTTACACCATTTTCTCTCCTCCTCTAAATACCGAACAGACACTTGTCTTAACAACAGTTCAGATGGCTCTTCAAAACGTTGCTGTCAAATGGATCGATAATGTACTGACAGATCTCTTCTACTTTTGTCCAAAAGCATTAAGTCACTTGATACATTAGAATATAATTTCTATTCAAATAGAGGTTGTGAAGTTTAAGTGTTAACAACCAAGGTGAAAGCTTGTGATCTCAGGTAAATATACGATGGAGGTAATCTGAAAACATCAGAGGAGAAAGGAAAGATAAGGTTTCTTATTTAACTGCCATGACTTGTTTTCCTGTGTTGCTAATGATAATTAACATGCAAATGAGCCCTGGGAGCAAAAGCAGGGGCACCGTGGTTCTCTGTTAATAATTACTGTGGAACATCACGGTTATAAATGAGATCTTCCCAGGTACAAGACAGGACAGTAATTGGGGTTGTGACTAAATCACCTTTAACATCGAAATTTTGTGCTGGAAAGTGTGTATTATATATTATATATATATTATAATGGTTTCTGTTCATTTTGCGTGTGTCAGGTCCCAGGGGAGAGTGGTCCATAGTGGGGATAGAAAATCTAAAGTCTAAAGGTCGGAAGTAGTGCCCTTTTACCATCCCTGTTCTGCATTTTAAAAAGCCTTGTCCTCCTTTTAATAGTCACCAGTATTCACTGTCTGATCTTCTATTCTAAAGACCTACAATACCAGCATTGATGAGCATGATGGTGCTTATAATTAAAAAGTGTATATAACATCATATTTTTAATATGCTAAACCTGCTTCAGAATATAAAGCACAAACACATTATTAATCTGAAATGCAGAGCCCTTGAGAAAAAGACTCGCTTAAGGAAAGCCCTGGGATTTCGTTCTATATTTAAGGATCTTATGAACGTTTGAAAACAAATTCTAGAAATATTTTGCTCATCAGCAATAGGATGGCTTCCTATTCGTACTAAAAAAAGGAGCAAAGGTGAAATTAAAAGTAAATGTTATGATGGCCTTTAAAGCTAAATATTCAGATCAACAATACTGTTCTGATACTGTGAAGAGAAGTCTGAAAGGAATTGGTTGTAAGCAAATCACATTATGATGGACTACAGAAGTTCTAAAACAGAAAAGCAGACTGCTCTCATCCAGGGCTGGGTGATATGGCCAAAATCTTCTACCACGATATAAGTCATTTCAAATATCTTGATAACGATATATATCACGATATAGCAGGTTTGCTGGTTATTCAGTATAAATATAGTCAATATGAGTTACTTTTTGGAAAAGCCAGTCATGTATATCAGAAGCCATAAAGCTCCAGAATACAAACAATGAAAAAATAAATGATCAGTAGTTTCAGTCACAAAATACACAGTTATTGGTTTCAATTCCAAATCGTTCTTTGTTATTATGCCTAAATGGGTTACAAGTTTAACTTACTTCTATGTTTTACATAGAGCTATGTGAACATGTGATTTATTGCTATTTATTTTACATTATTTACTGTTTTTTAATATATGTACATTATGTATCTTATTTTGTTTTCTGGGATTTTTACTCACAGTACTTAGTATCCTTTTGTGTGTGTCATGATACATGGATGTTATAATGTCTGTCTACCGAATCTTTTTTATTATTATTATTCCCCCAATACAACCAAAACAATCCTGAGAACAAAACCCCAGGGAGAGTAAAGGAGGTGTCCTTATAGACGCCTGATTAAAACCTGTATTCTTAATTCAATTTGTGAATCCAGTTATTTATTTCTCTTTTTAAACTGCATTTTAAAAATATAATTTTGAATTCCATTATTTGTTTATGAATTCATTAATATATTGTTATTGTCCATGACAAGTCCATAAACAATGTGCTTCTGAGAGAAGTTTCCCGGATGAGAAACTTTAGATAAAGCCAGTCATGTATATCAGAAGCCATAATAAAGCTCCAGAATACAAACAATGACAGAATAAATGACCAGTAGTTTCAGTATCATCACAAAATACACAGTTATTGTTTTCAATTCAGAGATAGCTATGTTGTTAGCGGCTAATCAAAAGAATCGTTTATTATAAACATTTGGAGATAATGATGGTGACGTCACTTAAAGGACTAAACATTAAATAAACAAACTTACCGGGTGGCAGGTGAACTTCTGAAGCGATAGTTTAGGATGTTTCAGGTGTTACAGGTGTTTGTTTGATGTTAAAGAGACACCTGATCAATCGAAGGCGATTAATCAATCAATTTCTTCTTCGCTTACCGTCCGACAGAAGAGCTTTCTCTGGAACAGCGCCACGCTCTGCAGGCCTTCTGGACTAGTGGACAACATCGGAACTGCAAGTCGTTTACTTCCACAAACATTTTTTCCCCCATACATATAAACAAAGAGTAAAACAAATTAGCTATAGCTAGAAGTCTTACATACGTTGCATCGGTTGCACTTTGATTAAGTGTAACAATGCCTATATATTGTTCCTGTCAAATAAACTAATAAATAAAATAAAATAAATAAACAGAAAACAGGCAATTTAATGAGCCTCACACATTCAGAAATTATTCTTCATCTGAGTTATCATATAAAATAGATATCCTCCGCTGTACATCCATGATCTGCAGTACATCCCAGCTCACATATTGTCATTTAAAACTCTCTTTATTTGCTTTAGGCTGCTTAAATAAAGCTTTTATTATTAATACAACAATCCCCATTTAGCCCCATACAGAATCTTAGAAACAGAATTATATTCTGGCTTTGCAAAGGAGGGTTTGAAACACAATTTACACCATCAATTAGCAGATAATATAACAGAAAGTGAAAATATAAAATATGAAATGAGAAAATATAAACAAACATGTACAGACTTTTTTTCTGAGGGAGAGATTGTGTTGGTTGTGTGTGTTTTTTTTTCTTCGCTAGACTTTATTTTAGATTTGTAAACAATACAAAGAGCAATTAAATCAATACATTAGTAAACAATATATATAAAGGAAATAAAGGGATGAATAAAAACAAACAAACATATAAATTAAATAAATAAATAAAGCATGCCAGGGGTTTGTATAAATAAAATAATAATAACTTAAGTAAAAACATTAAAATGGGAGCAGAAACTCATTGTTCTACTAGTCTTTTGTTTTTTGCAGAGGATATATGCTTAATATATAGCTCAATTTCTTTCTTAAAAACATGAAAATGAGGTTTAACTCTTGCAAATTTGCATTTACGAATATAAAACTTTGCGACAATGATAATGAGATTGATTAGAAAATATTCTCCCTCATATACTGTGTTGAACCTTAAAAAAGGAAATTGAAAAAAAAATACATTTTCCAGTAGAAGTTCAAAGTCACAGATAGTATTTTCCAAGATAAATCTACCAATGTGTGAATTGGACTCATGCCTTCATTATTTCTGAAATCCTGGTCATTGTGTCCTCATGGTGAAATTTAAATTCCATGTAAAGAAAAAGATGAAGCAGTCAAGTAGCCTATTGACACTCGTATATGATAGTTAGTTGCATGTTATATCTTATGCATGTACACTGATATTCAGCAATTATGATACTATGCTGGAACTCCAGGTGGCAAGATTGCAAGAGAGTCAGACAATGCCATACCTATTTAGAAAGATTTCTCTCTTGTTCTACCATCATAACTCTTTGGTGTGACATCCTCTCGTCCTACGGGGACATCTAGTGGACACATGTGGTCAAAGCAAACCCAGTAGTAGGAATGCAATATGTATGCTTTATAAAACTTTTTGTTTTGTTTGCTTGTTTTTCTTAATACATAGACAAACATACATGGCACTATGTCAAAAATACATCACTCCATCATAGAGGCAGGGCAGGAATGGGTCTTTAAAGGGTTTATGAGTACACTTTATAGAATAAAGGGAGCAAACTGTATCTTTAAAACAAGTTTACAAGGTATTATTAATATATATAATTATTAATATTCTAACTATTACAGTTAGTAATTATTCTTTTTGTAATTGAGAAGTGGAAACAAAAATAATAATAATATTTTTTGCAAAAACTATTAGATTATTTAGACGTTTCAAATTTATTATAATTATTTAACACATCTTTTTTTGTTTTTATTCATCTTTTCCTTTCCTTCCTTTTTATTTGTTGTATAGTTTATTTATTTATCTTTTTTTTAATTGTTTTATTATTTGAAAAATCTCAACATATTTATGTAGCTACTGTATTGAACTTTCTGAATAACGTATATAAATATAAAGTTAGTTATTATTAATGTAATTTAGTGAGGACTCTACATACTCCATACAGCAGGGGGCAGTATGCACACTCAAAGTTAGTTGAAGAAGACGTTGGATGCGCGCGCAGACACGGGGCAGAAAACGTGTTAAAGCAGAGAGAAGCCATGGATGTACTGAGAGAGGCAGACTGTTGAAGATTACCAGAGGACAACATGACACGGAGCTGTTGTGCTGTAAACTGCTCCAATCGGACCAGTGACGGATGGAAGATGTTCAACATCCCGAGAGGGAAACATCCGTTCCAGCAGAGGAGGAGAAAGCTGTGGCTGGAGGCCGTCAACAGACCGGACTGGGGTTCTGGGGGATCCTGCAGAGCTGAGAGTCTGTGTAGTGCACATTTCATCTCAGGTTTACAGTCTTATCTGCTGTGACTTTGTCCTCTGTCATGTTTGTTATTACTAATACTGAGTTGGCATCAGCTATAATGTGATGTGTTTAGTATGTTTAATCTTCTTCTACCAACTTCCAGTTGTCAGAGTGGTTGCCAGTATACAGTCAGTACCCACAGTGGGAACTTGTTTAAAGGGTTGTTTCACCCAAATTATGAAAAAAAGAAGGAAGAAATCTGAGATTTCTAGAATAAAGTCATAATATTACAAGAAAAAAGTCATAATTTAATGAGAATAAATAAAGAAAAAAAAAGTTGTAATATATATATATATATATATATATATATATATATATATATACTATTTCCCCTCTAAAATAACACGTGAAATTACTACTTTACAATATTATGACTTTATTCTCATATTACAACTTTTTTTCTCTTAAACTTCTGACTTTATTCTCATAATATTACGACTTTTTTCTTGTAAATTTATGACTTTATTCTCGAAATCTCCGATTTTCTTTTTCCGCCTTAATATGGCCCTTATACTCTGTTGTAGGGAAGAACTAAAATATGATTTTGACAATTTTAATACTTGGCTCTTCCAGACATTTAAATGAAAAATCTATCAATCTATTCTTTTTAATAAAAAGAATAAAAATAAACCTTGTGTTGTTCAATATTAAGAGCCACATTTCTCATTTTTAAGTGCAAATGGTTTTTTTATCCTTTAAGAATTTCAAAATAAGGGCGTATCTTAAAGATGATGATATGTATTGATATTTTCACTTTGCATAGATGATATTGAATCAATCATTAAATCGATATATCGATCCAGATTGATGGATCGTTACACCCCTAGTATACAGTACATTATCATATTACCCAGCTCTACTCTTTCATATCACTGATTTGTGTTGCCATGCTGGTTTACTAACATCCTTGTTCTCTTATCAGGAGAGCCATCGATGGACTGTGACAGCCCAGATTTTGTACCTTCTATTTTTAACCATAACGTGCAGAAGAAGACCACATGTGGAACTGAACGGTTGGTGCTCTGTCAGACGGCATTTAATCACATTCTTCTTCTTCGCCACAACATGTTTGTTTGGTTTATTCTATCAGATGACTGAAATGTATTTTTTCCTGCACTTCTGTGATTCACAGGAAGGATAAACCAGAGGGAGGCAGGAAGAGGAAGCATTCTGGAGACACTGAAGCCGTTCAGACCTCATCCTTTGAGTTTACTACAAGTATGCAAAGCTATAACAGAGAAATACCATATTTAGGTTTATGTTTATATATAACTGGTTGTAAAAGCTCATGGCTTGTTTGTTCTCGTTGATGTGTAGCAGACGAGTGTGACCTGGTGCCACGGAAACAGATGGACGCGCTCATCCTGCAATACAACCAGCTATTTAATAAGTACGAAGCTCTGAAACAAGAACTGAAGGAAACACAGGAAGAAAACGAACGACTGAAGCAGCGACGACCGAGACCAAAGTTTGGGCTTCATTCTATTAAGGATGACGACTCCGGAGTTCACTTCTATACAGGACTGCTGTCTTTGCAAGTGTTCATTTGGCTGTTAAATAGTGTTAAAGGAAGTGCTGTTGTTCTGAGGAACGAGCTGAGCTGGGAAGACCACCTGCTTTTGGTTCTCGTGAAGGTCAAACACGGATTCACTAACAGATACATCGCAGAGAAATTTGGAGTGTCGTTCTTCGCTGCTTCAAAGATCATCAGAGAGTGGATACCCGTGTTGTCTTCTATACTCCGTCCTCTCATGATCTGGCCCTGCAGGGAAACAGCTAGAGCTAGTTTACCAAAGTGTTTTAAACCCAAGTATCTGGACTGTCGGTGTGTCGTCGACTGTACTGAAATCCTGATAGAGAGAACCTCAAACCTAATAGCACGAGCTGAAACCTGGTCACGTCACAAAAACCAAAACATTATGAAGTATCTAATCGGGATAACACCGGCAGGGGGGGTTTGCTTCCTATCGGACGGGTTTGGAGGCCGTGTCTCCGACAAGATGGTGGCATCAGAGTCGGGCTTTTTAGGAAAGCTTGAACACGGCGACGTGGTTCTCGCCGACAGGAGGTTTCTCCTGAGAGAAGAATTGGCGAGTGTCGGAGCAACATTAAAGATCCCACGCTTGACTAAAGAAAAGTCTCACATGCGCGGCGGCTCCTGTCGGCCGGCGAGAGTCCGCGTTCGCGTGGAGCGAGTGATCGGTCGCTTTAAAACCTTTCAGATACTCAACACTGTGATCCCCCTCAGCCAGATAGACCTCCTGGATGACATCGTGACACTGTGTGCAGGTCTCGCCCACATTAAGGCCTGTATTCCAGTGATTGTAAAAGAAGAAATGGAGGACACGTGATCAATACTGACGGGAAGACACAAGGAAAAGAATCTTCTCAGGACAGTTCTCTCTTCTCTGTGTACAGAGCTGTATGTTTGTGTTCAATGCAGGGCTGCAACTAACCATTATTTTCATTGTCGATTAACTTGTTGATTATTTTCTTGATAAATCAATTGTTTTGTCCACAACTAAAATAGTCAGTTTACCGTCATAGAGGAGGAAAGAAACTCTCAGACTACTCAAACCGATTAATCAATTATCAAAACAGTTGACGACTAATCGATTAATCTTTTCAAAGGTATTTTGCTCTTTACATCCTGTGCTTTTTTTTGTTGTTGTTATTTTCCAAACCCAACTCGTAATAGGTCGTGTTTTTGCACATTTATACGCTGGACTGACATTTATGTTTGTATTAGATTAGATTAGATTAGATTTCCTTTATTGCCATTGTACAAGTGCATATCCCCATCACGTACACGACGCATTAAAAGACAGTCTTATAAATATAAATATAGGGTACTATACGAGCGACAGCTATAAGGTTAGTGACCAGTGTCGTATATGCAAACTGTCTTAAAGGGCAGTAAAAAATAAGTAGACAATCTAAAACAATATAAAAGACAATGATTATAAAAAATAATTAAATACACAATCAATAGATATAGGCAGTCCGCATGTGCAATATCATTAAACAGATTATGCAGTCAAAGGTTAAAGTAAAGTTGGATAAAGATGGTTCTATGGACAATATAATATCACGACTGATAACTTTATATTGATGCCAAATATGTTTTTGTTTACTGTCAATCCTCAGTATTTCTGTCATATGAAACCAAATGTATTCTTATTATTATCATCAAGTGTAATTAGTGGTCATTACAGTAAATAATTTGGGGAATCTAAAAATGTGTTTCCAGCAGTCAGGAGACCTGATCATTAGACAAAGTGAGAACTTTTGCATAGCAGGCAGGTCTTTGATGAAGGAGATGATCCGCAACTTAACATGTGACTATAACTGAAAATCATCCAGAGTTCACATCATGTGAAACAGTAAAGGTGACATTCACATTTATAATAAATGAAAAACAAAACGTGTAAAGTTCAGTGTAACCAACACATATAAACATTCACCACAAAAAACATTATTAGCCACTACATTCTTTATTTAATGAAGTGCAACGACCAACAACAACAACACAAACCAACATCTTAGTTCCTGGTCATCACCTGGAAAAAAAAACATAAAGAGAATATTTTAAAAGTACTCCACTAGAGGGCGCTACAGCACCTGGGCTTCTTAATCATTGCCATTTCACTCTTCTGAGTTTCTCAAATTGAGATGATAATTACTGTGGTATTTCATAATTTATATAATTTCTAGAAAATTATTTAAATTTGGCAGAAACTAAGAATGTAAAAAGAGGTTTTTGCTGCTTTTAAATATAACAATTTCTCAGATATTTAATATCCAGAGCCATGTAATAAGCACAACAAAGGTCTGTAGTTTAACGTGGCAATCTAAAAGATTTTAATTTAAATTAACATCTGTTAAATCACTATCTATCACCATACAAGGTAACACACAGGCCCACTGATGAAAGTACTGCAATATTCATATATTTGCAGTATTATGAAATGCTGGTTTACAGTTTTTCTCCGTTGTATACACACACAAAAATCAAACTATCCACACAGTTCTGAAAATGTGAAGCTCATGTAACAACAAAAAGACTCCAGACTGCTGAACTCTGAGCACAACTTCATTGTTTTCACTCAAAAAGAAATTCTAAATCAACCAGGACTAAAATCTTAATAAGGTCTTTCTGTGTTTTGATTTGTCCTTAAAGCCAGTAAACAGTGAGTGTCTCTTTTACTGCTGTCTGCTCAAACTAAAACTGTATCTTGTCAGTGCATCATGAGAACTTTTTGATAAATGTTTTACTATCCGGTGCTTCTTTTACTCACGTTGTTGATCCAGGAGATGTAGGCGCTGACCCTGGTGAAGACGGAGGGCTTCTTGGGGTAGTTGCAGCCCATGCTGGAGCCGAAGCTCACCACGCCGTGGACGTCCCAGGAGCCATCAGGGTTCTGACAGTTCAGGGGACCGCCGGAGTCTCCCTGAAGGGGGAACGGGGACAAATGGGATATTTGACAAATTCACAGAAGACGGCTTTTAAATGTATAGATGTGCTTTGAGTTTAAGGCTGGGATTTAGTTTCTACAGTGAATAACATGAGTTTGTCAAATAAAAGGAATCCGACTCACGTTGCAGCTAGCCAGGTCTCCGTCTCCTCCGGCACAGATCATGTTGCTGGTGACCAGGCTGCCCCACCAGTCAGACCTGGTGCAGGTGGAGTGGCCGACCACAGGGAGGAGGGCCTGCTGCAGGATGTCGGCGATGGGACCTCCAGCTGTAGGAGAGAACACGGCATTCAGATTCAGAGATTCAGTCTATTCCAAAACTAGGTTCACTAGGTCCAGTTTCCATTCAGAGTGGGTGAAAAAAACAAGTTTCTTAATGATCAGAAAGGATTAACAGAGATTATACATCCTGTCTGTTTGTATGAGCTTGTATTAAATGTTTCTATCTAATCAGCACAGAGAACTTTGACTTCCATTTCACCGTTCATGGTGTAATTAAAGTGTAATTAAAGAAAAAAGTGTTCAAATTCAACTCAAATGTATCTTAAAACTGAGAGGAGAAGGTGGAAACAACTTTGAAATTAAAGATATGGGAGCACATTAATGTCGCCAGCCATGTTTGACTGATGTGTGTGTTGCTAGTAGAGGCCTACTCACTCCAGAGACGACCCCAGCCGGTGACGTAGCAGGGAGCATTGTGAGGCATGATGTCCCCAGAGTTGGGAAGACATGCAGCCATGATGGCGTCGGTGAAAGTGACGGGAGTCGACAGCTTGATCAGGGCGATGTCGTTACTAGAACACCACATTTAGAAAAGAGGATGTTAATGAGCATTAGTAGCATGGGCAGAACACGCTTAACAAAATATAATCACAGCAGCATAATATTATATAAGATGGAGGGAAATGACGCGGAGCCCACCGGATTCTGTAGGAGTCCCAGTTCTCGTGGACAACGATCTTGCTGGGGCTGATGGCCATGGAGCCGGCCTCGTTGTTGGTCTCCAGGTTGTGTTTTCCCAGGAGGACTCTGTAGGTGCGACTGCTGCTCGGACACATAAAAAAAACCATAGAAACAAGAGTCAGAGTTGCTTTAGTCTGAGATCTATTCAACAACACCCAACTTACTTATAACAAGTACCAATACATTACATTATATTACTATAGGACGACTGCTGCCAACATACAGTGTCCATCTAACTCTGAAAATGAGTACAGTGTAAACTAAAGTGGTATTACCAATAATTAATATTCTGATTTCTATAAAATAGCCAGTTCTTAAATGATTTCATGGAATAAAAGTAGGAATACTAACAATCAGTTTTAAAGGGATAGTTCAGGTGTTTCTCAGTGGGGTTGTATGTAACACTTCTCCATAGTCAGTGTATTACAACAGTAAATGATAGTCGGCACGCCTCCAGTTTGGAGAAGCAGACAGGAGTACCGACATGAAAGCAAAGCGATGTAACAAAACCAATTTTAGCCACCTAAAAAAATCAATATCAGTTTAAGTGTACGCTATATTTAGAATATTTTCACCACTTTATCTAGCCATCAGACAGCCTTTTCCGACGGGGAACTGAAAACTTATCTATCTATGCATTGCATAACATTTTATTGCTGATCATTACTACCTCTTTTATTCCATTTTATTTTATTACAATTTTATTATTTTATAAAAATATTGTAAATATAGCGTACAGTTTAACGGATATTGATTTTTTTTAGGTGGCTAAAATGTGTTTTGCTGCCGGCCCCGTCCACAGCAGTACATCGCTTTACTCCCGTGCAGTAACTCCTGTCTGTTTCTCCAAACTGGGAGCGTGCAGACTGTCATCTACTGTAGGTAATACACTAATTATGAACAAGTACCTCATACAACCCCACTGCAAAACACCCGAACTATCCCTTTAAAGATTAAACTGCATTGTTACGACCAACTCTGTGTATCTGACATATCAGACTGCTAGAGTAAAGTATACACACTTCCTCCGTACTGCCTCTACCACCCTGTCTATCCTGAGCCTGGCTCTCTTTGTCCTCGTGTACCTTCTTGATTTCAGATTTCTTTTAACGTTTTAAACCCACCCGATGCAGTGAGCGGCAGTGAGGACCCACTGGTTGGAGATCAGGGTGCCACCGCAGGTGTGGTAGAAGTTGCTGCCACTCTTGTACTGCAGGGACACCTGAGGAGAACAAACATGTTTTATGACTTTAGGAAATGGAAAGAAGACAGAGAATTTAAAAAGAGAAGCGTTAAAGGGAACATACCTGCCAGGGCCAGCTGTTCTCACGCACATCATCTCCACCAACCACCCTGGTGACGACGGGAGGGTAGGTGGGCAGGCCGCACCCGTAGGCTGAGAAACAACAATACACAATATAGTGATTTATTTAAACGGTTATTCTCTATCTATCAAAATACTTCATATCAAATGTTGACAGTCGTATATGAAGCAACACATTTAATTGTCCGGTCAGAGTAGTATCAGAGCTTACCACCAGCGACAAACAAAGCCAAGATCACGAACTTCATTGTGACTGTCTTCTGTAGAGGTTCAGGGGGACGTGCTCGTCCTTTTATAGCGCTTGAACACACCTGCTGTTTAAAGACCTAAAAGGTGTTGCTCAACGTTTGCCTCGGAGCAGCCAGGGAAAGTTTGTGGGGGGAAAAATAAATCAACCTTGGAGATAAGTAACCACAGATATCCCCAAATACACCTTATCTGCCCAACGCAACCTCTGTGTGAACCTCACAGGTGTCTCACTGTGACCTGAGGTGGTCAGGTAACTTTAACTTTAAATAACAGACCATGTTCACGCTCTGTATGCTTATATGCTCATTTGAGAATGGTCAGTCTAACTGTGTTGTTCTAACAAAGAAAATAAAAGTGCTGCCCTATTTTTATATGTAAATATACTCAATGTATGAAATTAAAATGTACGTTGGCAGGCTTAGAAGTCAGTTTATGGTCTGGGAAACAGACATTTTGTTTTAAATATATATTACTGTATATGTTTGCATATATAATAATAATAATAATAATAAACTAAGGAGTTTGCATGTTCTCCCCGTGTTAGCGTGGGTTTTCTCCGGGTACTCCGGTTTCCTCCCACAGTCCAAAGACATGCAGGTTAGGTTAAATTGTGGACTCTAAATTGCCCGTAGGTGTGAGTGTGAGCGTGAATGGTTGTCTGTCTCTATGTGTCAGCCCTGCGATGGACTGGCGACCTGTCCAGGGTGTACCCTGCCTTCGCCCAATGTCGGCTGGGATCGGCTCCAGCCCCCCCGCGACCCCTAACGGGATAAGCGGTTGCAGATGGATGGATGGATGGATAATAAACTAAATAAATAATAAACTAAATAATGGTGAAATGGCTGCAGTCCAGGTTGTCTGTGTGCAAGTGTTTTGTATGAGCAAGTTTTAATGTTGTTAATTTATGTGTTGTCTGTTACTTTGACTATAACTGTCTTGCTGCTATCTTGGCCAGTTCTCCCTTGTAAAGAGATCTTTGATCTCAATGGGACTAACCTGGTTAAATAAAGGAAAAAATACATAAATAAAGAAAATAAAATAAACTTTATTTGTTATTTTCTTAACAACGTTCCAAAGTGCTTCACAACAAGAAAACAAATACAACAATAATAATTAAATAGAATATATATAATTAAATTGCAATAAAATAAGATTCACAGAGAGACAAAAGCTTTTTCTTTTTCTTTTAAATACAAACATAGATATCAACAATCTCAGTTTGCACTTTTAATCCCACATCAGTTTTAATGTGATTATATGTGGCATATACATGATTGTTTTGCAGATGTAATTATTAGAATTAGGTATAATTTTATTGATGTATAGTTAATTTTTCAGCAAGGTTGGATATCAATATTTGTAAATAATGTAATGTATTATTTGGTGTGTGATAAAGTTGCATTTTACCGTAATATTTTATAAACATTATAAAAGGCACAAGAGAGCAGAAGAAACACAAAAACATTATTTTTTTGCAGCGCAACTTCTTTTCTGAAAATAAAAAAAATAAAAATAATAGATCAAATGCTGACATGCAAAATCACATATTTTGTCAAAAGTTAGTGGATCAATGCAGAGGAATACAGCTGTTTCATCCTCTATATTTAAGAGCAGATATTGCAATCAAACCTCATGAACAGACCTGTTTTTATGTATGCAAGTATTACACGTACTAATACAGTAAGTACTTCAGTACGGCCACAGGAAACATTCAGTGCTTTCATGAGCAACTTGTGGAAACTTCAGCCGCTGAAGGAGGCACTATGTTTCTTTGTAAGAGGGAGGGCTACAGTATATTTGATATGGAGTAAGGCTCTTTGTGTCAACTCCAGCTCTTAAATGATAAAACCGAAAAAGAAACCTTCATTCCACCGACTCGTTCAACAAACATGTTTATAATTATACACGACTGCAGCACACTTTGGCCTTGGCCTCGTACTCCTGGTCATGTTGCTCCACCCCGGTATTAAGATCTGTCAAAGGGAACATTTCCAGGAATTTGATCCAGTTTTTTGTAGGTTGCATAACGTCATGAAAAGGTGTATAAATAAGTCAGATGTTTCACTGTGAACTGTGGAGATACAGACATGATGAAGTTTGTGGTTTTTGCTCTCTTTGTTGCCGGCGGTAAGGCTCTTTCTCATCGGTCACAGACTATTTCAGCTTTCTCTACAAACTGAATGTAGATTAACAGTTTCTGTGTTTGTCTGTCGTTTCAGCCTACGGGTGCGGCCTGCCCACCTTCCCCCCCGTGGTGAGCAGGGTGGTTGGAGGAGAGGACGTCAGGCCTAACAGCTGGCCCTGGCAGGTAAAACAAGATATCAACGATCTGAAAAAGAATTATTTTAGACTGCAGACTTCATGAGAGTAAAGCAAATTACAGGCCTATAGTTAAGATATACTTTACTTTCATTTTTTTTTTTTTTTTAATTTTTCATTATTTTTTATTATTTTTTTATTTTATTTTATGCTTGTTTTCTGTATGTGGGGTTGGTATGTTTGTGAGTCTGTCTGTAGATGTTACTTTTTTTCTTTTTAAATAAATAAAAAAAATATATTACTCACAATATTAAGCAATATTGAATTTTGAAAGAGGCAAGCTTATTTGTACAGCATCTTTCAAACACAGAGGTGATTCAAAGTGCTTTACAAGGGAAATAAATGCATTAGAACAATGTTTAAAGGACAAAAAAAGGAAAATAAATACATTAAAATTAGGGATGTTGTGATATATATTCAATAAGTCTTATAATAAAACATATAGAAAGTTGATTGTGTTCTCATGTGTATGTTTTAGATTTCCCTGCAGTACAACCGACAGGGCGAGTGGAGACACACCTGTGGAGGTACTCTGATCTCTGACCAGTGGGTCCTCACTGCTGCTCACTGCATCAGGTACGACGGTCGCAGGAGGTTTTATTAGGGTCACCAAATTAACTCGCAGAATTACTTCCATAGTCTTTAATTTAACATTTATATCTGCAGTACACCTTGGAGCCACACGAAGGAGCCTGAATGTTCGTATTGCTCTGATAGTTGTAGCCTACTTATAACATTGAATCTAATATGAAAGGCTAGTGTACATTCAGTTAGTTTTAACTAAGTTTTAGCCTTCTTACTCCACCTAAATGTATATATTTGGTCTCATTTATAACGTATTTAGCATGTGTATATGTTTTCAATAAAAAGTATAAAACAAAGTTGTGATTTATGAAACGTATATCTGCTCTGAGGTGATGCGGAAATGGCAGTAAAAATGGTCAGGAACGTTAATTTACGCACAAATTGGCGATTTATAGATAAGGCCTATTGTCATTTTTAAAAAGTGGGTCCCCAGAAAAAAAGTTTAGGAAACTCTGAGGTATGAAAGAGTGGAGCCGATAGGTTATCATAACTCAATGCAGCACGGACAAAAACATCAGTGACATGGATCACGCTGTATGGAATTATTACATATGTAAAAATGTTTTACTTAATTCAAGAACTTCCCAGAATCAAGTGACTAAAGGTAGAAAAGTAGTTAATTATGTTGGACACTTATTCAGCAGATTGAAAGCTGATGGGTGAATTATTAGGAGGACCATATTTCCAAATAGAACCCATCAAAACATGGTTGGTATTTCTTCTCTCTGTCGACTTGCAGCACTTACAGCCATGGGGAAGCACAACCTGATAGAGACAGAGGCGGGTGCCTTGTTCATGGGCACCGCGAACATTGTTGTTCATCCGGTAAAAAAAAAAAAAATTACTTCTCATGCCAAAGGATTTGTCTCTGAATTGCGAGACTCATTTCAGTATGAATCTAAACGTGTTTCCTGTCCAGTAACGACATCGCCCTGATCAAGCTGGAGTCCCCCGTCACCTTCTCTGACAGCATCATGGCTGCTTGTCTCCCTGCTGCTGGCTTCATCCTCCCCCATAACGAGCCCTGCTACGTCACTGGATGGGGTCGCGTCTACAGTGAGTAACCGATGATCTCCTGCCTCTCTCCGAGACAAACTCCGTTTCATTTAACTGATCACTTAAAATATCATCAGATAATAGTTCTGGTGGTGTGAAATAATCTGGTGTGCATCCTTCACGACGTCAAGTCACATTTTCACTTAATGAACGTAGTAGTTTTAAGCCCAACCAGGATGTTTTTTTCCTAAACCTAACTAAGTGGTTTTGTTGCCTAAACTTACGCAAGTATTTTCACTTAATTCACAACGTTAAGTGTTTACTGCGACCAAAATGTAACACCGAGTGGCATGACATCATATCTCAAAACACAAACTAGCTAAGAAAACATTATTTAATGCAGTTTTAATAAAATACTATCTAACAGTTTCTTTGTGTTTAGGTTAGTATTAGTATTTGAGCCTTTAATTTATATTCTACCTATATTTAGGGTGCATGTACTGTACTACAAAAGTAAAGTTGTCTCTAAGTTAATTAGATACTAACTGATGTTTTTTTGGCGGTCTATTATTCTGAAGTGTTTCCCTCAAAGCCGCAGTCTGATGAACCATCTGTCTGGTTAAAGTTGTGTTTGTCACCTCGTCATTTACCTGAGCTGAAGTTGATCTATTACGCGTCTCTGCTCCTCACAGCCGGAGGTCCCATTGCTGACATCCTGCAGCAGGGCCTCCTGCCCGTGGTGGACCACGCCACCTGCACCAAGCCTGACTGGTGGGGTCCTCAGGTGAAGGACACCATGGTCTGTGCCGGCGGAGACGGAGTCGTGTCCGGCTGCAACGTGAGTCTAAAAATGACACAAAATGACACATCGTACTGTATACTGTACTAGCACCGATGCTCTCTGATATAAGGAAACTGGACACAACCTGTAAGTCGGTCACGTTTTATAGAGGATCATTCTTTGGTTACGTTTTTATTTCTGTACTTACTGTGGAGAATAGGGCCCATATATATATTTCAATATTCATTTTACATAACATGTCCCACATAATATAAGCAATGTAACAAAGTAAAGCTGAAACAATTAATCAATCGGCAGAAAATTAAATCAGCAACTTTTTGGTCATTGATCATTGATTGTTTAAGTCATTTCACTGGTTCCAGCTTCTCAAATGTGAATATTGACTTCTTTTTTTTAAGTCCTCTATGATGTTAAACTAAAAGTCTTTGGGTTTTTGGACGGCTGGTTGTGTTACAATTTCAGTAAAGAGAGTAGGACCCAAATGCAAGACACCACGTACAATAAACAAAAGCTGGTAGCGAAAAAGGGAAAAATACCAAAAAACTAAACTGAGGACAAACCGGAGGAACAACGAGGAACATGAGGAACACGAAGAACACAAGGAACACAAGGAACACGAGGAACATGAGGAACACGAGGAACATGAGGAACATGAGGAACACCAGTCAAGTCAAGTTTGGTGGAAAACAGGTGGGAAAAAGACAAAGGCAGGAAGTAAATGTAAAATATGACACGAGGGAAGAGTAACTTTCAAAATAAAACAGGAAACAAACTACAACCAGAACCCAGGACCATGAGAGGTATCTTTTGGGGAAACTGTGATTGTTTTTTTTCTGACAAATTATGGACCAAACGATTAATTGATTAATAGAGAAAATCTACATGTCTAAACTGTTACACAGTAGAAGCTCTGTCTCTTTACATTTTCTGAGATATTTCTCCGATACTGTACACTATTCCCCCCAAACAAATCTGAAAACTGCCTCTCCTAAAATGCTTTTTTTGAGAACAACATTCAGTATTTCAGAGTCAGTCAGTTAAAAGGTCTGAATAAAATGTAAAGGGATGTCTGTAAGGTATCATAATGTATGATGTAAACAGTCACTGAGGGTCTTTCATTGACAACAACTTACTGTTACTTGTGGGGATTTGCATCACGTGTTTCCTCTCACATGTCTCAGGGAGACTCTGGCGGCCCTCTGAACTGCCAGAAGACCGACGGCGCCTGGGAGGTTCACGGCATCGTCAGCTTCGGCTCCGGGCTCAGCTGCAACTTCCCCAAGAAGCCCACCGTCTTCACCAGAGTCACCTCCTACATCGACTGGATCAGCTCCGTAAGCTCCTCAACCTCTCGCTCTAACGGCACTGCTGTTTTACCTGTGCTATTTCATTCAGGATTCAAACAGTAAAGAATCTGGATCAATTAAACAGATGATCCCATGTGTTACTGCTGCACTGAATCTAACATGTTTCTATCATCTCTTCCACAGAAAATGGTGGCCTACTGATAGGACAAGTTTTAGGGATAACAGCCACTATGAGCACATATCAAATAAATAAACTATAAATGACATAAAATGTGTGTTCTTTTATGTTTTGTTTTTTCATCTTTCCCAAAAATATGAAAAATAACTGAATCAAAAGCCTGAGGAGTCAGCCGGGATATTAAATCACTTTTATTTTGACAAATATATAATCTCTTAAATTTGATGAAAATGACCCAATGTTCTCCAATATGGGAAAATCCTGTCACCAACCACATGCTGCGTTCTCAGTCTCCACCACTTGTTTGACTTTCTGCATGTGTCAGCCAGGTTTCCCAGGACAGCCTATACGTACACCAGTTGTTAGAAGTCTCTAACATGCAGTATAAATACAAGCCTGTTCTTTACACAAGATTTAGACAAACACTGCACTACACTGCGGTCATGAGGAGGCTGCTGGTTCTCGCTTTTGTGGTAGCTAGCGGTAAGTTTCAATCTTCTCACACTAATTACTTAAAGCTCATTTGCTGTAGTATAATCCAGATATAATAATCCCTTATTAGTCTGTTTAAAGAGTACTAATATTCATATTCTATTTTGAAGAAATATTAATTGTTTAAGTGTCGCTGAACTTCTGAAATCACCTACTTTCTATATTTTAAATCTCAATATATGTTTCTAACCTCGTCCCAGCCTGTGGATGTGGCCTTCCCGCCGTCCCTCCTGTGCTGAGCAGGGTGGTGGCAGGAGAGGACGTCAGGCCTCACAGCTGGCCCTGGCAGGTAACGTCTGCTCCTAAACATCTTCACTCTGACAACCAAAGAGCAGCATCAACACCACGTTTTCATTTTACCACCACAGATAAAAACAACTATTTTTCACGTTTACTTAGGCCTGTCAACGATAACTACTTTTGTTGGACGATATATTGGGCCTCATGCAGGCAGCGATATACAAACTCATTTTCGTTTTATTTATTTAGGATATTTTTATATTTTTTCACATGCCATTTCTAATGTCTGAATATTCTGTAAGTGTAACTAAACCCCCAAACAAATCCAAATGTCCAAATCTTGACAGGTGACATACACTGATCAGCCATAACATTAAGACCACTGACAGGTGAAGTGGATAACATTGATTATCTCGTTACCATGGCACCCGGCAGTGGGGGGGATATATTAGACAGCAAGTGAACATTTTGAACTTTGTGTTGGAAGCAGAAAAAATGTTCAAGCGTAAGGATGTGAGTGACTTTGACAACAAGGGCCAAATAGTGCTGGCTAGACGACCGGGTCAGAGCATCTCCAGAACTGCAGCTCTTGTGGGATGTTCCCGGTCTGCAGTGGTCAGAACCTACCAAAAGTGGTCCAAGGAAGGAGAACCGGTGAACCGGTGACAGGGTCAGACCCGAGGCTCATTGATGCACGTGGTGAGCGAAGGCTGGCCCGTGTTGTCCGATCCAATAGAAGAGCTACTGGAGCTCAGATTGCTGAAAAAGGTTAATGCTGGTTCTGATAGAAAGGTGTCAGAACACACAGTGAGGAGCAGTTTGTTGCGTACGGGGCTGCGTAGCCGCAGACCGCTCAGGGTGCCCGTGCTGACCTAATGTTATGGCTGATTGGTGTATATATTTTTACTAATGTTGAATTTCTGATAATGATTTGTCCTCTGGAGCAGACATGGAGAGGTGAGAGACTAAATGGATTTGTAGCATGTAGTAGTGAATCTGTAATGTGTAGTTGAATGCACTCACACCGTCCTCTCTCTGCTCAGATCTCCCTGCAGTCACACAGCAGTGGGCGCTGGAGGCACGTCTGTGGAGGCACCCTCATCTCCTCTGACTGGGTCCTCACTGCTGCTCACTGCATCAAGTATGTTTGACTCCACCCTAGAGGAAGGTTGGCAGTATAATCACAATTACAATACAGCATGTTGTTTATGGAAGGCTCACAATGGGGGAAGGTTTTTGTTTATGGTTACATCTTATTGGTCGCACTAGGAATTAGAAACTAAATTGTTAAATTGATGATCCATGACAGAATAATGTAATTAAGAAATGTCCCTTCTGTTCATCATTGACTTAGTGACTCAATCTGCCCAGGTCATGAAAGCATTCATGTGCCAAACCAAAGGTCTGTGCCAGGAAATACTCCTCTACCCAACAGGAAGTGTTGCTTTTAATGTGACTGTACAGAAGAACAGGTCAGTTCTTTAAGAAATAACAGCAATCGCCGCCATGCCTGAATAGAGAAAGAAAAGAGTGGCATGTAGAAGAAGAGAAGTTCAAGTCTTCACAGTTTGTAATCAGAAAACAAGAAGTAGGAGATCTCAAAGGTTACCTCTCTAAAGCCAGTTAAAAACAGCTTGGTCTCCTGAGCAACCCTCAACACGACTACTAAGCATTTACAATCCACCGTCAGCTTAAACACAGTTTTGTACACACACAGGCAGGAAAAGTCAATACTACTGTCTAAACCTCCGTGTCATCCTCCATCCCACAGTGACCGCTATGACTACAGAGTGGAGCTGGGTAAACACAGCCTGAAGACGATCGAGGAGGGCTCGATAGCTCTGAAGGCGGCCACAATCATCACTCATGAGGACTACAACACCTTACTCAGCCGGTAACAGCCGCCCACACACACAGCTCAATAATACCACCTCATGAGTCGAAGTGCAGAGCGTGATCAGCAGGCCGCTGTGTGTGTCGTATCAGTACAGGAGGTTGATGCAGCAGAAACATTAATACAGCATAAACCATGTTTTGTTTGTCATTACTTCTTAAATGTATGGATTTGTCTTTTGCAGTAACGACATCGCCCTGATCAAGCTGGAGTCCCCCGTCACTTTCACGGAGGCAATCATGCCCGCCTGCGTCCCAGAGCGCGGCGTCGTCCTGCCCCACGGCGCTCCCTGCTACGTTACCGGCTGGGGTCGACTCTCCAGTGAGTGAATGAACCGCTGCAGAATGAATCGCTGTGGATCTGCATTATAAATTTCCACCCCGGACTTATTGAATGTCTACTTAGTGGTGTCTAGTCAGCGTCTATGTCACTCAAATTTAGGTCAAATATTGAAGTCAAAGCCAAGAATATTTGACATAAAAATGTGACATCTATCCATCAGCCTGCTGAAAAAGCTGAGACCTAACCATACCTCGGGTAGGGATTCATTTCGTACTGCAGCTACCAGTTCAATCTATGATCACATTTTGATAGAAATGGTATGTCAACAAAATAACTAGTTACCGCCTTGCGGTTATATGCCGCCGACCGGTCAAGTTGCAGTTTACATCCATGTCTGTCCACAATGTCCTCACTTCATCATTTGATCCTGTTAGACATTTGTGTGAAATTGTCATAATTAGCATATGAATTCTTGAGTTATGGCCAAAAAATGTGTGTTGTGAGGTCACAGTGACCTTTGACCACCACCATCGACCTTGAGTCAAAGTGGATGTTTGTGCCAAATTTGAAGAAATTTACCTCCAGGCGTTCCTGAGATAACACGTTTACGAGATGGGATGGACGGACGGACGACCCGAAAACATAATGCCTTATAATGCACAGAGGCATAATAATAATAAAAAAATGTTTTTGAGGGGAAATACATTTTTAAAAAAGAAGTCTGGGGGGAGATACGATGCATCCATCCTGTTAATATGATGGCTTTAGTTTGAAGGAACACGCTACGCTCTCACATTCTCACTTGACTCAGGTGATACTTTTGACTTTCACAGCCAGGATGAATCTAGTTTTTAAAAATGTGAATCTCACAGTTCACTCAGTTAGGTTTGATGTGCCATGCTTTTAATTAGACTTAATAATACCACTTGATTTTGCTCTGCTTACTGCCTTTGGCACAGATGTAGTAAAATCCTATAGAAACCTTTTTTTGCAGCCTTTTTATCAGTCAAACATAGAATAGAGCACAGATAGAAGAGTTTAGCTCTTCCAGTTCCCTCGTCTGGAAGTCAATGGATCTTTAGTTAGATGATTGAAATAAGGTCTGTGGTTTTAACACAAGCTGAAGAGATTTTAACGTTTTTTTCTATGATATAAAATACATCAATAAATACCCCACTCGTTTATTTTGAAGATCTAAGTCTTAAAAAAGGCCGGTTGTTAACAAGTGGTTAAATGAGACTACTAAACGTCATCACGCCGACTTGTCCTCCTTTACAGCCTCGTTGTTTGTTGGCGATTGCATTCACACTTCAAAGCCCATAAAAGTGGTGTTCATTTGTGGAGATTATCTTGCTGAACAAAATGTGTCAGTATCATAAACGTTTGTTTGCCACAGAGATTATTTTCTGCAATACTCCAAAACCCAATGGAACAATCCCGTTGGCTTTTTGTGGAGGGAACCAGGGCGATGCTAACTTCCTGGTTGGCCTACGAACATACGTCATCCCTGCAGCACTCTATAGACTCTATAGACTCTATGTGTGACTGTCTTGTGAGCTACCGTTTCTTTACTAGAATTTGAATCTTTTGCCCCATTGGACTGGGTTTAAAGAGGACCTATTGTGCTTTTTCCTTTTCCTTTATTGTGTTCTATAGTTTTTTGTGCATGTAAAAAGTCTGCAAAGTTACAAAGCCCAAAGTCGACGCCAAAGGGAGTTCCTCTCCCCCACAGAAACACTGCTCCAGAACCGCCTGAAACGACTTGCTTGAAGTCCTGAGCTCAAACAGAGCGTTTCAGACACAGTGTGATAAGAGGTGCTGCAGCACAGCCAGTAGGAGGAAAATAAAGCCTTTTTTGAATATCAAAGCACGTAAACATGTTAATATAAGTATTTCCCTAAAAATAAAAACCGTAGCTTCAGTTTGAAGGGACACGCTACGCTGCTAGATGATAGTTTTGACCATCACAGTTTACATTCAACTGACTTGATTTTGCTCTGCTGTAGTAAAGATGTAGTAAAATATGATAGAAAGCATGCTTTGCACCCTCTCATCAGTCAAACATATAGACATGCGTGTAGAAATTGAGGGCCTAAACACTCTTGCACCATTGGACTGCTCAGTTTGGGAAGTTGTGCTATACAGTACTCCACTATAAATAGCAGGGAGTATAAACAAGGCAGCTCTCTTGCAGCTAAATTGCTCAAGAGGCATCCCATGTACTGCACTTGGGATGCCATTAGTTTTGGTATTAACAACGATTATCTCCCTCCAGCACTCCACCTGTCCCCCGGGTGAACCTCCCTCACAGCAAAATGTTTGTTTCTTCCCCCACAGCCAGCGGTCCTGCGGCCGACATCCTGCAGCAGGCTCTCCTGCCGGTGGTCGGCCACGATACCTGCTCACAGCCCGACTGGTGGAGCGTCCTGGCAACAGACAAGATGGTCTGTGCAGGAGGTGACGGCATCACTGCTGGCTGTAACGTGAGTGCACACGAGGAAGGGAGATCTCAAGATGGCAACGGTGGTTTAATGGTCAATTAAAGCAATGAGTTATGTCATCTGTAAAGTTTCCATCCGGCAGAGTATAACAGACTCAAGGAAAGGAAGATTCAAGGGGAGGACTTTTACTTTGAAATGATGTAACAGGAAAACTCAGCAGGACTATGTGATGATGTCTGGTGTCTGTATATAAGCTGCTAGCCAACAGTGTGTGTGTGTGTGTGTGTGTGTGTGTGTGTGTGTGTGTGTGTGTGCTGACCTGCAGGGAGACTCTGGCGGCCCCCTGAATTGCCAGAACCCCGATGGCTCCTGGGACGTCCACGGCGTGGTGAGCTTCGGTTCTGGTCAGGGCTGCAACGTCCTCCAGAAGCCCACCGTCTTCACGCAAGTCAGCTCCTACATCAACTGGATGAACACAGTGAGGAACAGTCTCATTTTGTGATTACTTTGCCAGCATAAACAACGGAACCTGAAGCCAACAAAAGGCTCGGCTTTCAAAAACAGGAAGTGTACTATAACTGTGTTTTCTATTGTTTACTCTGCAGGTTATGACCAACTACTGAAGAGGCTATCCCAGTGCTTTTGTCCGCAATAAGAACAACTATGATTTATAATGTGTTATCTCGGTTTTTTTTAAACATGGAATGCAGAGCAATTGTTTGTTAATGTAAAGCTAAAGTACACTTAAAGGTCCCATATTTTAAAAAGTGACATTTTCATGTCTTTTATGTTATAAAGCAGGTTTCAGTTCTATATAAATACTGTGAAAGTATTGAAACGCTTAATCCACAGAGAGATACACACAGCCCGTATTCAGAAACTGAGCTTTTGAAACAAGCCGTCAGGATTTCTGTCCATTTGTGATGTCACAAATCTACAATAGTTAGACCATTTAAAGGTTTTAAACGTAAACATTCTAAATGGCCTGTTGCAGTGTATGTGAATGACATCAGCTGACAGGAAGTAAACATGGACCTAAGCTGTTGCCTAGCAACGCAATTTCATTGAAATGCACTAAAACGGGGCGTTTCAGACAGAGGGTAAATACAGGTATATTCAAGCAGACAGCATGAGGAAAATAAAGGTTTTTTTAAACATTAAAGTATGTAAACATGTTTTAGTAGAAACCTAAAATACAAGTATGAACCTGAAAATGAGCACGATATGTCCCCTTTAAAAACAATAAGCCCTTTATAAACTTGACAACTATATAGTTTCTCTCACCTTCAGCTTTCAATACAGTAGCTGCAGTATAGTAACAAAATGTGTAAATATGAATGTTAAAATGTTATTATGGCATACGAGTCAAAAATACATAACTTAAACACGGAGTTAATTTACAAATACTTCCTTTTATTTCTCATAAAATATTCATGAGATAAACCTGTTTTTACTCTAATTTTCCACAAACAAATTAGAAATATCATAGAAAAGCACATTTTCACAGTACATATAAAAGAAATAGAGATTTAAGTAATAAAAAATGCAATAATAAATGAACAAACAAACAAACAGACACACACCTCAGTAAAACAGAAGAAAGTGAAACGCTAAATCAAAACACTCATTTCATCAATGTAAAACATTTTGACTACATAATAATAAAATCAATGGTGTAGTTAACTGGTCCTTTGCAAATGAGGTACGATGACTAGTCCGCAGTACTGAACATGACAAAATAAAACAGAATAAATACACTGTGTGGAAAGTTTCTACTCGGAAAAACAGAGAGAAATGTAGACATTGAAATGTGAAACCTGAAGTGACTCGATGTGACACCGTGTTGCCTTTTGCTGCACAGAAATGACCGAGTAGCTTTTTTTAGTATTAACTACATTGAGTTTTACTCAAACAGAGTGTAGACCTGGGTGATGAAGTCACTGATGCAACGTGCCTTTTGTCACACAAACCAAAAGAGGAAAACATTTTAGTTGTGCAGCTTCATAAAATGTGTAACGTTTAATCAAATGAAAATAAATCCTTTCATTTGGCTTCATCTGTTCAAAACAAGTCCAACCTGAGGAGAAAGAGAGAGTTTGATGACAGGTATTGAGAAAATAGTGCATGGCGATAGAAGTAAAATCAGTTCCCTGAAGAAGCGTCTATCTTCTCTTTCTCTGCTCATTCTCTGCATACTTCTAAGTGAAAACAGAGCTGCAAGTCGCGCTGTGGCTGGAGGAATGGTGATGAGCAAGCGAGTGAGCAATAGTTGCTGTTGTCACGACGCAGCTGCACAGTCAAAGAGGCTTTCTGTTGGTCATCTTGATTCATACGAGCAACAACAACAGAGACTACACTGCTGCCTTCACAGCTCCACAGTGTTCACCATGGCTGCAGGGGAAAGGCTTTCAACTATTCACAAGCTCCTTCCATTACGCTTCTCTATCTGCCGTTTGCAAGAGTAAAAGCAACACTGCATTGCAAGAGCGACATTAGAGCTCAGGTTCAGTCATACAATGTCTTTTGAAATGTTTTAGGAAGAGAGCAGCGGTGTTGTTCTGAACACAAAGACACTTTATCTGTGTACAACTGGAGGGCAAGCTCAGTAAGATGCAGTCAGCTAGCATTAGCACTCCTTAAAGACTCCATGAGATGAGACAGTCAACTTCCTACAAGGTCATTTCTCTTAAGAAAGTAACCTAAAAGGTGCTGCACCAGTAAGTATAAAAATAAATTTCAGCCGTTAAATCCATCACAGAGTCGCCTCCCATCCAAATAGTTTACACTTCTGTATGACTTTCGTCACGATGTTTGTTTGGTCGAACAACCAACTCTGAAGCTCAGTGTTTAGTTGTTTGCACGAGTAGACTGTACAGTTGAGTCTCATGAGATATGCATGTCAACAACACACTGGCTGCCTCGCACCAAGCGGCACAGAGCCAGAGTAAACGAGTTAATGGTGAGGAGAGTTTAGTGTTTAATAAGGCTGGGCAATATATCAATATTATACTGATATTGTGACATGAGACTTTGGATATCGTAATATTACATAAGTGTTGTCTTTAACTGTTTTTTAAGGCTGCATTACAGGAAGTTACAGGAAGTTCTAGCTGTTCTATTATTCACCTCTACCCACAGATCATTATTTATCAAAATCTCATTGTGTAAATGTTTTGTAAAAGCACCAATAGTCAGCGCTACAATATCGTCCACATAAATATCGAGGTATTTAGTCAAAAATGTTGTGATGTTTGATTTTCTCCATATCACACATCCTTAGCGTTGTTTCTCACAAGTTGGTGGAATCCAAACCCGAGATAAAAACCAAGCCAAATTTAGATTTACATTTATCGTTCAGCTAGAAACACGACTCCAACGGCACGCTAATCTGATTCTGTAACCATGACAACTTGATAAGCTGACGGCATATCAGAGCTGTGTTTTCGGTGAGTTTGTTTTAGCGTCGTTGTGCCCTTTAAAAAGGTCAAAATGCCTTAATACAGCTTTGAGGAAGTAAAGATACTATTTCATGGAGGATTTAATGAAGCAACGAACAGACACTAAACGCAGTATGCCCTGCTCAGTAAAGAAATATCCATAACCTTAAAATCAAGAACAGCTGATCAAACTAGCCTCCAGTCCGTTCCACCAGACCACATACTGCACAGGGTTCTGTCTTTCCAGGGAGAAACATACAACTTGGGTTTTCTCTTAACATCTGAGTGCCTTCTAACTAAGATAAAACAAGTGATATGATGTTTAGAGCTGCAACGATTAGTCGATAGACGGACAAATAATCGCTTGATGATCGACTAAAAGTAATTTTTCATGTAAAAATGTCATAAAATGTAGTTTTCAGCCTCTCAAATATGGAGATTTCCTGCTTTTCTCTGTTTCATATCATATAAAACTGAATATCTGGGTTTTGGACTGACAAAAGAAGACATTTAAAAACATCACCTTGGGAGTTTGAGAAACTGGGATGGACATTTTTCACTATTTTCTAACATTTTATACACGATTAATCTAGAAAATAATCGGCAGAGAGCTGCAGCCCTTATTATGTTAGCATCCAACAACTCCATTTCCCATGAGGTTTTGGTAGACTGCCTATGGCTGAGAGTCACGGGAGCTGTAGCTGATCAATGCTAACAAAGCTTTGTTTTATCTTGGTTAAAAATAGACGATTCTTAACCCATCTTAGAATATGTAAAGAAAACCACAGTGCCATGTTTCAGCTTTTCGAGGAGGCTGACAAAGAAGACCAAAAGCTAGAGCTACAGAAGATAATATAGAAGTGAGAAGGCACTCTGTATAAAACACTCAGCAGACTCTCTCTGACACCCGTCAACTAAAGTGTCACTCATTTTCTGCAAAGCTCCAGAGGAACAGGAGAGACGATATTGTTGACAATGAGGGAGAGTTTCTGTGTGGCAAACCACATCAGGTCACGTCAGCTCAGTACATACAAGTCACTCCCCACGGAGCCTCCGTTTGGTAAACCGCTGGCAGTAGTAATCCAAAGCCTCTCCAGGTGAAACACTGACCAAACAGCAGCTGCTTCACAGAATGACTGCCCTGCACAAATCACCACTCACTGATGTCCTATGATCTCTGTCAGCGTCACCTCACCTGAACAGTCAGTGCACTTTGGAGTACAGAAACATAATGCATGAACAGAAAATGACCTAAAGGAAAACTGCATTTGGTGTGTGTGTGTGTGTGCTTTTAAATCCAATGTCACAGTGAGGAAGGATCCAGCAACTCCGTCCGTCATTATCTGTCTTTATCCGTCTCAGGAATCCACAATTTAAAAAAAATAAAGGCTCCTCTGTTCTGTGCTTTGGAGTGACATGGCATGAATGATGAATTAGAACAGATACTGTGTTATATAAAAACAAAGTGCCACTGGGAATGTTCAGCAAGAAGAGCCATCTTCAAGTCTTTAAGTTTAAAAAACACAGATCCAGATCCACAAAAGGTGTCTCATGGAAGATTCCAGGAATTTCAGTAGATTGTTTTAAACATGATCGGCTTGATCTTAAAGCGGAGGCACTTTATCCTCGTACTGCGGCGGAGGGGTTAGTGGTTCTATACTGAATCCAGTTGCTGGCTGAGCGTTATCAACGTTTTTCATGTGCAGCTTCTCCGATTTAATCCTGCGGATCTTGATAGGAAGCAGCTTGCGGTTATTTTTCCCAGATCTGCGAGTTGATGCTGAAGCAGCCACAGTGGGAACAGCCGCGGTGGGAGCAGGCTGTGGTCCGGTAGGTGTGACCTCTGACCCCTCGTGTTCATACTGTACGCCATCCACTTGGACGAGGTCATCGTAGGAAGGTAGCTGGGAGGTGCTGGGGCGAGGGTTGCTCTGACGGACAGGGTACTGGCCGCTGCCCACCGCCTCTTCGTAGCTCGGTACAGCGAAACGCTGGGCTTGTTCCTCAGCACTGCAGACATTCATAGACACATATAGACATGAATGACACACATGAATCATTATGGGCACTTTCACAAGCCATAGTCAGTTTGGTTAGTCTGAATCACAGTGGAATTGATACTTTTGGTTCGTTTTCTATTAAGTGTGGTTCGGTTTCACAGTGCACTAAATTAAATTGCGTTGCTGAGGGGCGTGTCTGGAGGAGTGAATTTATCATTTTCATCTCAAGAGCTGTCACTTCTATGCAGGGAATCACAGACTTCAAAATATTGCCGTCGAAGTGTTTTCACTTTGACTTGGCACTGATCCACTGTGCTCATAAATCCCTTCTCCTCCAGTTTATCTCGAACTACTTGGCAAACGTCACTATTTTTGTAGACTTTATTTAGCCCATTCTGCATGTTCTCTCTGACCCAGATGTCAAGCAAACATCAGACTTCTGCAGAAGTCCAGGTCAGTCCTCTCCCACTCATGTTAACCTGTCGTTTACCCGGGTTCATCTCAACAAATGCCGGCACAGGCAGCCTACGTTTTAGTTTGCTTGGAAACTAAAGAGACCGGTTGTTTTGGTCCGCACCAGAGTACGATTACTGTGTTGACAACCGCCTAAATGAACTGCACCAACGGACTGGCTTGTGAAAGGGCCCTGTGTACTCTGTCAGGTCCTGTACTGGAGCTAAAACAAGGAGAATATATGCATAATCAATTATATTATTAGTATTCTCAAATGTTTCATGTAAAATGTGCCTGTTAAGCCACAAATCACTTTCTGTGACGACTGTTAAATATGTGCTAGCTAGTGAGAAATACTCAAGACTTGAAGGACTTGACTCGTGTACTAGTCTGTACCTGACGTGCCGGTAAATAAAAAAATAAGCAAACATGGATGTTACTAAACGGATGATGAGAATTTGTTAGCTTCTTGATGTAAGTTTCAAGTCCCAGAACTTTAAAGAGGCATACGACCTCAGAGACTTGACTAAAAGAAGAGTTTTCAGCATCATGGATTATCCATCTAATCACTGATTTTTCATAATGATCTGAAAATAACACAGCGTCATTCTGTGCAACAGGGATCCTTGTAATAGAGCAAAGCTGTGTGATCTGTCAAGAACATCTACACAGTCAAATCTATTTTCTGCTCACAGACATAACAACAACAAACATCTGTCATCTTGGAGAGCACATCTCTTCATTCCTAAGGTCAAAATGTTGTTTAGCTTGAAAGCTCTGATTGGACTCACGTTTCTCTTTCCTCCTGCTCCCTCGTGGCCGTTCCTCCGTTGTTCTGGGCCTCCTGGAGCCTCTGCTGCTCCCGCTGCTTGTTCCTCATCCCCAGACACAAGGACAGCAGCAGCATGACCACCCCGGACCCCACCAAGACAAAGGCCACGGAGGACGCTTTATGTTTCCTGCCGCTAGTAACATCATCGTCTCCTCCTCCTGAACTGTTGCTGCTGCTGTTACCGGCCGCCTCCGCAGGTACCACGCTCCACACGATCATCACAATACCGAGGGCAACAAGCCCAACGCCCAGAGCACACAGTGCATACTGGGAACCTGAGTTTCCACTGTTCTCACTGCTGCTGTTGTTGTTATTGTTGTTGTTGGTGTTGCTTGGCGGTACGTCCACACTGGAACGCATCTTGTCAGTCCTTAAACTTCAGTCAGACCAGCTCCAGTGAGGTCAAAACCTGTAGAGAGAAAGGCAGGTGAGGTCGGACACAAACTGAGAAACATACCACAGAATGGAACAGAAAGCTAAAATAAACTAAATGATAAGCTGACGGCATATCAGAGCTGTGCTTCTGTGAGTTTGTTTTAGCGTCTGTGTGCCCTTTACAGGTCAGAAATCCTTAATACAGCTTTGAAGAAGTAAAGATATTATTATCCACAACATTAAAATCATGAACAGCTGATCAAACTAGTCTCCAGTCTACTCCATCAGATCATATACTGCAAAGGGGTTTGTCTTTCTGAGGAGAAACATATAACTTGGGTTTTTTTCTTAACATTTGAGTGCCTTCGAACTAATTAAGATTAGTCGATCGACAAAAAAAGAATCGCTTGATGATCGACTAATTGTTAAAGTAATTTTTCATGCAAAAATATCAGAAAATGCAGTTTTCAGCTTCTCAAATATGGAGATTTCCTGCTTTTCTCTGTTTCATATCATATTAAACTGGATATCTTTTGGTTTTGGACTGACATAAGAAGACATTTAAAGAATTCACCTTGGGAGTTTGAGAAACTGGGATGCTGCTGCCGCTCACATGTTTGCTCTTTTATTAGAGAACAAACCCATTTCTCAGTGAATGTGACAGGACATAAACTTCACTGAAGTAGAAATACCTCTGTGGAGGCCTCTGAGAATGGGTGTGTTGCATGGTAAAAATTTACAGCAGACTTGCCTTTCAAAAGTCACCACTTACCCAACGTCAACACCTTACGAGGGGAGATAAGGACAGCTAGGGCCACTGTAAAACATAACTATATCTCGGCTATGCAATATAAAAGGTTTGCTTTGTTACTTCCTGTTTCCATCTTTTAAAATCTATTGTATTGATCAGTACGTGCTGCCATCTACATCTTGGAACAAATCAGGGATGTGGAAGTCACTGGGATCATTCTTTAATGTGTCAGGCTTGAATTAAACATTGCTTTACTAACTTACTAACCAATAAATACATAGATATACATTTATTTAATTGTTCTTTATTATTAAAATAATCAATCATACACTAGCAACTTGGTAATACATTTTCAAAACTAACAGGAATTACATATGAAGTGTAAACCTTTTTAGTGCAGCAACAGATTAGTCACAACTTTAACAGGAATTAAAAATACAGTATATAATGTATATAGTATATAACCATAGAATTGAATTGAATAGCCCCATTGTCACAGCTATTTGAATCAATATCGGTCCGATATCTGATCCAGTATCGGTGTATCCCGAGAACAAATCATTATGAGTATAGCATTAAGCATATTTGATCTGAAGGCCACCCTGCAGTGGAACTAGTTTATCTTTGCTAGATCAGATCTGCTGGGAACCGGACATAAACTCAGACAAAAGTCCAATAAATTAACTATCAATAGGCTAATATAACCTCTGGGATAATCAATTATACACACACCAAATGCAAAAGTATGTCAGCGTCTACTCTGCAAACACGCCCAGACCTGCTGGGAGTGAGGGGGGGAGGGGGGGGGAAGTCGGAAAACCCCAGCTCCAATTTAGGAATAACCTCTCTGACTAAGGAATGCATGGCATGACATAGAAGTAGGCTTATCGAGGCAGCTGGACACATACAGTACTACCAACTAGCCTGTTAGCAGCGACAGCAGACACACATCATGGTGCAACCCAGAGGAACATGTATGTGAAGATATATCACATATTATGGATTTGTGTGGGGGCGTGTCACCGGCTGTATTTCACCACAGTAAAGTAAGACAATGACATTATGCTCATAAGCCCTCCTTTACAACACATGTGTGATCTTGTGTGGGAAGTAGGATTGCATCACAGTCGGAAATAGTTTGTTCACCTCTAAATGACTCTTAGTTTATTAAACAGTAAAGCGTGGGTCAGATGTTACGCTTAACAGACTCTAAACGGTGATATCTGGCTTTAAGGGAGTAAAGATATTACTTCATGGAGTATTTAATGAAGCACTGAACTGACACCTAGGAAATTGAGTGACTTTGGAAAATAAATATCATGAACAGCTGATCAAACTGAACAGGGTTTCATCTTTCTAAGGAGAAACATAAATCTCTTAAAAGTTGAGTGCCTTCTAACTGAGATAAAACAAGTGATTAGTCGATCAACAAAATAATAGTCGCTCGATGATCGACTAATCGTTAAAGTCATTTTTCAGCCTCCCAAATATGGAGATTTCCTTCTTTTCTCTGTTTTATATCATATTAAAGTGAATATATTTCGGTTTTGGACTGATAAAACTAGGCATTTAAAGAAATCACCTTGGAGTTGGACATTGTTTTACTATTTTCTGACATTCTATAAACCAAACGATTAATCTAGAAATGATAAGGATAATAAAAAATCAAGATATATCACATATTATGGACTTGTGTGGGGCGTGTTAAGGTTATATTTCACCACATGACAGGTTATTAGTAGTCTGTTTAATGTCAATACTGTGTATATTGTTCCTATTTTTATATTTCCTTCTATTTAAATTGTTCATATTTTGTTTTCTGCACTATATCCCCTCTGCTGCTGTAAAAGCCCACCATGTGTGATCTGGTGTCTGAAGTGGGATTTCACCACAGTAGGAAATAGTTTTGGAGCCAAATGTTCACCTCTAAAATGACTCTTTATTGTCTTTTAGTTTATTAACCAGTGAAGCTTGGGTCAGATATAACGCTTAATAGAGTCTAAACGGTGATATGATGGTGTCTTCATGTAAAGGTTGAGAGTGTTTGAGCGTTAAATCCTCCCACTAGCTGGGTTAGCTCAGAGTTACCGTTGTGTGGTGGACTGGGCGGGTTCATGTTGACCAGCTGGAGACGGAACGGTCATTACAACTTTACAGAAGCTTCACCGGATGCTTTTAGAACTTTTTTGCAACATTTCTGCGACACTAAATGAACAATGTAGCGACATAGTAGCTTTATTACACTCACCTTCGCATCCTTATGACGAGAAGTAACTTCTTCTTCTTCTTCTTCTTCTTCTTCTTGTTCTCCTGCTCAGATGGAGGTGTGGTGTGTTTATTTCCTCTCTCTGCAGACAGACAGGAGGACAGACAGGAGGACAGACAGGAGGACAGACAGGAGGAGTGTTTGCTGCTGCTGGATGATCTGGTGACAAAATAGCGTTTCTGTTTCAGGAGGAACTTTCCTTTCTGAGCCTGAGACGGATGATGGGCCCATACAGAGAGACCAGGAGGAGGAGGAGGAGGAGGAGGAAGAGGAGGCTCTCTGCTGCACTTCCAGGTTCACAGTTAACCTCTTCACTGCCGGGCTGCTTCAGAGATGGAGGGAAAGTATGAGGGCACATATTTCTGGTATTTTTTTATTTTTTTTTACCCCTGCATATTTGGCTGCAGCCCCCTTCAGTCTTCAGTCTTCAGTCTTCAGCATCTGTAGACGGAGACATGAGCTAGTTTTAGATGATTTACAAATCCTAGGGGCTTTCCTGTAAAGAATGATGTCTTTCAGCATCAATTGCATGCAAATTAGACACATTATTCAGTACTTTTTCTTTCTTTTTTTCTTTATTATATATAATATAATAAATAAATAAAAATAAGTAGAAAAAAAATTAATGAAAAAAATAATATTAATAAAAAAAAAGTTAAAAAAGGGAGGGACAGAGATATAACAACTAGGTTGAAGAAAATAAAATAATAATAATAATCATAATAAAAAGAATAGAATAATAAATAATAAATAAAATAAAATAATAACGTTAATACAAAGATAAGAAAGTAATAATAATAAATTAAATAAACAAATAAGTTAATAGAAAAAAGATGATATTTTTTTATCTCTGCATATTTGTCTGTAGTCCATTTGTCTTCAGTCTTCAGCATCTGTAGACGGAAACAAGCTAGTATTAGATGATTTACATTTCTTTAAAACAAATCCTAGGGGCTTTCCTGTAAAGAATGATGTCATTCAGCACTAATTGCATGCAAAGTAGAGACACTATTCAGTACATTTTCTTTCTTTTTTTCTTTCTTTTTATTACATATATTTTTTTTCGAGATTATTTTCATATGTGCAATTTACAGTTCATAATTACAAAAGTTTATAAACAAACTTTTAAGTAATGAGCTTAGAAACGAACACAACAATATGTACACAAAAGAAAACAACATCTGCATTAGAAATTATGAATAAAAAAAATAAGTAGAAAAAAAAATATATTTAAATATACGTATATATTTTTTTTAATTTAAGAAAAAGGGAGGGGCAGAGATATAACAACTAGGTTGACAAGATGGTATTTGTTTTTTTCATACTTTATTTTTTCCCTTTTTTCGAGGTTGTTTTCATTTATGCAATTTACAGTTCGTATTACAATAGTTTATAAACCAATTTTTTTAAGTAGTTGAGCTTAGAGATGAACACAATAAGTACACTAGGGAAAACAACTTCAGCATTCAAAATTGAAATAAAATTAAGAAAAGAAAAAAATAATAATAATAATCATAATAAAAAGAATAGAATAATAAATTAAAAAATAAAATAAAATAATAATATTAATACAAAGATAAGAAAGTAATAATAATAAATTAAATAAACAAATAAGTTAATAGAAAAAAGATGGTATTTTTTAACCTCTGCATATTTGTCTGTAGTCCATTTGTCTTCAGTCTTCAGCATCTGTAGACGGAGACATAAGCTAGTATTAGATGATTTACATTTCTTTAAAACAAATCCTAGGGGCTTTCCTATAAAGAATTATGTAATTCTGCACTAATTTCATGCAAATTAGAGACACTATTCAGTACATTTCCAATTAAATGCTAAACTAGTGTTCCCTGGAGAGGCTTTAATCAGAGCACAGTCAGCTGAACATGCAGAAATGTGGCCTATCATTTGTCTGCAGGGAGCATACAAGTCAACATATGAAGAATAATAGATGAATATTAACTTGTGTTTAAATGAAAATCAACAACGGATTTTAAACTCCACACAAGTAACAACAATGTCCATGCACACCAGCACCACCAGCACCACCATAAGGCTTTTAAACAGCAGACATTTTGACATGTCTTAGGTGTTACTATAAGCACAAGTGTTACTAATAACATGAACAACGGCTCTGTTCTATTCAAGTGTCCCAGTAAGTCATGACAGTGTGACAATGAGCCAGTATGCACAATACCAGGACCCTGAAACTGAAGCAGCTAAACTGAATTCAGCCATCATTAATTATATCTTATTTAATTTTGCCAAACTGTCTTCTGGGAAAGAGGACTGAAAGTTTCTTGTGGTGTGAATGCGATAAAGACATTCAAAACAATGTTAGAATCGGTGTATTGTATGCAGTATGGAGACATTCAGTTGTATTTGGTGTTCCATAATTTTCTGGCAGACTCATTTGGCGTCCCTACTATCCAGTATAGTGGAAGAAGTACTAAAGTATAGCAATACTACTCTACTACTGTAGTCCTGCATTCAAAATTGTACTCACATAAAAGTGCAAAAGTAATAATGTCAAAATATACTTAAAGTACCAAAAGTATAAGTACTCATTATGCAGAAAAATATATATTATACAAGTACCTCAAAATTATACTTAAGTGAAGTACTTGTGTAAATGTACTTAGTTAAATTCCACCCCTGCTACTACAAGACAAGATGTTTTCAATGATGACTCATGATGTAGTCATCAAAGATCTGCAGAGAGTGGAATATTTTTATTTGGGAACCGAAATTTGTCGGCTAAAATATGTTTATGTGTGTGGAAACTATCCAATCAGACTGATTCATCCTTTTTTTTTTTATTGCCCGGCTTCATCCTGGCCGTCATTTTCTCTCCAATTCTACAGTTAGACAGATTTGCACAAATCTCTTCTGAGTCGAATCCCACAAAATGGTGACAACATTTTTGAAGTCCATGAAAAGTCTTACACCATGAGTAACAAATGACGTTGCTCAGTACTCCCCCGTGCAGTAAACACTAACTAGTCAATGAGTTTCATGTCAGGGTGACGACTTACGGTATGCAACCAGGTTTTTACTTCCTCTTTGTGAACTTCCCACCTACTCGCTGTCACTCCTTTTGAGCCCTTTGGACACGACGGACCGTTATACACATGATACACATGATTCACATGATTCACAGATTGTCTGTCCATCATTTACACAGTACAGACGTCTCTGTGTTTCTGCTTGTACGTCTCTAGTTTACATGTTACATGTTGTCCTCTGTACCGGCCTGCTGTAACTGGACTATTTCACAATAATGACAAAACCAGTCCAACCCCGGCCACTCACTGCATTGTTCCTTTTGAGTGAGGCAACCCCGTTGTTTTGGTCTCTGGGGAGGCTTTCTTCCTCCTGAGCTTTTGTCTGGTTCCTCAGTTTTACTTCACACACAAACACACACAGAGTGAACAAGCCTTGATTACATCTGGAAGTGCTATCACTGTCAGCCTGTAGTAAAATGAAGGGATATGTCGGCAGCTACAAGGTAAGTATGTTACAGTAAGATAGATAAGCTTGATTACAGCCTTAAGTTTAGCTAATCAACTGTGGCTATAAATATATGTGGCATTCAATCAATAGTCTTAACAGTGCACCTTTCCCTGCAAATAAAATCATACATTACTCCAATAAAATAACCGTTGCTGTTGCTGCAATCCAATTTGCAAGCTCCTTCACGTCCACTGACGTGTAATTATTGATCCTGGTTTTTATGGCTGAGCGTGTAATTACATTTCTCCCTGAATGTTTCCCTAATAGGTAGCCGAGCTCATTTCTCAGGTGGAGCTTCACCTGACACACCTTCCTTCTCTCCGTCGTCATACCTCCGATATCTCTAATGGGCCTCATATAATGGATTCCCAGAGACGTGAGAGGTGTAGCATGTCTCCTGGTGCTGCTGTGTCATTATTAGCTTGTCACAATGACCCAGTCACTGTGAGTAAGAGGAGGAAGTTGCTCCATGTTGTGTTGCGTGAAGGTCTGAACACAGACGGGAGTTGACATGCCTGACCAGACAGAGGAGAGATTACTGGAGTGACTCATTAAAACACTGTCGAGAAACCAGCCAAGAGTACAGAATCATAAAGGTAATCACTGAGTTTAGTATTTACCCCTTATCCACATTAACTACACACACTTCCTCATGCAAATGAAACAATAAGGACGATTGTTTCTCTCTTCAAACAGGGGATTTCTATCATTCCCTCTTCCTCACACTGTCAAAGCTCCTCGCATTCATACATTTAATTTTGTTGTGGTTGTTTTTTTGGCCACAGGGGGGCAGAAAAAGTCCAAAAACAGTCTGACGGACACAGAACGATTAAATACTATCGCCTAATAAAGTTTCTGTGGTTAACATGTTAGAACACAGCAGCCTGTCGGGACTCTTGTTGTTCATGAATGGAATCTGTTGGTGTGTGTTGTGCTGTTTTGGCCAAATCTGTTATAATCTGTCAAAGCCCCTCTCATCCATAAACACCACCACTCATGTGTTTGTTGTTGTTTTTTTGGCGACGAGGGGGACAGAAAAAGTCTAAAACAGCCTGACGGACATAGAACCCTTAAATAGTATCGCCTTGTAAAGTTTCTGTGGCTAACGTGTCAGCACACAGCGGCCTACTTACACATCCAGCATAGGTGTGGCCTCTATCAACTCCTGAGAGAAATACCAGCTCATGGGCGTCAAATACCGACGCTTTGTCACAGCTGTCGGCGTGTGATACCGACGCACAAGGCACAATTTAGCGCTGGTATAAGGCTTTCAATTAACTACATTATAAACCCATCGGCGGCAACAGTGAACGCTCACAGAGAGTGTTGTGGTGACGTAGTTTAAAGAACGAAAAGACACACACACACAGGGAGGGCACTTTCAGGTTACAATCAGCTGTTCATTCATGTCCCATGTTCACAATGTTCAGTTTCATTTTCACTTTACAAAGTTTAGTAGTAGTTTTAAGCCCAAACATGAACTTATTTCCTAAACCTGACTATGAAGTTTTGATGCCAAGAGGCGTGACAAAAGGGGCAGTATGTGACGAGTTGGGATGAAAATGTGTTAAACAGGAAGAAGAGATGGGAAAAGAGGGGATTGGTGGGACAAATGAGGAAGTGAAAAAGAGGATTGTTGTGAAATAAGACGAGAGGAGAGTGAAATAAAAGGAGACGTGATTTAACTGCACGAAACAGTGATGATAAATACCAAAAACCTTCACACAGGGAGTACACATCTCATCTTGCCACCACCTCCGTCAACCAGAGTTAATTTGAACCAACGTGTTGAATACCTCTTTAGCTGCTCGATGTGTGACTCTCTTTACCAGCTGGTTGTTTGGTGTTGGACCGGCAGCTCACAGTAGGTTTACTGGAGCTTTTGTTGTTGAAAACAGGGTTGTTGAGATCTGTAACACTGAAAAATACAATCCATTTGCATCCATTAAACCAAAACAATGAACTAAAAAGCTGCATAGAGTTAGCTGATAACTCTCTGAACGTTTGTAAATGTGTACATGAAGTCATTTTATTCATTGGTACTGTATTTTTATTGAACTTTCTGCTGAAGACGGGTACAACAGGACGATTCATTTTGAGATGTCATCTTTATTTCATTAAAAGGAACTCTTTCATTCCCACATATAAGCATCCTCACAGCGTTCAGCCCTTCTAGGCGTCTGTGGACGTACAGCTCTGCAGTCATCTTTTGTTGGCATTGTTCAACTATTTTTTTTTCCATGTTTACTGCACAGTAGAAAACATCAGAAGAGGGTGCTACATTTTGTTTAGACACAACTGTGTAAATGTGCAAGATGAAAAATGACTATCAAACATAAACTCTAGAATTTAAAATTCATTTCAAGTCTGTTTTTTTTTTTCTGTCCACTGTCCTCGGCTACACTGACAAGGCATCACAAACTGAATGAAACGAGAACAATTTACACTGATATGAAACTTTGTCATCAAGTACCCTGTATTATTATACAAACAGTCTTTTTTTAATCTCCTTTCCCCTCAGAGAAACAGTCAAGAGCAACCAGTCAACAAAAACAAACTGCCAAGTCACATCCTGATTCACAAAGAACCATTTACACGCACAAAAAAATAGAAAAATAATCATTTAGCTTGTCGTTCATCTCTTGATTCTGGCGTCGGGGAAGAGAAATTACTGCCCCCCCCAAAAAAACATCAAAATACCACCTGCACACAGTGAGTCTTTTTTTTTTTTTTTCTTAAACCAGGAAACTTGTAAAAAAGAATCCTGTTCCTGTTTAAAAAGTGCAATCTGTCCTCTTTAGAAAAAATAACCATCCCGTGTTTAGGAGCACATGACAAATGTCCACGATGAAGATTTTAGTTGCGATGAAGCTGACGGCTGGTGTTTCGTGTGATGACCTCACACGTTGGTGACCTCGATGCTGGTGTAACCGTGGATGGGGCTTCCCTCGGCTCGGGGCGGAGTCTGGTCTCGACCGTCCCGAGGCAGGGAGCCGTAGCTGCCGTGGCAACTCAGGTCTCGCCCGTTGCGGGCTTTGGGGCTGAACCCTGTCGGAGGCTGAAACAGAAACACACATTCGTTTTACTAGAAATACACAGAACAGATTCTCTGTGCAGCATAATTAAAGCACCTTTATCCTTTCCATCAGCTTAGTTGTAGTTTCATTCATTCATTCATTCATTCATTCATCCGTAACCGCTTATCCCATTCGGGGTCGCGGGGGGCTGAACCCGATCCCAGCTGATATTGGGCGTGGTACACCCTGGACAGGTCGCCAGACTATCACAGGGCTGACACATAGAGACAGATAACCAATCACGCTCACATTCACACCTACAGGACATTTAGAGTCAACAGTGAACCAAACCTGTCTTTGGACTGTGGGAGGAAGCCCGAGTACCGGAGAAAACCCACGCTAACACGGGGACAACGTGCAAACTCCACACAGAAGGGCCCCAAGCTGGGGTTCCAACATGCGACCTTCAGGTGCTGCGACAGTGCTAACCACCGCACCGCCGTGCAGCCTGGTTGTAGTTTGTGTTGTGTATTTTGTATTGTCTTGCCTGCACCGCAGACTGTATATAAGAAGTGGATGTAGTCACCGTGACGTCACCCATTGGTTTGTGGACTGCCGTTTTGAAGTCGAGTTCGGCATTTTGGAAGTTGCCATCTTGATTTTTTTGCAACCAGAAGTGACACGAGAGGGTGGAGCTAAGTACAACCAAACGCTGAATAAGGTGCTTTCAGGTGACCAAAAAGGTTATAATTAACTTTCATGAAGTGAAAACACACTGTGAAAGAGTTGAAGTTGTAAGAGGAAAATGTGGACAACTCCCAGACTGTATAACGCCGTGGTAGCGACCTGTCAATCACAAGGTAGCCCCGCCCTAAAGCATCCCCTGCTTTATGGTCTATTTGACTCTAAATGGGACCATCATTTACTAAATGAACATCATGCTGTATTGAAGAAGACTTGAAACTAGCGATTGAGACCATAAACTCATGTTTACAATGTTTACTGAGGTAATAAATCAAGTGAGAAGTAGGCTCATTTTCTCATAGACTTCTATACAATCAGAGGAGTCGCCCCCTGCTGGCTGTTAGAAAGAATGAAAGTTTAAGGCACTTCAGCATTGGCTTCACTTCTCAGACCCACTGAGCTGCACTGGAAACAACTTATGAAAGTTCCCCCACCTTGACAGCCCTCCTCCTCAGCGAGCCTTCGTCATCAGTGTGTCGGCCGGTGGAGCTGGGCGGTCGGCCCAGGGAGTTCTGGCGAAGGAGGGTTGGTGGCGTTCCCAGGCCAAGACCCTCGTAGTCCTGCTTGGCATCCGTCCTGCAAGGGAACATGGGAAGTTTGAGACAGCCGCAAAAATAGTATTTAAATTAAAGACACACCTTTGTGCAACATTCACAAACAAATATTATCAGAGATTGTCTTGGTGGTTCCGTGTGGATGTCTCCTCTCACCTGGCCGGGCCAATCAGGGTTTTCATCTCCTCAACGAGGTGTCGACGAACCATGTGCTTGTTGTTAGGGATCCCCAGTGCCGTCGCCATGGCGTCAGTGTTAAAAGTGGGGTCGAGCACCATGACGGCGCCGTGAACTCCGCTGCCGAGAAGACTTTCAGCAAACTCCTGGACAGGTGGATGGAAAGAAGGCCAAAGAGTGATTCGTTTTCTTTCATAAGACGCCCGTTACTGGCTCTGATATCAACTGTCCCTCATAAATGATGTCAAATTGGCTCCTCGACAAAAAAACATATTGATTCATTTGTTGGTGTCAGTATAAATTCACACTCCCTGAGGATATTAACAGGATGTCAGTCCAGACGGCGTTATCTCTACACACCCTGAATGTGGTCATAATGGAAACACGTCGTCCTATGCCAGGACGGCAGACAGTGTTGACCGCCTCTATCACCATAGAGGCTTCGTAATCAACTAGTAGACGCTTAGAAATACAATAACAAAGGCCTTCTATCACTGTGAGGAGATAGGGAGCGCTGAGTAAACACAAGAGCCTCGATTACCCACAATACCTTGTGATAGTGTTCTTATAATGCTCAATACATCTTGATTATTAATATTTAATCAAAATATTTGCTTCGCTGCAACGACTGTCGCTTCATGATGTGAGTTTAAAAAGGATAAAATATAGTGTACATAGACCGGTGAGTCTAGTCTTGCCCACCTTCAGGTCAATATCTCTGATCCATTTCATGACCCGATGAGAGGTCCATACCAACGGATCCCCGTTCTGGTGCTCACACTGTATCCGGCGAGCCTGCAGCGCCTGGAAACCATTTTATAACAAACAGCTTTTACTCAACCGATGGCTTCAGTTTACCCGACCGTACTCACCGTCGTCCCGGTGCAGGACGTCACTCACCTCCTTGTCGAAGTTGAGTAAGTGCAGCAGTTCGATGCCCAGCAGCAGGCTGACCTGGTGGAACTTCTTGGTGATGTTGAGGTGACGTTCAAGGTCGCGACGCGTCAGGGAGTTCAGCAGGCGCCCGTCCACCAGGTGGTTGTGAAAGGCCTGGGAGTACTGGGGCAAGCCCACGTCGCTCAGCCAGGCCTTGGCCACCCAGTGGTGGTCCATGTCTGCAGCCTTGGACAGCCTGCGGATAATTAAAAGGGTCACTTCAGCTAAAAAAACACACATTTTCTCACTTCTCTTTGTATCTAGACGATATACTAGTGGCTTTATAGTCTGTTGGTTGGACTCAAATATCTCAACAGCTATTATTATCGATTGCCATGAAATTGTGTGCAGACATTAATGTTTCCCAGAGGATTAATCCTGCTGATACAACTCTACTGATCAGTGTAACACAATATACTGTAGGTGTGCAAGCTACTGCTGAATGCTGCTACATTTAGTACATGTTATTACTATAAATCACCAACAGATGGCCCTCTCACACTACCACATAATGTACAAGTTTATATAAGAAATCCTCTGTTTCCCTCCTCACCCTCTACCGTTCTCAGCATCTCTGTAATCCTCGATGGCCAGGCGCAGTTTCCGGCGATGCATTAAACTGCTGACACCTAAACCCAGCTCCAGGTCTTCATCTGTGAGCCCCAGTAAAACCTGCAAAATGTGACACACTTTACTGCAACTAAAGCCACAAAGTGTCCTGTAAACAAACACCAGGAGGATTTTAAATATGCATCTACTAGGGCTGTCAATCGATTACAATATGTTGTTGTTCAAAATGTACCTTAAAGGGAGATTTCTCAAGTATTTAATCCTCTTATCAACATGGGAGTGGACAAATATGCTGCTTTATGCAAATATATGTATACATTTATAATTGAAAATCAATTAATAACACGAAACAATGACAGATATTGATCAGAAACCCTCACAGGTACTGCATTTAGCATAAAACAATATGCTCAAATCATAACATGACAAACTGCAGCCCAACAGGCAACAACAGCTGTCAGTGTGTCAGTGTGCTGACTTGACTATGACTTGCCCCAAACTGCATGTGATGATCATAAAGTGGGCATGTCTGTAAAGGGGAGACTCGTGGGTACCCATAGAACCCATTTACATTCACATATCTGGAGGTCAGAGGTCAAGGGACCCCTTTGAAAATGGCCATGCCAGTTTTTCCTCGCCAAAATTTAGCACAAGTTTGGAGCGTTATTTAAGTTTGTATAACATGGTTGGTACCAATGGATTCTTTAGGTTTTCTAGTTTCATATGATACCAGTATCTTCTCTCTAGCTCTAAAACTGAGACCAACCTCCGAAAGATTGATTGCGTTAAAGAAATTAGTGGCGTTAAAGTGAATTTGCGTTCTTATCGTGTTAACTTTGACAGCTCTAGAATCTACACATTTGCAATTGTGCACCATAATTCATTTAAAATGCAAAGTGAGTGCACCTGCATCACGTCAGTGGTTCGATCCTACCTTTCCACTCTTGACATTTTCTGAGCAGGTGCGGATGTACATGGGCATCGCCATGACAACCTCCAGCCAGGCCTGCACAGTGCCGGCCCTCCACTGGGACATGGGCGTCAACCTGGCCAGCTCCACCTGCTGGAGGCGGTCCAGCTGGTCCTCGGACCCGTCCGACAGGCTGAGGCTGTGGCGGGTGGGGCTGGAGAGGCTGTCCGAGTCTGGGAGGGTGGGTGAGGGGGAAGAGGGAGGGGGAAGGGGGGAGACATGTGGGTGATGTAGTTGAGGGCGTGAGTGAAGGCAGAGGTGGCAGTGGGTATAGTGAGCAATGAAAGAACAACATGTTAATTCCAGCATACTGCAACAAATTAAAACCACATCAAATCCTCTCAGTGGGGGGAACTAGACGGTGAGTAATTTCTTCAAAACAAACAGCGCTTTTAACAGCCAATCCTAAGCTTTTATTTTGGCCGCATGACAACAAGCCAGGCGCTCGCCAGCGATGCTGCAAAACAAAGCTGCAGCTTTTAGAAACAAGCCCATCACTTAAGAAGTCCATTAAGCAGGCAGCTGTTTGAGCGGCTGAATTAACACGAATCATCGGTCTAAATTAGCCCGCGGCAACGGCTCCATGACGACAGAAAGCCTGCAATTTGGAAAAATGATGTTACATTTTGATGCATTATGAAATCTGCCTCACATTAGTGTAATTTCCTATCGGGGGAAAATTGTGCCTTGAAATTCTAATTTGTCCTTTAAGTGCTCCTTAAGTTCTTCCCTATCGTCTTGTTTTTGCTTACCTGTTATGTTACTAAATTGGGCTAAATATTTCCTGTTTATTTTTCTTAAGATTTCAACATATTGTCTGTTTCACTGAAAGCCATTTCTCTGTTTGTACCAGCAGGTGGAAACCTAGCACCAGTTCTGGGCTCAGCAGTTGGTGTAGCATCCTTTAATATTGGACATCATTGTTCTGATTGCTCAGATGCACGTGTGGAGGAAGCTCATCTGTTTGAGGTGTGAGGTGAAGTACAAATAGTCCCGCCTGTGCAGCAACACTTAAGTGTCATTCATCAGATTCACCTGTCTCGTCTAATACTTTCTCAAAACCTTCTACGTCAGCACAAATACAAATGCTGCTCTTGACGCAGTCCCTCAGAATAGATCAGCGTAGTACGGCTCACCCAGCGTACTACGCTGGCTTTAGCCTCCAAGGCTAAAAACTGCGAAGCTAATGAGCCTTAAACAAAAGCATCCACCTGAGAGTTCAGTCATGAAGGACGGCCGCAGACTCTCCACTCGACAAAACATCCACTTTTCAACTGTAATTTCAGTGGAAAAAGAAAGATTGAAGGACGCTCTGCGTGAATCATTCAGTTTGAAATGTTGCCTGATGGAGCTCTCAACCGTAAAAACACACCTAAAACAGGTTCTTTCTCTCTTTGGCCCTGTTCAGACCTGACATTAACACGCGTCCTGAGTGATTGGATCACAAGTGGACAGCTCTAAGTACGTCAGCTCACACCCGGCATTAGAATGCGTCTCCATCTTGAGTGACCACTTGTTATCTGATCTCACTTCCCCGCTCTATATGCAAATGAACACGTAGTAAACACTCGGCTAATACAGCAGCCGTTGTGACGTAATATTACAGGAATGTCAGTCGTGATATCCTACATATTCGTGAATTCAGGTACATTTTATTAACATCCAAATATAAGGTTATTGTACCGGCGGGACTTCCGTGCCGCTAACCTTTGCCAGACAACAGCGGTGCGCAGAGCTTCAGAGAGCCGGGGATGAGAGGAAGCAGGCAGGCGTCAGCTCCGGCAAAACACCGGAACAAAAACACAGACACATCTCCACTTTGCGTGCCGTCAGTCTGATTTTACCGACAGAATACAGAAGAGCACAGAAGCCGTTTCCATGCTGCGAGGCCGACAAGCTCTTGTGTCTGCCTGTCTATAGAGAGCTTAATGCGGCCCAGACCACCTCTGAATGTGGTCTGAAAGATCCGATCTCAATGTGTCCTCAATGCGTCTCGAGTGCGTTCACACCGGTACTTACAGCTGTCCACTTGTGATCCGATCATGTTAACACCAGGTCTGAACAGGACCTCTGTGTCTCCTTGTTTCCACCAAAGACAGCGAATAGAAAGCCGACTTTATGACTCTATGGTTTTACTGCTCCGCTGTGTGTTTACTCAACGAGAGATTCACCACTGAATGATCGCAGCATCCAAATAAACAGATTTATATTAAACTCGACGTGGGTAATTCATCTCAAGCCGGATGCTTTTATGTGCCCTCCTCAGAGCCATACGTAAACTGAAGGTGCACTTAAAGTGCCCCTCGGAGAGCAATTCACGTTGAGCTGAATAAATCTGCTCTCTGGACAGAAATGCACTCTTGTCCAGGTACAAGGTCTGTTTTTCATTCCGGGGTGAGTCCTCACACAAAGACAACGTCACATAAAGAACTGATTGTTTGACGTCCAGTTGAAGGCCAACCTGTCTGTGACCTGAGGGTCGGGTCCTCCTGCGGGGCTGACCCTCTTAATGCCTATTTTAAAAAAGCAGAGAGGGTCAGAACAACATCCTGCAGCGATGTGGTCGTACTAATCTGAAGAGTTTTGATCCTTTATCTGAGGCCGTGGGTGTTGGGTAAACAGAGTGATGGATGGTGTTGTGTGGACGGAGCAGCAGCAGTGTGAACACTTCACATAACATACAGGAGACTGTTCTGTTTAAGCAATCAATCCCTAAACGTGCCCTTCAATAGCTGGTGTAATGGATGTTATTGCTACCAACATGGCAGCATTTCTGATGTGATGTCACACTCAGGATGAGGAATGGAGTAGCAGGTAGTGTTGATGCATATACAGTAGATGATACATCTGTTACAAATTGGACATTTTCCAGATTTTGCCATGAAAAATGTTTTACAATTGAATGGATCAAGAGTCCAGATGGACGTTTAAGATAAATTATTACACCCGAGTGGCGGCGAGCCAATGCTGCTCCTAGAAGCTATCTAGCTAGAGAATAAAGTGCCTTAAAGGACCAGATCCACATGTTGGGAAATACGTTTATTCACTTTCTTGCTGAGAGTTAGAGAAGATTGATTCAACACGGTAAATGAAGCTACAACCAGCCTATTTCCAGTCTATGCTAAGCTAAGCTAACCAGCTGTAGCTTCATGTTTAGCTCACAGACATGAACGTTGTATCAACTCTCCACAAGAAAGTGTATTTCCCAAAATGTAAAACTATTCCTTTAAAAGTGCTAAATACGGGATTGAGAGCATTATTATTGCCTCAACATGGCGATGGCAGGCAGACGGATCGCAGCAATAAAACCGCTATAGGTTTAGGAAAGAACAACATGATTGGGCTTAAAACTACTACGTTTGTAAAGTGAAAATGACACTTAACGTTGTGAACACGGGACATGAACGATCAGCTGATTGTAATGTGAAAGTGAAACTCAACACACGGGACACAACCAGCGCTCTCCTGGATGAAAGCCTTGTGTTTGTTGGACCCGTCCTGTGTGTCTCTTTCACTCTTTAAACTTCGTCACAACAGCTCTTTCCCAGAGCGTTTGCTGTTGCCGCGGATGGGTTTACATTGTAGTTAATGGAAAGTCTGGTGCGTTGCATACCGGTGCTGAAAGGTGCCTTGTGCGGCAGTATCGAACAGCGATGGGCGTGACAAAGCGTCAGTATTTGACGCCCTGGGAATGAGAACGGGCTGGTGCAAGGCTTCCGCGATGCCGCCGTTGGTTGGTTGGCGACCGTGAGCGAGCCAGTGGGGCACGCTCACATGCACGAATAAACACGCACTAAAAGCTTGCATGTCCGGTCCGGTGATGTCAATGAAGCGCGGAGAAGCTCTGATTACAACACACACATTACTCCTCTATATCTTTACATAGCAGATAGTTGTTTGCTTCTATATTCATGCTCTGGATATCAAACATTATTACACGGCTTTGTTGAATACTCGATTCTGATTGGTTAATCACAGCCTTCTACGGCTGTTATTGCTTTATAGCAGACCGTTGCTATGTATAACAGACCGTTGCTATGTATAACAGACCGTTGCTATGTATAGCAGACTGCTGCTATCTATAGCAGACCGTTGCTATGTATAACAGACCGTTGCTATGTATAGCAGACTGCTGCTATCTATAGCAGACCGTTGCTATGTATAACAGACCGTTGCTATGTATAGCAGACCGCTGCTATGTATAGCAGACTGCTGCTATGTATAACAGACCGTTGCTATGAGCGCAGTTCCGCTGTCGGACTCTGGCGGACCGTTTTTGTGTAAAATTATTGATTTCTTCAGTAAGTAGCCGTGTAATAAACAGGATAATGTACAGCTAGCGGGTCATTGTTGTGAAATAAACCCCTTCATGGCGATGAGAGACCACCCCGGCATCGCCCTGTTGGGGTTTCTTTCCAATAATGACCGGCTCGCTGTACATTATCCCTTACTTAACTGCCAGAAGAATGAGAATCTGTAAAGTCTATCTGAAGTCTGTGTTGAACTAATATCAATATGTCATGGAAAGTTGGAGGAAGAGACTTAAAGTTCAGGAGGATGCTGTTGGAGTAATATCAATAAACAAGAAAAGAACACTTGCTCTTGCCCCCTGAAAGCATAATATTGCATATAATAATAATAGCATCATCATATACAGAACGGTAGCACTCAATTGTTTTGGGATGATTTGCATCAGAATTAGATTGAACTTGAAGAAGTGCTAAGTTACAAGGTCGTTTAGAAGAGTCTGCAAACACAGTTTGCAACCCAGCCAGCACAGCTCATTTTGAAAGCAATTGGAACTTGTGTACCTTTGGTCTCACTGAGTCTGATTGATTACGTCTTGGGTCACTTCACTGTGTTGAGAGTCCGGTGGAGGTCAGGCAAGAGGGGGGTCGGTGTTAGAGGTCAGGGGTCAAATCAAAGCAGAACATTATCGACACCATGTGCTGACACATATGAGCTCTGCTCCAACAGTCTGACATGGCTTCCTTTCCCCTCTCCTCGGTTCTCTGAGGACTGATTTCAATATGGAAGAGGCTTTTCATGGCGAATAAGGAGTTAAGATTGGGAAAGAGAGGAAAGGAGGCCATTTGGAAGCTTTTGGGATGCAGTCCTCTCACAGATGGACTTGCAGGGCTGAGGGAGGCTAACGCATGTGTTACAAATGGCAGCCCCGCCCCCCCCTCAGCGTAAAGGGACCAATCAGGATTAGAGCAACACCACGACAGTATGAACACGTAAACACACAGACATTAACACAGGGAAAGAGAGGACAGCCACATGGAAGTTCAACGTTATTTATTTTATTTTAAAATAATCTTATTTAGTTCTTTTGAGCGTAATGTTTTTGTTGCCATGCCTTTAAACGTCCGCTACTATCCACTTCTAAAACATGTCAGGACCTCACAATAGAAGTCCTCCACTGAGGCCTACATCTTTGCCTTTAAATAAAAACTCTTTAATAATAATAATATTAATTTTCTGTAATGTTATCTCATTTACAAAAAGTAAAATATTTGTGGAAAATAAAAAAAAACAAAAAAACAAAGAGACCGTGGCTCAAAAAACATAAAAATCATACAATATTTTTCATTTGATATGTTTTTTTTCCCCGTCAGCAGAGGTTGGTTAAATGAAAAAATAGCCTTGATTTTTCATACATTTCATTAAATGCTTAATGAAATAAACTGCTTGAGCTGTTCTTTTAATACATACAATTAAATACATGGTGACTTATCTATGAATTACCTTAGTGATTCACCTCTAAATCCAATATAGCTAAATGATAATCCCCCTCGCTGCGTACACGGACGCTCTTTTGACTGAATGCAGCTCCGGTGTAATCTGTGACTCTGTAGTGTTTCAGATGAGACAGTGTTAGTTTAATATAACAGGGAGAGAATAGATTTCCTGGGGGTGGCAGTGCAGACTCCGGCTCCATCCAATGAAAGGAGGAAAATAATCCAACGTCTCTAGTCATTCTTTTGCTTGAAGAAACGCTATTAACCTTTGGCACCGAGTTAATTGCTTTTTTTTTTTTTTTACAGCAATGGCCTGAACTCTGCATCAGAATCTGGGGGTCGTGGGAGAAGGTACGCTTCAGTTCGATTAGCTCACTTAAATCTGATTTTTAACCTCCTCGTTATTGTCATAACAGTCCATTTAATGCCTGCTCAGGCCTTGAAATTCAGATTTTCTGGTAAAATGACCTAATTCCTGAGGTTTAGAAAAGCGTTGACCATCAGTCTAATATCTAGGATATCTCACTTATGCTATTCTAATTTTAGACTACCTTTTCCCAGAATAACTCATACTTTTTAAGTATTAATATAAGAACATACATCAGACCAACACATATGGCTACTTCGCAAAAAGTCAAGGCCGTGCCCCCTTTTGGGGGGAAAGAAAACTGAAGATCTCACAGACTTCAATGCAGTTTGACGTGTGTTTGGATTGTAATTTTGACAAATTCATATGCATTCATCTCTTGTTATACATATATACATACGACGGAGCTTTAGGGCCACATTGAGGAAAAAAACTATATCTGAGATTTTGAGAATAAAGTCATAATATTACGAGAAAAAAAGTCGTAATAATATGAGAATAAAGTCAGACGTTTAAGAGAAAAAGTCGTAGCATTATGAGAGTCATAATATTATAATGTAGTAATTTAACGTGTTATTTTAGAGAGGAAATAGAGCAGCTGTGTGAAAATGAGGAATGTGGAGCATCTTGTGAAGTTCTACTTTAGTTTAGGTTTCACAAATAACCAAATCCTTCATCTTTTGGCTCATCAGCAGCACATTATCATCAGTATCAGGACCTGGAAAAGATTGTGCAAGAAACTGCGTTTATTCTGAAGAAAGAACCACACGCACCTGATGGAGAAACTGACTCTTTTGTGGAGGAGGAAATTACTTTTTTACTTGTAAACTTCTGACTTTATTCTCATAATATTACGAAATTTTTTCTCGTAAAATTATGACTTTATTCTTGTAATATTACGACTTTTTGTTCTCGTAAAGTTATACGTTTATTCTCATAATATTACGACTTTTTTTTCTGGAAATAGTATGACTTTATTCTCATTAAATTACAATTTGTTTCTCGTAATATTATGACTTTATTCTCAAAATCTCAGATTTTTTTTCCCCTCAATGTGGCCCTAATACTCTGCCGTACAAACATTTGTTTTATGCACATGTCTAATAATTATTTTGCAACCTTGCCTGAACCTGAGCGTTTGCGCTACCTTAATAAATGAAGGTTGATCGCCGCCATGTCTCTTCAGTCTTTATTATGACACAGTGTTATTGGTTTTATTGTTGGGGCAACCAACTACACAGCAACTCTTCAGCGTAGCGTTATAACTATTAGCGGTTTGTTTAAAGTAGAAGTTTGGAGACATGTTTCAACTTCTTGTGTTTACGGTGTTACCGTCTACGAGGAACACAGGGTTGTTTTGCGTGGTGATGCGTGCCTACTCTGGTTGACGTATTGCCGGTCTGATGTACAGCTACAAGCTACTGTAAGATCCTACAGTAAGAAAATGGTACAAAGCCTCATGAATAAGCGGAATAATTATTTAATCGTTCAAAGTGTAGCGCTGCGTTTTCTTTGTGACTTTGCTGACCTTTAATATTTCAGATGTATTTTGCATAAAGAGCCTTGTAGGTGCAGATTAAAATGTTTAAGCTCTTGAACAAGAATCAGAATGTTGTTTTTTTTTCTAATAACTTCATTTGAAATGGAGGAAATCATGAATAAACATCATGAAATCAGTAACTGACCTCTCTTTTCTTTTTGTTTCTCCTCGACAACATACCCAGAGAAAGACATTTCTGTTTGGTTTTGTCCAGCATGCATTCGGGGGGACTGGGACTATGTGCATGCATGTCACACATGTACCTCATGTACCTTCTATCTGAACAGATAGAAAACACATTTCTTACATTTCCTGTGTGGCTTCATGTTGCCGTGGAACAAACTGTTCTGCATAGAAAGTTTATTCCTCGCTTAGCAGCGTCTTTGAAGTCTCGTTTGAGCGAACATCAAGGAGTGCACAGTTTTCTTGGCGGCTGAGGGATGTGTTGTACGACCGAATTAGAGGCGGATTTGAGGAGTCTGCATGTTGCCGACAGGAAACTGTTCTCATCATGGCAGTGTGGAAGGAGGGGAGTGGGGGGGGATGGACCAAGCAGGACAATAAACAGGGAGGAGTTCAAGTTAGAAGGTAGTGAGAGGAGGAGGGGAGTCAAAAATAAGAAAAAGGCATTCAGGACAAGGAGACATTTACACGCACAAAGTGCACATCAACTGTTGTTATTTACAAGTACAGCAGTCCTTCAAGTTTCCAGTTGAGTGAAAACAAAAAGTCAAAATGTAAAGAACAATTAAAAGATCCAATAACACAGCCGTTTTCGGAGGGCAGATACAATAGAACATATCCACATGGTCGCTGTGTCACACTCTATTTACAGGACTGTACATACATACAGGTGCTATTTGCTCGTTAAGGTTTCACACTTCAGCGAAGCAAGACGCACCTCCCGCTTCTCACATGGCCTCCGACCACGGGCGCATGCACACACTCTCACACACATATGCATGTTGTGTGAGACTGCGCAGGCACACACATTATTATATCTGTATACACACACACACACATCCTCTCACACACACAACTCTACGCTGTCTTCTGATAAACGCCACAAAGGCTCTCCAGGTTGGTTTCGCTCGGACATGTGTGCTTTACCAGTCTGCATCTTCCTCTATGTAATAATCAGGCGTTGAAGTACCATCAAACAAACCGGGGTCGAGGGACTTGCGCTGCTTTCCCCGGGCGAAGACGCGCGACAGAGAGCCCAGCCCCATCTTCTCTTTCTTCTTCTTACGCTTCGCCTCCTCCAGATCTTCTAGGGACTGGAGGAAGAGAAAGAGAGAGAGAGAGAGAGAGTGAGAGAGAGAGGGAGCCGCGGGAAGGGAGAAGATGAAGAGATGGGTAGAGGGGAACAGAGAGATACAAGAGCGGAGAAGAAGTCAGGGAAGTGGTGCGATAAAGACCAGGAAAGATAAAGATCACAACACAAAGGGGCTCTGACATGCTGCCGGGCATGCACTTAATGCAACAACCACAACCGCTTCTCACATGAATTCAAGTCACAGCTGCAGAGTGAGTACACGACAGACTGCGTGGGGGCAAACATGAATTCAGCCGGATCGATGGCGGAAGGAAACGACAGCGGCCCGGGGAGCAGGACAGTCGGCAGCTACTACAAAAGGGGGGTGGGGGGTGATTACTGTGGTGGTGGTGGTGGGGCAGCTCTTACATTGCAGAGGGAGTGAGTCCGATGGCGTGGTGAGTTGATGTCGCTGGGTGTGGATGACCGGTCTCCCTCTTGAGCCGAGGCGTCGGAGATGATGGAGGGCTGACGCGAGTGGCACGGGCTCACCCGCACGGCAGCCACTAAACGGGACGAGAGGGAAACAGATCACACTTGTTTTTTTTGTTTTGGGGATGTGGGGGGGTGTGTGTGTTTGGGCACCAAAAGTAGTGAACATCTGATTCTTCTCAACGATGCCACTAAATGAATATATATTTAAAAAGCCCCCGACTAAAAGCCTGAAATTATTTGCAATCATCTGCAGTTGCTAAGCAACAGTGAAAACAGCTTCACAGAGGTTGAGCGGGTGTGTGTGTACCAGTGAGACTGATACATACAGTACAACAAATTGCATAGCAATTTGGGGGTTCGTGACTGTTCACACGTTCTCCCTGTTTTAGTGTCTTTGTCTGCTTCTTCCTCCAGATGTCCCCAATTAGTCTCCAACCCCGAGGCTGCCCTTTAAAACAATCTCTAGGAGGACTGAGACGGACGCCTGCTCTGCTGCAAGAGAGGCTAATTTGTGTAGAACTTTTTCAGGCTGGCAGTCCTTAAGTTTAGAAATGTTTAGTCTGATGTTTTTGGAGGTTTGGTGTGAACCTCTCTCACTGCCAGCTTCTGTGTGGTTGGCCCAGACACATTGAGACACACATAGACCTGTTTCTTCTTTAAGGGGGTCCAGGGGGTGTTTAGGGGGAGACAGCAGGTCAACAGTAGATGTCACATAGAAGTGGTGTACATCATCTGAAAGCTGAGAACCTGAAGATTAATTTGAGATGCAGCTCATCACTGTGTGTCTAGTTGTTCTAGTCATTAATCAGAAATAAACATGAATTAATTAATTAAAATAAATTATAAAAGTGTATAATGGTTTAGAACATTATGATAGAAGTATATGATGACCATCCCCATGTTTTATTATGTCTCACAAGTTGTTGCAGCAATTTTTGGGTTGATATCATTTGTTACACAGATTTGGTGCAAAATTTAACCATTTTTTATCTATCAAGAATTAATAATAATTATCAATAATCCCTCCAAAATACCACATTAAGACACCAAGACCTTGAGGAACACCACCAAGCTAGCTTGACATGGTTATTACCGATGGATTCTCTAGTTTTTTCAGTTTCACAGGATGATATTTTCACTCTAGCTTTAAAACTGAGCCCGCTGCAGCCTCTTAAAGACAGTAATGTTGGCTGGGATCGCTCTCGGAAAGGGGAGATTATTTAACTATAAAGTTACCTCCGGACTATAGCTATTTCATAATAACTATTGTTTCATCTTTTGTATGTTGCTCACTTAATTTACCACATACTGATTTGCAGCTGGATGGGATGGGTGACGATTGGCTTAGCTGCACTGCTGCAATGCAACACAGGAACAGAAAGAACAGTTCTGTTTTTTCAGACACAGGGAGTAACAGAAGTCAAAGTCGCTGAGCTTTGCAAGGGAAAGCTGCCTGTTAACTGTGTTTTGAATTTCAAATGGGAGTCAATGACTATTCATGCTTTGGCTTGCAGTTTGCGATGCACTTCAGCTGCCTGGTGGTGTGTATGTACAGTATGCCATGCTTCACTTAAAGGGATAGTTTGGGTGTTTTGAAATGGGGTTGTGAGGTACTTATCAATAGTCAGTGTGTTACCTACAGTAAACACAGGACAGGAGTTACCGCACAGAAGCGAAGTAATGTACTGCTGTGGACGGGCGCCCACCTAAAAAATCAATATCAGGTTTTAATCAAGTGTACGCTATATTTAGAATATTTTCACCGCTTTACGAGGAACTGAAGCCGTTGTATCCATCTATGATCAGTTTGTGCTATTGTGTGACTTTGGTGAATCCAAACTAACCAAAGTCGCACAATAACACAACACAAGCTAACCAATTGAGGCAGCGGTAGACCAGCGACTCCTGTGTTCTGCAAATTAAAATTATTGTTTTTTTCAATGGAGTCTGGTTGTTTCGGCTTCAGCTCCCTGTCGGAAACTGTATGGCTGTCTCACGGCAAGGTAAACTGGTGAAAATATTCTAAATATAGCGTACATTTGAACTGATATTGGCCTTTCTTTAAGGTGACTAAAATACGTTTTGCTGCTGCTCCGTCCTCAGCAGTACGTTGCTTTGCTTTTGTGTCGTTACTCCTGTCTGCTTCTCCAAACTGGGGGCGTGCCGACCGTCATCTACTGAAGGTAATGCACCGACTATGGATAATAATCTCATACAACCCCACTTCAAAACACCCAAACTATCCCTTTAATTAGTGACAGAACGTGTTGTTTCACCTCCTTCATCTGTGGTGTCAGTTAAATGGTGAAAAAGCTACAGTGGCAGAGGCGCCTGAAAAGTAAAGTGAAAAAAGCTGCAAAATATAGTCAAACAAATCGAAGAAGTTTCCCTCAGGAAACAACAGAAACAATACTTATAACACTCCCAGCGGATCCTCAGCTGCCACCATTCTCAAAGACAAATGGAAGCTGTAAAGCCAAAAGTAATGTTCACTGTAACTGCTACATAAAGCGCATGAAATGTGACGACCGGAGCGTCATCGGCTGCCAACAGCGTGGTCGTACTGAGCAGATGGCAACGAGTGCATGTGTGTGAAGCAGGTTCACATGAGCATGCAGAGGGTAACTGATGGTATCGCGTGTTGCGGTATACGTGTGCTCGTGTCGCTCCTACCTTGTCTGTCAGTGGGATGCCCCGTGTGGACGTAGAGGGTCTGCTGACTCTGTCTGATGGCAGCAGTCAGCGGAAGGTCAGCCTGCATCACCCACTCCTGGTTGTTGCCGTTGACGACCGCTTCCGTGGGCATGGCCAGAGAGTGACGCTTGGGCACGTCCTTGGTCAGCGTGGAGAGCGACTGTTTAGCCTTAAGAAGGTTAGACAGACAGACGCAAATCAATCAGACGGCAAAATCACATCAAGCAACAATCCTTGAGAGAAATGTTTCTGAGTTGTCTTTGAGTCGGTGTTTTTTTCTCTTTATGTGTCAAAATGTACATGTTGAGTTATGTCTCCAGAATCCTACTTCTAAGTCTCTGAGAGTATGCGGACCAGTGAGTTCTCCCCTGGGCTCCTCATGTGGTTGTTTCTCTTAAGAAAAATGGAGCTGTATTCATGTTCGTCTTTTGTTGTGTGAAATCTCTCCTTACCACTCCAGAGACCGCAGAGGAGACAAAAAAAAAACTAGAATTACCGCCTTGCAGTTGTATGCCTCCGCCGATCAGTCAAGTTGCCTGTAAATGTCATCACTTCCTCATTTTATCCTAGTAGATATTTGTGTGGAATTGTCATAATTTTCATATGACCTCTTGGCCAAAAACGTGTTTTGTGAGGTCACAGTGAGCTTGACCTTTGACCACCAAAATCTTATCAGTTCATCGTTGATATTAAGGGACGTTTGTGCCAAATTTGAAGAAATTCCCTCGAGGCGTTTCTGAGATGTTCACGAGAACGGACCGGACAGACGGACAACCAGAAAACATCATGTGTCCGGCCACGGCATGGAGGCATAAAAAAGGAGGAGAAGAAAATCTGGAGGTTTTTGCTGTTTGCTTCCTTTCGGGTGGGAAGTCAGCGGTTGCTGGGGTGTGAAAATGGAGAAATAATGAAGCTTCTCCAGAAGTTTAATGAATACATTTTCTCTCTTCATAAAAAGCACAAATCATCTTTTAACAGGAACCACAACGAGCTGCTGGAGCCTTGGGAGATGTGTTTATGTGTCTGTCAAAAGTTTTGTTTCCCTGTGAGTATGTTTTTTTGTTTTTTTTGATTAGCCTTGACATGTCTGTGTTTCACAAATGCTTAAAATGTTGTGCAAATCTTATTATCATGCCAAGCGACGGCAGGCTGCAAATCAACACAATCAGCTCCGTTGCAATCATCTCTACCTGCCAGCGGTCAAACGATTATCAATCAGAGTCTTTGACATGCAAAACAGAATACAATCACAAACCTTCGGAGGAATCATTAGTTGTCACAATATATTTTACCCCCTCAAGCATTTCTTCTCTCAATTATAAACACATTCAGATCAATCACAGCGGGAACCCGAGGGGATCACTGATGTTAGGATCACTGGGATCAGGCTCAGGGTTAGTCAAAAACGTGCAGCTGAGGGGGGAGAGGGGATGGGGGGGCTTTCCAAAACGACAATTAGGTCACAAGTAGGAGAGATTTCCAGGGAGCGGGAGGGTCAAGAAGAAAGGTCAAATTTGAAAGCTGGGGGCCCATCTTACCGCCATGACCCTAGGAGAGTAGTCCCTGTCCGCAACCCGCTCAAACACCCGGAACTCCATTCTCTGATTGACAGAGTTACTCATCTGGGGGGTTGGAGACATGATGGAGGGCTATACTGAACATTCAAAGGCTTTCTGAATAGTGCACAGTGACAGACAGACGTACTGTACACCAGGAAACAGTCATGAAAGTTGTTGTGAATATCTTCTTTTCCCTGTTCTGGTCAGTAGTTTCAACACTGTGTGTGTCTGAGCCTTAATAACTGTATGAAGGTTGAATTCACGCTAAGGGGCCGTTCACATGTAGCGTCTAAAAAGCAGGAAAACGCCAGCCGCGCTGCTTTCATCCTTTTATCCAATGTGCTTGGAAGGCTGCGCTCCTGTTGCGGCTGCCGCTACTAAGCAACCAAAACCTGCGCGCTGCGATGACGATGATGATGAATGTTGCGTTAATTTAGTAGTAAAAGCCTGACTGACTAAACGAAGCTCAGTCAAAACAAAGATAAATGGATTTCCAGCAACGTAAGATAGAGCTACACCAAGTGTTGTTTTCCCAGCGGAAGAGAGCTGCTCACGACCGACACAACACGGTTTGAGCTGCACTCGCCGCACATCACAGAGCGCAGCGCCCAAGTTGGGCTTTGCTGGACGCAGTCAATGGCACTGGACACAGCAAATAGTCGTCGTGGCGCAAACCGTTGGAAATAACGTGTTTCAGAGCGCAGTGGTGGCGTTGTGTCTGAAAGGACCTTCAGTGAGTGAGAGAAATGGAGAGAACTAAGAGAAAGAAATAATCAAGCATGAGTAAAACATGAATGAATCAATAAAAACTGATGAATATATCAGCCTTGTTTAGACCAGAAGTTCACGTCAGAGGAGAGAATTATTCAGCTTTCTTTCCTGAGAATTAAAAGTAAAATTAAAAGTAGGATTTAACATAAAAAATGCTGTTGCAGTCTACTTATTATTTTGATATTGTCAGTCTTTTAAAGTCACCAGAATGCAGGAAACAAAGTCTCTGAAACTCAAATACTTCTGGGGGAGGACCCCAAGAGCCCCCGATTTGGTTTTGAAGTACTCAGTTTTTTTTAGATCTCAAGGTTGGCAAGTATGCCTCGGACAGAAAGGGTGAAGTAAGTCAAATAGTCCGCGGGATAGATCATAAAGCTCTTGGCAAAAGTTGAACTATTCGCGCCCTGAAAAATATGTGCTTCATGACAGCGTCACTCCCGCATTTGAGCGATCCTGCCGCGCGTCTACATTCACAACAATGCATTTGAGGACGCAAAAAACGCAATATGTGTACGGCCCCTTAGGTGTCCCTCTTTCTGTCTTTATTTCGTCCCCTCCTTTTATTGGGGAATGTATTTTACACATAAAAAAGCAAAGTATACACACACAGACTTAACATGGAGAAAATCAAAGTTTACAATGGCAAAGAAAGAGATCAAATGTGTTTTAAAAGCATTAAAGAGAGACTGTCTCTCCCCGTCTAGTCCCCCCCTGTCTGTCTGTCTTTCTGTCTCACCATGGCCAGTTCAGCCTCCAGCTCCTTGATGCGGTTCTCCTTGAGGTCGAGCTGGGAGCGCAGCATCCCAGCGTGCTCCGTGGCTTCCTTGGTCTGCCGCCGCAGGTCCCACTTCTCTCTCTCCAGCAGGTCCTTCTCTTTGGCCAGCGCCTTCACCGCCTCCTCGCTCTCCTGGTGGACACAAGAGATCCTGATGGATTGGTTCACAAATCGAGCATACCTTCGAAAAATAAACTAAAGTCAAACCTGCTAGATAATGGCCACAGTGAACCACCATCTCACTACTTCCTGTGTTGTCTTGTCAGTTCTCTTTACACTTGAGCAGATTAGTTCACTGCACACGTCTATAAAACATTCCTATCCACACGTGCACACACATTTTGTTTTAAGGACTAATTCTGAGGAACGACACAACACGTGCTGACTTATTTATAAAACCAGGCCGCTGTTGCTTGGAAAGGCCTTTTTGTTTTAATGCTACACAAGGAGACTCTTTTTATTCATGCACAGAACATGGGTGCCATACTTTTCTGTGCTGCTCATAGTTGCGTATGAAGTCGCGGAGCTGCTCCTCCCGGCTCTCCAGTGTGGCATAAAGCTGCTGCATCTGGTTCACCAGGTCGGCTTTCTCTGCCTTCAGACGCTTACGGTCCGACTTCATGGCTGCAAGGGGAGAGAGAGAGAGGGAGAGAGAGGGAGAGGGAGGATTGTTAGTTAGCAGGAGGAAATAACAATGGGTTAAGTAACTTATTGGTGGTAAGTTAAATTACAGTATATAAATATGTCAGAAAAATAGTCCCCTTGTGTTTTGAACAGAGTCGTTTAAACCATGACGGAGAGAAAGAAAACCCGTTATGCACGTCTATTCCCACGGAGTGAAAACAACAACAAATGCATTTTTTTGTTGACCAAAGTGTTACAATTAACTTTCATGAACTGAAAACACACCGTGAAAGGGTTAAAGTTGTAAGATAAAAACACGGACAACTCCCAGACCGGACAACGTCGGGTCACGCCCTAAACAAGCATCCCCTGCTTTATGGTCTGTTGGACCATAATTTACTAAATAAACATCATGCTGACTTGAAACTAGCAATTGAGACCATAAACTCATGTTTACAATGTTTACTGAGGTATTAAATCAAGAGAGACTTCTATACAATCAGACTTCTTTTTGCAACCAGAGGAGTCGCCCCCTGCTGGCTGTTAGAAAGAATGACAGTTTAAGGCACTTCTCAGACCCGGCGGTTGCCCACTTTAGACGTAATAACTGCACAAAAGTGATTAATGTGCAGCATTTTCATTTAAACTCAGTACATGTGTATGAATCCAGATTGTAGCCATGAAGAATAATTAAGGTATTAGGCACTCTTCTTTAAAGTAGAAACATTAAACCTGCCGGTGTGATGTGGCGTGGCTGCGTGTTGATAAAAAGGGTGAATCACACATGAACCCTTCCTGTCAATCTCCTCTCTGCTGCTGGATTCGTTAGAGGCTGTGTCTCTGGTTTCATCTATATCTCTACCACACACTCTTTCTAATCCTCTGGCACCTCACCCACGCATCGCGATAAAGAATATGGTTCAGTGTAGTTATTCACGGAAGCTCTAATTTCCTCAAAGACAACATATCCTCTTTCTCTTCTCCTCTGCATCTCCTGCTTTCTCTTCATGCACGGCTGTTTTCCCAGACATCCGCTTTAAAAGCCGACTTCTCCCTCCAGCTATCTTCCCAAATGGACAACATGGGCTTTATTTACATTTGATGTATTCTCACTGTGTCTGTCCACCTTTGTCTTTTTTACTTTGACTTCTATTTCCAGCAGCTCTGACTGCTGGATATTCCACAACATCACACGGTTCTCTGTTTCCCTCTTGATGCTTGTTATTACGTGTTCACCTTTCTTCTTCATTCCCTCTTTCTTTCCCCCCTCCGAGCCAGCTGCGTGTCATTAATTAACTTATATCACAGCCCGGTTAACTGCGTGACATTCACAAGTTGTTGTCGTCTGGGGAGACTCGCTCAAGAATGGAAGCGCAGTTTCACAAGGACGGATTCACCCTCTCGTTTCCTCTCCTTCATTTCTCTCCTGTCACCCTTTCATATCTCTCCCTTTCACCCGTTTCTTCAGAGGTGGAATTCCCGAGCAAAAAAAAAAAAAGCGATACTCGAGCCAAACTAGCCGGCGAATGGAGACAAGAAACATCTCTCATTGGCCAAGAGAAACAGGAAACCTCCCAGCACCTGCCTCGGGAAGTGAAATCAAAGCCGTCTTTGAGATGAGCCAAAAACACTGCTGCTGCCTCACATCCTGCACCTGTGACCGTTTGGCAACATCGACCCTCCTGGTGTCAGATACAAGAAAGCACTCACTGTGACTCGGTTAAAAGGGTCCATTCACATTCGCAAATCATGTTAGCGCGGCTACTTACCACGTATAACCTACGTATGAGCACTTTTAATGACCGAAGACGGTCCTGAGGCTCATTGTTACCTTACACTAAAGAATGTAGGTGAGATGAGGGAAGCACTCGCATGTCTCCTCCTGCTGACAGCCACATTAATGACTAACATACTCCGTGGCTCGGTCCAAGCCTCCAAGAAGTATTACCAGATGAAACAAGAAGGAACCACCTAGGAAGCGTACAGAGCTGAAGCTAATGCGTGTGGAGCTGGAGGAGGAGGAAGACACGGAGACGCTTCAATTTAATAGTCTTTTCATGGAGGAATGATATCCGTGAAAGCGCCTATCTTCAGTCTTGCCATGCATTGCAGGGATATATTTTTGAGTATTTGGGTACTTTTTCAATTATATCTAGTTGTCCTCCATGTCTGCAATGTGCATCAATGGATGTCTTTGTGCAAAGTGATGTGTGCCTGCATGCACATTTAGATACTAAAAGCTACTCCAGCCTGTTTGAGCAGATCAGGACTCATGCAAAACAAACACTCGCCATCAAAAGTCCAAGTTCCCAGTGCTCGATGTTAAAAGCAGAAACACCTGCCTGTATCACGCTCTCTCTAATATCTGCACAAGTGTTGTTGTTTTTTTAGCTCACCACACAAAGGCTCTTCTGCTACCAAAGCCCTCGTGCTTTAAAGTAGTTTAATGTGAGCATCGTCTACTGCAGTGGGCTAAAAGCCTTTTGTCTGCTGGGCTCTTCTGGAGGGCTGAGATTGCCAGCAACAAGTGGCCAACTCATTAGTTATTACACTGGACTCCTCAGGGAGCTCCTACTGGCTGGAGACACTTTGGTATTTTAGGGACGCTATCGCAAGCCAACATTTAGTCCGTTTTAACTAGTCTGAACTCTGGTGCGGACCAAAACAACCGCGAGTGAGAGAGAGGTGGTCTCCGACTGTTTCCAAGCGAACTAAAACGCAGGCTGCCTGTGCGAGCATTTGTTGAGATGGACCCAGGTAAACGACAGGTTAACATGAGTGGGAGAGGACTGACCTGGACTTCTGTAGAAGTCTGATGTTTGCTTGACATCTGGGTCGAAAAGAACATACAGAATGTGCTAAATAAAGTCCACAAAAATAGCTATGTTTATAAAGTAATTCTATATAAACTGGAAGAGAAGGGATTTGTGAGCAATATATCAAAGTCTGTGATTCCCTGCATAGAAGTGGCAGCTCTCGACACAAAGAAGAGAAATTCAATCCTTCATAAACGCAACTTCATTTTTTATTTGGTCCGTTTTAATTTGTGCATTTTGAAACCAAACCAGACTAAATAGAAAACGAACCAAAAGAACCAAATATAAATCCTTAATGATATACACAAACATGAAGATAGTAATAAAGTTAATCTGTTCTTGCAAACCGTACAAAATACATTTATGAATGCTCTGTGACTTAGTCTTATAATACTGGGCCAAATATTACCAAAAAGCGTAGAATAAAATCTGAATATAGAGAGGACAAATAGCATGTATGTTCTATACCTATCTATATGACGTATACAGTATCTGTCATATAGCTTTTGACACAACCACAAACCCGATAGTGTTCAAGATTTGGATCTGTGCTCGCTGCTACTTCCTCCTGCTTCAGACGGAGACAGGCGAGCTGTTTTCCTCTACTTCTACAGTGTGTTCCAATCCACGTACTTCCAGAAGTACACTTCAATGTAGTGCACTTTGTGCACTCTGTACTCACTTGAGTAGTGCGTAAATTTCAACGGGGTAGGGTCGTCTCAAATCGAATACTCTGACCGGAAATGACGATCGCAACATTTCACTGCAGCTCGCTACCCGCAAAAATATCTTCTGAAAAACAAATGAAAGCAGAGTGGAAATTACGTTTCCAACGTTGTCGCCTACGATGTGTCCTCCTGTTGGCTGAAAATGCACCGGTATGTTTACGTATTGTATTGTTTTATTCTGTTATCGCCGTCTGTTTGAATAGTGGTCGTGGCTCCGCCCCTTCCGCTACGTAGCCAAGTTGGCGACAGTTGAGTGTGGAAAGTGTCCAGCGTTCCACACTCAACGATCTGACCGTTTTCAGTACAACATCCGGGTACTTTGAGTGCACTGCATTTTGCCGTACTTCCCAGTGTGAACGCACTTATGCACTCAAAGTAGTAGGTGTAAGAACAGAAGTACGCGGATTGGAACACACTCCTAGTCTTTATGCTGAGCTAAGCTAACCAGCTGACGTGAGAGTGGATATCAATCTTCTCATCTAACTACCAGCAAGAAAGTGAATAAGCCTCTTTCTCAAAATGTCGGGGTGATAGTGAGCTGGTTACTAATTGAGCAGCTGTACGCTTTTCTTTAAACAATATTAGTCTTTTTATTGTAATGTTGTTGTTTGTTTGGTCGGTATGGTAGTCGGGGGTTCCAGTCACATTATACTGCAGGAGGAGACGTTTCGTGTGAGTGTTGGTACTTTTTCCGTTGTTGCTGTGAAAACATGTCACAACAGGAGCCCTTTTTGTAAAGTGACACAAATACAAGCTGACCAGAGCTGCTGTTGTTTGTGAAGCAGCAAACTACAAACTGTTTACAGGCTACCTCTCAAACCTACAGGGGGTGGGGCGTGTCATTGTTTGATACTCAACGGATGGATTCTTGGCGGGCTATCACTTTAAAACACGACATGAATATATCACGTTATAAGGACAAATGCTCTGAGGGTAATTCTGGGGATAATCAAGTGTCAAACGTTATTCAGCTTCAGGAAAAAAAGACTTTCTGATGATTGCAAAGAAAATCAAACTCCTTCATCGCCGTTCTTCCAACCTGGCACACATTTCACACCTCACTCGCTGCTTCTCTCTGGTTAAATAACAGCGCTCATTATCTGGTGTGCCCCGTCTATTACGGTTCAGATATAACAAGATCCCAGCCATGATTTCAGCTGAATAACATTTCCTGCCTTTCTGTTTCCAGCTCGCTCTAACAATAACCTTTTTGGTCTCTAACTGAAGAAGATGGATAAATAAATGAGAAGAGGATACGCCAACAATACAGCGGTCTGTAGCATACGCAAGCAAGTTCAGTTCACCTGCAACAACAGACAACAGGATCACAAAGATAGACGCACTCATCAACACTCCCGTGTTCTTCACATTAATGAATGAAACCACTTCACGCCGACACTCCTCCGTCGAACTTCAGTCCTAAAGAGAAGGGACGGGCTTTTTAGTCGGCTCTTAACATAATTATTTGGGGGGAGAGAACAAAAGAGACATCGGCTCATTGGAGGGAGGCCATTGTTCACGGTTTGGGATTTTAAATCTGTCAGCTGAATAATGAAGTAGGAGCTGCAAAGAGCTGCCCAGGGAGCTCACCTCCTCACTTCCTCACTGGTTGTATGAGGCTGATATCTGCAGCTATTTAACAGACCTTACTGTAGAGCAGGTCGTGGTACTGCTGTGTCACACTCTCTTGGCAGTCCTGGTGATGTAACACGTTAATTAAAGTTAATTAATGTTTTATCGTGAATCTACAAACCTCAGCGATGACATTTGACCCTCGTTTTTAAAGATAGCCATTAAAAATAGATCAAACGTTGCACACTAATAGGTGATCTGTGTGTGTGTGTGTGTGTGTGTGTGTGTGTGTGTGTGTGTGTGTGTGTATGTGTGTGTGTGTGTGTACACAAGCTATTTAAGCAGCAAACAGACAAATCGGGGAATCAAGGGGAGAATCACACTTTGATCCTTTAACAGCACCTCATTACTCTCCTCTCTATTCAAAACAACATTTACCGGCACGGAAATCTTTAAAGGGGAACTACGCCCATTTTCAAAATTCATTCATGTTATTCCAATAGTAAAGTCTAAGTAGTGGGATACCTGCGGGTCTAAATAAAGTGAAGCCTTAAACCTGCAGTCTCTCTAACAGCCAGCAGGGGGCGACTCCTCTGATTGTATAGAAGTCTATGAGAAAATGAGTCTACTTCTCTCTTGATTTATTACCTCAGTAAACATTGTAAACATGAGTTTATGGTCTCAATCTCTAGTTTCAAGTCTTCTTCAATACAGCATGATGTTCATTTAGTAAATTATGGTCCCATTTAGAGTCAGATAGACCATAAAGCAGGGGATGCTTTAGGGCGGGGCTACCTTGTGATTGACAGGTCGATACCACGGCGTTGTCCGGTCTGGGAGTTGTCTGCGCTTTCATCTTACAACTTTAACCCTTTCACAGTGTGTTTTCACTTCATGAAAGTTAATTATAGCATTTTGGTCTCGTAAAAATGTAACTCCAACCTCTTGTGTAACTTCTGGTTGCAAAAAACCAAGATGGCAACGCCCAAAATGCCAAACTCGTGGCTTCAACACGGCAGTCCACAAACCAATGAGTGACGTCACGGTGACAACGTCCACTTTTAAGGCCTTGACACACCAAGACGACGGTTGGCCGTCGGACAGTTTGGGGCCGTCGGTGATCCGATGTGTCCCGCGCTGTCGGCTCTAGTCTGCCCGTGTCGGAGTTTTTTCGGCCGATTCAGCATGTTGAATCGGCGCTGGGGCCCGGACACAGAAGGCTCTTCGCATTTTTCATCATCATCTCATCTGATCATTCCAACACACGGATATTCTCACAGCATCGTGAACATCTGGAATGAAGCTAAGCGGTGAGTGAGAGTGGTGTGAAAATGGTCTTCGTCACCGCTCATTCTTTGATGTTGGTTTGGTGTGTCTGGGCCTTTATACAGTCTATGGGTATAAAACAGTCCAAAAGAACACTAGTAAACATGAACAACTCTCTCCCAAATCCAAAAAAATAAAGTGCTAAAACTCAAACTTGTGATGTCATAGGGTATAACGTGTGGAGCTGCTCCATAGACAATGAATAGGGAAAGATGTTATAGATGTTATTATTGTTTCACAACTGACAACACTACGATAGAATAAAGCTCATCTGGGTATAAAAAAACCAAACAAACATCCTGTGGGTCTCATTCATCGTCTACGGTGCAGCTCCAGACTTTAGAACCTATGACATCACAAAACTGAGACATACTCCTCTGGCTTTGGACGAGAGTAGCTCATGTTCACATATATTGATTGAACTTTACTAAGCCATGGAAATAACATACTGGAATTCTTAATTTAGGTGGTGTTCCCCTTTAAAGAGGCTGAGTAACAAGCTATATGTAACACTCCACGTAACAGGCGAGTACAAAGAGTGGGTCAGCTCAGCAGTTTCTGTCTAACTGATGTGTATTTGATTACCACTAGAGGGCCACTGTGACCCAAACACATGTTCCCACTCCAGACCATCCAATTTGAATAAATTGAGGTGCAAATTGAAAAAGCAAAACTGTCCTCATTACCTGTTATCATGAAGCTGCTGCCAGCGTTGAGGAAATAAATCGCAAAAGACTCGTGAAAACATCACCTGAGAATTATATTATCTGCCTTCCAAAATTCAATTGGAGAAAATGCCTTAATTTGTTTAAAAAATAAAAGACACCGCTAAAAGCACTGCAATTACTTTAATGTAATCAGGTCAAGTAGCCCGATGAGATTTGGATGCACTGAGTGTGTGCTTCTGTGTGTACCGGTGAATGAGGAGACCTTGTAGTGAAGGACGGAGCTGCTGTCTGAGTATACGGTGTAGCGTGAGCCGGCGGACTGTGCTGTGATGATACATAGATGTCTGATGAGCTCTGGATTGACCGGGAATCATTCAGTGATAGCGGAAATAGCTAATTAAGAACAACAGAGAGGGCAAGATATAATTTGAAAATTCATTGAACACAACTTTGATGAGAAAGTCCAAATAAGAGTTGATTAAATATTTCAGTCTAGTTTCATTAGCGGTTTATTTTCTCATTGTTTGGAGGTATCACAGACATTTCATTGTCATTAGTGTACTTTAAGGTCACGGGGATGAAATGACTCCAAGCAGCAGCTCTCAGGTTGGATCGAGCGCCCGCAGGCATCATAACAAAACCTACAATTGAGGCGAGGTTGGCAATTACCCACGATTACAATTACAGTGCTCAGAGGCTAATGTCTGGCACACACTGAAAACGGTGCGGGCGTCACACCAAACAAAAGGCAGAGGGGGAGACAGCGAGGGAGGGGAATGAAGAATAACAGACTGAAGAAGTAGTGTTTCTCTCTCTGTGCATTTTGTATTCATAGGCTCCAGAAAATCTGCACGTAATTTAGCCGCAAACCGGCTGAGCCGAGGAAGGAGTGGCAACACAGCTTCTGTCAACCGTTCCCAAAGTAAACAGGTATTATCTCGAGAGGCAGAGAGGGATGATGCTTTTTATTCACGCTACTTCATCACTGCAGCTTCTTTTTTTGCTTTTTTCATCTCAAAGCAGAACCACAGGAAAATAAATAAATAAAAAGTAAAAAAAACAAAAAACACAAAGCTACTCTGCTTCACAATAATTGTTGGTAGCACTTCAATAAAAAAACCACCCAGGGCGCTTAAGTTCTCCAAACATGGCTCCCGTTCTTCGAGGAAAACACTTTGCCAGAGCATCTGGTGGGATGTTCACAATATGCCATCCTTGTGAAAACTGAGGGAATTCAAATAGAGTCGACATCTCGCCTCAAATCAATTGGCAGCATACGGAAATTGCTGTAGTTAATGAGGTATTCTCCAGATCATTTGGCTTGTGTTTTTTTTAGACACTTTAAAACCCCAACTACTTCCAACTCCAACAACTAATGAGTCTCTTTTGCTGTATTATTAACCCCTCAAACACAAAGCGTGTTGAGGGCTTCAGGAACATCAGGAATATAAATAAACAAGTTGTGCTTCTCTGGGAGTGATCCAGTAGAAATAAGACTTGGAGATGAGCTGGTTCCTGTGAACGAGCCCATTAGACGTCGATCGGCGATGAATTTTATATCTAAAGTAGCTAAAAATACCCTGTAATAGTACGTAATCGTTTGTTCAAGCCACCAAATTGATTTAAAGGGACTATTTGTAACTTTCAGAAATGCTTGTTAACAGCGACACCTGTGGCCGTGAAATCAACAAAAGTCAGCGTCGGGCTCGCGCATGCTCGCTCTAAATATACCTGAACGAGCATCGCTCAAAACAGTGAGGCGACACACGTCAGCTAAAACCACAATATCACTCTATATCTCCACCCGCAGCCGGAGAGAGCAGGAAGACACCGGCACCCGGTCGGTAACAAGACGATAAAGTAACTCTCTGCGTAGCTCCGTCACTTCACAAGATACGGGAAACCTCTGTTGGTCTGGAGGAGCTGCAGCATTTATTTCTGCACCAACGTCCACTGTACATTCACTAGATATTCTCAGAGCTAAACTAACTGTTCTGCAGTGTGGAGTGAGCGCGCGTTCACGTCTAGAGGTGGAACGAGAACGCGCGCGCTGTCTGAGTGAAGGCTGGCAGGCAGAGGAGGAGAGTACAGCGGCCACACGCGAGTGCACATATGCGAGCGCGCATGTGTCCCGACCCGGTACATTTATACGCTTACAAAGTTACAAACAGTCCCTTTAAAAAAACGCAATATATCGCCTTGCTTACAGTATGTCAATATACTGAATCGTACCCTCTGTATCATGATACGTATCGTATTGCCAGATTCTTGCCAATACACAGCGCTGCTCTAATCACTAGTACTGTCGGGTACCGTGGCCAGCAAGTATCTGCAACACAGAATATGTTATGTGTTATATATGTATGCGTTTGGTGGAAGAAGCTGGAAAAGCAGCACCAACAACAACATGAGATGACAGATCAAATAAGTGTAAATATTGCTGCGGACAAAGCCAGAATTCACTGGATGCCACCCACGACATGCAACCAAAAATACAAAAAGCAAGCTTATACTGTTGCTGGCTTTTCATAGCTGTCTTAAAAAATAGTATCCTTGGAGTCTGAGCGAGCCGCGGTGTCGGCGTATGAAGATTGAGTGTGACAACTGTGGACTAACAAAGGAGCTGGGAACCAGCTACCGCTGTAGAGGCCGGCTCATGCGGAAAATAACAATGAAAAAAATATTAATAATTCAGAAATCTTGCTGCTTCACCACTCAATGCAAATATATATTCCACGGGTCACTCTCTGGCCAAAAGCTCTACTTGAACATCAGGAATGCTTTCTCATGCAAGTTCTGCGTCGCTTCAATTTGCCTCTCTGAACTTGAATATGACATGATATGATAACAGCCAATTTCCTGTTGTCCTCCCGCATAACCCGTCTTAATTTCAGACAAGATCCACCCTACTTAACGTTTCTGGCCCTCTAAAGCCAACCAAAGTCCCCCTTTATACAGCTTTCATTAACCGCTGATTGCTGTCGGTGCCTGCTGGGCTCTGTAGGCTTTGGCCTTCATTAACAGGCCTGAGTCATACAATACAAACTGTATGAGCCTGTGTGCAGCCTGTTCACACAGCCCAACATCCCGCTGAACAAGAGATAAGTATTTATTTGATGTGTTGCTCTATTCTACTCTGCCCCAGTCTGTTTTGTGTTTTTGTTCAATTCTTTCACAAAAAAGCGTAGGCTGCAAGTGTCAAGTGAAATGTCGCAGCAACAAAATCCCCTGACAGCATGTCGTGTGTTTGTCTGATACCGAATGGTGGTTTTGTGTTCTGCCTCATTCCATGGGCGATTATTCTTTGTAAAGAATGATTCACCGCCACGCTGCTGATGACATCTTTGCTTGATGCCCTGCAATCCACCGAGCGCTGCCTGGCAGAACTTGTTCATTACTTACCCTGTGCAAATATGAAGGCAATATGTAAGTGTAGTCCCATGTTGCACGCAGTCATGCATAAAACAGATGCTACAGAGCACCAAACACAGTGGTTGTTGGTCATTAACAGAGAGGAATCTGTTCTATACATCGGTACTTCATCAGATAATCCAAGGTGCGCTCTTTTGCTAATGACATTTTTGTGGTAACCTGTAGTCGCATGGTCACTAATTTTCAAACTTGAAATATACAAAATGCATCACTAATTCACAGAGCTGTTTTTTATTCTTTTGGGGAAACTGTCGAGTCTTTGAGTGCGAGTCCAACTCAAGTAATACGTCGTCAGAAGAAAATTGCAAGTCAAGAATGAAGTCTGCTGATCATTTCAATACACAACATTTACGTTTGAAATCTGTAAAGGCCCAGAAAAACATCAAGCCGACATCAAAGAACGAGCGGCGATGAAGGCCAACTGTCGCCTCACGTCGCCTTTGTCTTGGCCGACAAGTTGCACTTGAACACACCGCAAAGTCTCCAGCGGACGGCCAGTTAGCACGTACGTTCTGCGCCTGTGTGAGAGGAAATAACTCTCCACACCAGCAAGTGGTGGTTGTCTGTATTCATTATTCAAAAAGGGAAACAGGAAGACAGCGGATATCGGATCCGTTGTTATGATACGTACATGAAACAAAGCGGTGCTTGCTGACCATTTTCACACCGATCTCACTCACCACTCAGCTTCATTCCAGACGGCCATGTCATATCCGTCATCGGAATGATCAGATGAGATGAAGATGAACAACGACAAGTTCCTTCTGTGTTTTTCCTCTTGACTTTACACGTTGGCTTGCTTTCCCCACTTCCATTTCTCTTCTCGTGCACTGATCAGAGAGATTTCTCTCACCGACGGGCGGCGGCACCGATTCAACATGCTGAATTAACCGAAACATTTGAGCCGAAAGGTTTAGGTAAAGCTAATACAGACATCTTCCCTCATCTTTAAATTCAGCATACAGTGGTGATGCAGTACGTTGTGCTGTGTGTGGGGTCAGGGCACGTGAGCGGTGCTGAGTGGGAACTGATCCGCCTGTAGCTGCTTTTTCAGTCCGTGTCCTCTCTCACTCCAAGATACCACTCCATCTCTCGAGTGGAAAACATGCTAATGGACTATAATGCCGCTAATGGGCAGCATTAACCACACTGTTACAGACACTCATGTTAACATTATGGTAACAAGCAACAATGCACTGGTTTCAAGCCCTGTGGAGCAAAATGCAGAACAGAGCAGAAAAAAAACAGCTGAGAGCAAAATGATCAATGTTTTGAGCAGGAAGTGAAAATTGCTGCAACTTCACTCTGCTTTGCATATTTACAATTTTCACAGTTTCTCCTAAAAGGGCAAAACTACTTATTGTGTTACTTTTGTTTTTTACCGTGGTATCGAGAATCGTGGAATTTCACCGGTATTGGCATCGACTACTAAAATGTCTGTTATTGTGACATCCCTAATCACTTGCAGCGTCCATACTTTAGACTTTAAATAACACACAGCTTCTTGTTCACCGGTCCTCACCTTGCAGAGCCTCCTTGGCTCGGTTCAGCTCCTGCTCCTTCTGGGCCAGCTGCACGCGGAGCTCGGTGGCGGAGAGCACGTCGGCCGAGCAGCCGCCCTGGGTCTCCTCCAGGTCCTTACTCAACATGTCCTTCATCTGCCGCAGCAGGTGCACCTCCTCCTGGAGCTGGGCCACCTCCTCACGCAGCAGGACTGCAACACACACAGAGGCAAAAACGGAGCTTTTAGCAAGCTGACATCAAAACATGGCTTAATTTATTCTTCCTAAAAATGTGTGGTTTTGATTTTGCCCGAGTTGGATAATAAGTTTTAAAGCCAAAGAAACAATGTAATTCCAGCAGGGTCATTTGCATACTGGAATCCAATCTCCATCTCACAGAGGTGCGCTAGCTTTGGTTATGTGTGAAAAGCAAACTCGATTTAACATCACCATAGGAGGTTATGGTTTCATTTCTAATAGAGATAACTGCAGCTACTGTGGGTAACAAGCATCCCGGGGCTAGGTGGGGTCCAGCAGATGAGTAGATTCAAGACATTGATATTATAATGAACTTTATCTTTGCTGCTGCCTGTTGAACCTGCAGGAATCATGAGAAAAAGGAGAGAGCTCCATTTAATATTCCGTGACTGGTGCTTTAAAGAGCTCCTCCCCGGCGTTGTCACAAAGACGCAAACAATAAAACGAAAACAGCAGCAGAGAGAAATAGATTTTTTCCTCACTGGAAATGTTTCAAAGTGCGTTCAAAGAGTCGGCAGCAGAGAGAGAGGACTTCACTCGGCTTTTTAAAAACAAGCCACAACAGACAAATGTCACACTTCAAGTTCTCACATCAAACCTTCCAAAAAGAAATGTAAAAATATGTCTAGGTGGAGCTATGTGGATTGTAATTCATATAAGGATGGGGATGGGTAGAGTCATTCTGCTCAATTTCATGCATCCTCAGGGCAGGAGGTTGGAGGGGCGGGGTGAGGAAAACTGCTCAGCTCCATATCGCATGGCTCCACTATCAAGTGCCTCGCATAAATTACACTTTATACTCCACATCCCAGCTCCAATATTACCGTCTGAAAAATAAAATCAATGAGAGATGAATGGGAGAACTGAGAATAGGAGACTGAATGTGCCAAAAATAATAGTGTGAGAGGAACAGACAGATTCAAGACAGAATACAGATTGCACTTTAGCTTTTCAGTAAAGGGCAGGATGATTATTTTGCAGTGTGAAAATGTAAAGTATAGTAAGGATCAACATACAGAGCTAGGAGTGGCTTTCCAGCAATGTTAGTCAATTACATTCTGCAGAGCATCAGTGGAAATAATCCTCTCACACAGCGAGTTTGCCCTTACTGCCCATCTAATACGGTGTGGTGTCACTCACCATGATTACACCATCAGTGAGATTAAGAAATCTGTCAATGATCATTTAGGAAATACTTTATATTTTCACCAAACAATGTCTGGCTATTACAGTCCAATATTCTCCACTTAGAATGAGAGGACAGTCAACTAAGAATGTCTTTGTATGGTGCAACTAGGTCTCTGTGCATAAGATAATAAAGGTTTTGAATCTTGAAGTGGAGTATGTACAGTAGACCATCTTTTCCTAAAGTTGAACCTCTAGTGTCTCAGAACTAGTCGGGTCACCCTGGCAACAATCTCTACACAGTAACTCTGAACAGTAATCCAGAAAGCTGACGAGACTTTGAGTGGAAAGAAAACCATATATATGTCATTCTCATCTGTTATCTACAGGGGGCAGGTTCTGAAATTAAGTTTTGTCCTCACCTGCCACTCTGGCAGGTCACTGAACATTTCTACCGGCCACTCAATTTATTTGTCTGCCACTCCTGAAAATCTACGTATAGAAACGCTTTAGAATTGTAAACACTGAGTCAGTGGTACCAGAAACTAGAAATATGGAATATATTATGTAACATTAATCTAATCACTGACTATTTTTAACTCAGGAATTGCCTTTAAAAAATAATATTTCTTCTGCCATGGTGGTAGATAGGGGTGACGCGATATAAACAGTAGGTATTGACGATAACTGTGATATTTAAAAATGAAATATTGACATCATGTTAATAATACACTATGATAATATTGTATAAATAATTCAGCGCCTCTTAAATCATTTTACAGTTATGGTTACAGACTGTCTCCACCTTCCTACACGTGTATTTTGAGTGTATTTATTTTGCCAAAAAAGAGACAAAACGCACAATAAACAAAGTTAAATATGAATTTGAATGATAGTTTCTGACAGGGGGTGTTTCTGTTATTTTATCAAGACAAAAGGCAAATACAAACTAGAGACTATTTTGCGAAGGGATCACACCAGTCGTGACGCCAAATCGGACCATGGGCGAAAAGTGAAGGCGGCAAATGGCCCCTTCCTCGCTTCCTACCCTCCTACTTCTACTTCTGGCGCCCTAGCTCGGACCACAGCCATCTTCAAACTCAACCTTCATTTTGATCTCAACTACACACCTGTAAAGTTTCGTAACTGCATCTAACACGGCTGCGACGCCATTGCGGCGACAAAATGTGTCCACTGACAGAAATACAAACACCTGGCAAAGTACTCCAAACCTCCTCGGTGGTAGTTCCCGCTCCAGTAGGAGTCTCCAGGACCACATTTAGCCGTGATGACTCACACACAGACTCACAAGGTGACAACATTACCAGCGTTGCTGTGGCGGTGGGTAAATACCTTACAACATAATGCACCCCATGACAACCATACCACAAACAAGGACTTAAAATACTGCACCTGAAGTGAACATGACAAGCTTCACAAAGGCAATATTTCTGTTTTTCTGTGTACTCCCTGAATGTGTCACCGGTGACACATTCAGGGAAGTTATATGTTGTTGACTGTCACCTCCGTGAATGACACATGTATCTTTAATCCTGTGGTTCAGCCATGACCTCATTCCTCTCCTACAGCAGACCTGGTGTCACACTCCCATCCTCCCCTCCTGCACACACAGTTGTGATTAATATCTTACATAAGGATGAAAAGAGACGGTTCAACACTACAACAAACTCTAATGGAGGATCTGTGCTGTATGCAGCCTGGCTCTGATGCGTTCTGATGCGTTTCACTTTAGCTCTCACCTTTCCTCCCCTGAAACTAAAACGAACCTTTCAGACCAGTTCACAGCTTGTACAACGTGCACCTGCCTCCCAGGGCACTCGAGTCCGTTAATTTGTGTTCACTGACTAAATGTAAGTGGCTGAGGATAAGGGCTGCCCGCTGAATAACGAAAAAATGAAATGTAAAAAGGGGTTATTAGGAGAAGGGTCGAGAGAACAACGTCTGCGAGCGGATTGTCATTACACAGAGGTATACTTAATGGACCCGATAATAGAACCATATTTTACGGAGCAACTCAAGCAGCAACACCGTTATTGGCAAACCAAAGAGCAGGCCCGTTCCTGAAACCACCGACCGCAAGATACAGTTCATTGGTGTTTAAAAATCCAATAATAGTCACGGACTCCATCGGATTACTTATTCATTA